>NC_022015.1:46067591-46084251 GCF_000317375.1 Microtus ochrogaster | reverse complement strand
TCTACAGAGCTAGTTCCAGGACAGGCTCCAAAGCCACAGAGAAACCCTGTCTCGAAAAACCAAAAAAAAAAAAAAAAAAAAAAAAGAAACAGGATCATACTAAGACTGGTCTAGAACTCTTGTTCTCCAGGGATAAGATTAAATACAACTGTTTTAGTTAAACCTTTGCTATTTGTTCTCAGTGATATCAGAGACAAAAACTTAAATGTGAACTTTAGTATATGATTTGTTCTAATAATGTGTGAATATATGGATTTTAGCTGCTGCAAGTATTTCATGTTTAACTCTTAGTGTTAACTTTAAGGTAAGCCCCTCATTTCATCCTTCTATCTGATTGTGTTCTCTAAACTCATGTGTGTCATGAGTTCTAATAGGCATTAATAATAAAAGCCCAGAGTCATATATTGGGGAAAATGCTGAGAGAACAGAGACAAAGGAGCAAAACCACAGCCACCTTACCTACTTAACCTCCCAGTGGAAGAGACTGGGAGACTGAGTTCCTGTCTCCTCCTGCCTTATCAGTTACTCTCTCCACCCAGCCATATCACTTCCTATCTGTCTATACAGACCTCCAGACCTCTGTGGTTAGCTAGTAGCTAGCTCTGCCCTCTGATCTTCAGGCAAGCTTTATATGTACAAATAAGATTTTCCCTTTTTATCTAAAAATTAAAAAAAGAATGTTATAACTAATATAAGAAACTACATACAGTAAGTACAATAATTATATATATTATATATAGGCAATAAATACATTAACAATGTCTAGTTCATTAACACTTGGCAAATTCAGAGAAAATACTCCATATCTACTGCCTCATCACTTCTTCTCTCTACCCAGCCATATCACTTCCTGTCCGTCTGTACAGACCTCTATGGTTAGCTAGTGGCTAGCTCCACCCTCTGATCTTCAGTCAAGCTTTATTTATACAAACACGGTATCACCACACTGGGTACTATGAGGGCTAATCCTCAGGGAGGAGGCTTCCAGACCAGTGGTCACTTGATTCTTCCACGGCCCGTGTCTGAGTTACATGATGTCTTTGGAGGCAACCAAAGGCAATGGCAGCAGCCTTTTGAGAGTTTGCTGGACTACCCTGACCAACAACTCACGGTGAAGTTTCTCATGCTTGGTACTGGGGTGTTCATCATAAAATATTATGTATGTATTTTGAAGTAGAAAAAAAAGGTATCACCACCACTTGTGAGGCCTGAAGGTCATCAAAATGAGACAGCATCCACTCAGTTGCCTTCAGCTCTTCTAGGCAGGGATCCCTGCAATGCACACACTTTGAAGGCACGGGCAGGGTCATGAGTTGGAAGTGTGGCCTGAACTACACAGGCAAACAAAATCACTCCCAGTGTAATAGCCTTGGCCTTGTAGTCGGTCATTCCTCTGTGTTCCCTTCGGAGTGTGTGAGTGGCAAGCTGTAGACTCCAGTGCATCCTGATTTTCTCTTATCACTTTCTTGGACATAGGGTTAGCTACGAAGAAACCTGTGAGTAATGGGAGAAAGCATGGGCTCAGTAAAGACAGCTATGCTCCGGATCCTCTGCCCCCGGGCGTGTCTGGTTTCCTGCCGTGGCGCACTGCAGAACGTGCAAAAAGAAACAGGTAAGGTGTTCTGTCCTTGCCTTAGCCCTGACAGCCGTCACGTGGGAGCTTCTCCTGCTGATTTCGTGAGTGGAAAGGATGACTCACACATAGCCTCTGCCAAGGAGTGCCCTAAGGAAAGACCGCAAAGCAGACTATATCCGCCATTTCCTGGGAACCAACATGTCTAAGTAACCTGTCACTGAGGCATGCTGCTCAGTCTGCTCAGGTTTTTTCCATAGGTTATTTTGAGGTATTTAGTACTCTGGTTCTATATGGCTAGTGCACATAATACAAATAAGTGTAATCATGTAGTGTGTATACATCAAAATATAACTTAACTTGTTGGTATCCTTTTAGGGGTTTTCCGTTAATCAAAACTCGCGATCTGTCTAATCATCTGAAGGTATGTATTTGTCATGTTTCTAACGATAGGGGATTAGAGTAGGAGACGTGCAGGGTCAAGTGAATAGAGCATTGTAAAATGGTTTTCCTCCCTGAAAGAAATGTATTTAAAGCTTTCTGATTCCGGTCCCAGTGCTACATATTGGGAGGCCTTCTATGTAGATACTATTTCTCCAGGCACCAAATGAGCTGGTGCTCACAATAGGTTTGAATACTGTTTCTTACTGTCATGGGACACTCATTTACACACACACACACACACACACACACACACACACACACACACACACACCACATGTTAATGTTAGGTCACAAACATTCCCTGTCCCATTGCCTCATTGGATCAGGCTAATTCTGTCATAGTGATGTGTCCTCCTGCAGGAGAGTCACTGTTACTACACTAGTTCGGGGTGCAGAGAAGTGCAGATGAGGTTTTCTGGTGGTTGTAGATATGTATGTGATTTAATTTTTAAAACCATTCTAGTATTACCAATTACAGATAAGTTCATTGCCTTTATATTTTGTTCATTTTCTTCCTCCTAAAATTATACTTCCATGCTCTTCATGTCTCACATCAGAGAGTAAATTTGTCGTTCACAGTGCAAGAATTGACCTGAAAAGAAGTGTTTATCCTGGCTCTTCATTTTTCTAGGAGTAATTTAGCAAAGTAATATGGGCAATGCCAAACAGTAATCAGCCATATGTGATACAGGATTCTGTAGTAACAGCAAGAATAAGTTAGTGGTCGGGAGGTGGTGGCCCACACCTTTAATCCCAGCACTTGGAAAGCAGAGACAAAGTCAGGTAGATTCCTGAGTTCAAGGCCAGCTTGGTCTGCAGAGCAAGTTCCAGGACAGCCAGAGCTACATAAAGAAACGCGTCCTGAAAAACCAAAAAGAAAAAAAAAATTAGTGGCAGTTTTCTGTTGTTATTGTGTTAGG
Source organism: Microtus ochrogaster (assembly GCF_000317375.1). Lineage (NCBI taxonomy): Eukaryota > Metazoa > Chordata > Mammalia > Rodentia > Cricetidae > Microtus > Microtus ochrogaster. The sequence continues at coordinate 46,081,314 of NC_022015.1, read as the reverse complement.
TTAAGGAGCAGTGAGATCCATTTATAGGTAATAGCTTGATATTTCAGACAGGTTGATATAATTAGGTGGCCTCTGGTGTTTGGTATTCAGCTAACGGCATTAATAAGACATGTCCTCTTTATTTAAGCAATCAGATTTCCCTGTGACTGTGACAGTAGAGAGTCCTTCCTCCTCTGAAACTGACGAGGCTGAGGATTCTTCAGACAGTGTCCATGAAACATCTCAGAAAGCCAGCACAAGACAAGAAACGTTACAGGTATGCAGCTCTTCCGTTCAAGGTACAGGAGACCATTGCAGAGTAACGATTGTCAAACAGGTCCAGGCAGCTCGTTGGACTCTAGTGTGCTCAGTGGTGAAGAGGAATAAGGGAAGATGACAGTGCGTGTACTCCAAAAAATAAAAATAGAAACATGGCACCAATTTTTCCTCTTCTTAGAATCAAAATGTTAGCTGCAAGGAGAACTGTAATGATCAAAAAATAATCGTAAGGAAATTGAGTACTGACATATAGTCAGCCGATTCAGGGCTGTATGTGTAAGTAGATGTGCACGCATGCATACATGTGCACATGTGTGAGTAGATGCGCCCGCATGCATACATGTGCACATGCGTCCGTACGTGCATGCATGCGTGTGGAGGAGAGCATACACAGCCTTAGCGTCGCTCCTCACTTGGCGTCCACATTGGGTGGTTTGGTTTTGAGACTAAATCTTTCACTGGCCCGGAATTTGCCAATTAGGCTTGACTGCCTGGTCATGAGCCCCAGAGGTCGTCCGCTCGCCTCCTGGGTGCTGGGTTTTAGTGTGCACCACCACACCCCGCCCTTTTTTCTGTTCTGAGGTCCACATTTAGGTCCTTATGTGTGTGGGGCCTGACTTGGACACTTGGACAGGGCTGTCTCCTTAGCCTGGCACTGAGAAAGTTGATAGTGCCAGCTGAGCTTGCTTATCATGTGGGAAATATGACTTTGTTTTTAGTAGAAGTGAAATTAAAAAGGGGTTCTTTTGTTTTGAGATAGAGTCTTACGTAGCTTAGCTGTCCTTGAAGTCACTGTACCTCAAGCTGGCCTTGGATTCCTGGTCTTCTGTTAGCCTCCCTTATAAGCAGTCCCTGGCTTTGAAAAAATTTTTGCTACCGATGCTGATATTCCCCTTTCACAGTAAAAACTATGTGGGTTTTTTGTTTGTTTGTTTGTTTGTTTGTTTTCCGAGACAGGGTTTCTCTGTGTAATAGTCCTAGCTGTCTTGGAACTTGCTTTGTAGACCAGGCTGGCTTCAAACTCACTAAGCTCTGTCTACCTCCCAAGGATTGGGATTAAAGGCGTGCACCACCTCCATCCAGCTAAAACTCGGCTTCTAATGTCATTCCATTTTTCTATTTGGGTAGGCCATAGGTAAGTTAACTTACATAGCAAAATTTTGCACTTATGCACACTGTTTATATGCTGATTTGTACTTAGTTGTGGGAGACCTTGTCTTTAGGAAGGGCTTGGCTTTTCCTGTATGTTATGTGATTCATGTGTAATTAGGGGAGGTTTGAATTCAGAGCCTAATGCCGTTCAGCTTACGTACTACCACTGAGCCATGCCCCCAGCCCAACAGTGACTGCATAAAACTAGTCCTGTCTCAGTATAGAACTTCGAAACCCAGACATGGCTCTCCATCTGTTACTTACTTATTCATTGGCTTAAAGCAGCAGAGGTTGAGTTTCACAGTTCTGAGAGCCCAGACATCCAAATCAAGGTCCAGCATGTATGTTGTGGTAAGGGCCCAGATTTCTAGTTCATGGATGGTACCCTCTCAAAATGTTATTACATGATTGAATGGCACTTACCTAATTTTTTTTAATATGGTTGCGGCAATCGGTATTTGATTTAGAGACATTAAAGCCAGCTAAGGGATACAGCTGAATCGTAAGCCCCTTCCCTGGCGAGCACCATAGCCCTAGGTTCAGTCCAAAGCATTCCCCACCCCAGTGATGAATGCCACAACTTCAAATTTACTTATATAGGGAATTCTTAAAGTAATCTCTTAGAAAGTTATAGATTGTGTGGACCATTCGGGAACACATTTCATCTTGTGAGTTCAGCATGTACAGTTTGTGCCTGAGTGGTTTATTGCTAAGATGCACAGAGAAGGAAAAGTTCTCGAGCATTGAGCCCTCCCCATTGTTCCATGTGTTGTGCTGGTTTCCTTCACCAGGGGTCTAGAGAGAGGGCGATTTGTTCTGTGGGGTTGTTCTGTATTGCTTTCCTCTGTTTGTCTGAAATGCTACAGATTACACTTATGCGTGCTCTAGGCAAGCTTTCTACTGCTGTGGCCCAACCCAGGGGACGATGTGGTAAAGGTATCTCTAGTCAGTGAGGACAACAAAGGTTAGAAACTGCAACTACACAGCTTCTTACTCAAGGTGTATTGAGGACTCTCGACATTTCTTCATTTTGAGAATACGTACGCCCACAATAAAGACAATAGAAGGGATTCTCACTTAACTAAAAGGAGACAGTGGGTAGAAAGAAATGTAACTGAGCCTGTACACATGGAAAGCTATCTCTTGGAATAAATGCCGGGGTAGCCTGCAGCCTGGAGGGAGCCTAACTCCACTCTGCAATTAGAAATGCGACAAAGTAGGATTTGCTCCCTGTACTGGGCAGTGTGGTCTGAGGTGGTACTGGGCAGTGATGGTCTAAGGGTAGAACTGGGCAGTGATGGTCTAAGGGTAGAACTGGGCTGTGGTGGTTTTAGGTGGTCATCGTGGGAGTATTGTCTGATGATCTTGTTCTGTGCACATTTTGATATATCAGTATTTTGTGGCTAAAAGCCCGCTTTAGGTGTGGCTGCCCTGGAGTTCCGAATGGGTGAGTGGGAGCAGACTATCTGATTATGAGCTGTCTATCTTAATTAAATTCACGTGTTCATTCATTTTGCATTGATCAACTATATATTCCAAGCACTCTTCTGAGTTTGTGTCTGGGTTAATTCACTTAACCATCCTGTATTTATCTCTAATCTATATATGAAGAAATCAGGACCCAGAGTTATAGAGTTTTCCAGCTAATGGACTAGGACTTTGCACCAGAGTCTTCAGTTTTTAGGAAAAAATAATGAAAAACCAAGCCTTAACTACTAACTAGTAGTAAGGAAATGGAGATTGAAGAAAAGAGCATGCTGCCACCTGTTTATTTGAAGAAAATCTACGATCTAAACACATCTTATGTGGCCAGGGTGTCTTTGTTCTTTATTTATTGCCTGCTTGCTTTGTTCTAGGCACATGAGGCAATAGGATAAAAGTTTAATAAAATAGTTTCTCTCCTTCACAGATCTTGCAGCTCACAGGGGAAAGTGAGCCAGTAGTCACAGTAGACGTGCCCTATCATAGTGATAGGCCCTGTTGCTGGTAGCCGTGCCAAATCCTAGGACAGTATCAGAAAGCTTTGGGATACAGGTATTTCAGGGCCTTAGAAAATGTCTGTGATGCGCACCTCTAAATCTCAGGAGGCTGAGGCAGCAGGGTGGGGAGTCTAAGGCCAGACAGAGCTACATAATGAGCCGCTATCTCAAGAAGAGTGCTGAGAGGAGCACTTCATCCAAATGTGACATTGAGTCTGATTTGCCCACTAGGGGGAGAAGCTGTTTCATGTCATTGCACTTGGCTGTGCTGTGGAGATGTGGAGACTGTTGTCCGTGATTGGGTGGGACTTTGGGGTGCTGCCACTATTATGTAGTCACCCATGTCCCTTTAACCCCTTGTTTGTGTCCTGTAAGCGAGCCTGGTGAAAGCATTGGCTTGCAGATCAAAGGCAAAGTGCAGTTTCCTTTCTTTAGCTGCAGTGTGTTAAAGCCGTTTTGTGAATCCTAAATTAAATACAGGAGTTTACGATGTCTTTTCCCCTTTACCATAAGAGCTAGGTTAGATTAACATGAAGGAGTGGGATTGTGCTAGTTGAATGGCTCGGAAGGTGAAGGTGCCTACTGCTAGGCCTCATGGCCTGGGTTCAGTGCCCAGGAGCCCCACGGTGGAGGAGAAGTGGTTTCTGACCTCCATGTAAGCACTGTGTGTGTCACACGCACACACACACACACACGCACACACACAGCATGCCATAAAATGTACAGAACATTTTACTTTTAGAAAATGTTAATCTTGTCTTTGGAAAGAGGGCCGAGAAGTTAAGAGTGTGTATTGCTCTTACAGAGGGCTGAGTTCAGTTTCTATCACCCGTTGTCACTGGTTCCCAGTCCCCCGAACTCCAGTGCCAGGGGATCCAGTGTCCACAGTCACTGTACACACATGCAGGAATCCACTCCTGCACACATACAGAGTAAACGTTTTTTAAAGATGAGTCTTTAAGGAGATAAAGAGTTGGACATTATTATTGAGGGACTATTTTAAAACAATCTGTTGAGAGGAAAACAACTGTGTGCACACACTTTTGGATATTTTATATCTCTTTTTAAAACTATAACATTACTTTTTAAAAGATTTTTTATTTTATGTGTATGAATGTTTTACATTCATGTATATATGTGTACCACATGTGTGTCTAGTGCCCAGAAAGACCAGAAAAGGGCATCAGCCCCCTGGAACTGGAGTTACAGTCGTGAGCTGCCTTGTTGTGCTACCGAGCCATCTCAATGGCCCCAAACTAAACTTTTAAATTAAAATTCTGTGATTAAGTAAATGTTTAGAAGCCTCTAAAATGTAAACCCAGGGCCTGGAGAGAGACTTGGCTGTTAAAGCCCTTGCCATGAAAGCTGAAAGACTGGAGTTTGGATCCCAGAAAGAGCGTAAATGTCAGGTATGTGTGATGGCCCGCCTGTGACTCCGGCCTCAGCTGTGGAGAGGGACTCCTCAGAGCAAGCTGATGAGCAAAACTACCTATGTTCGTGAGCTCTACGTTTGATGAAGAAACCTTGTGGGACAGGGACTGCTTCCTGCTCATGAATTCAAAGCCAGCTGCACAACTGACAGAGGCTGTGTTGCCCTGTCTTCTCTGCCGTAGCCGATACTCCTACTTTTCCTGTCGGATGTTGATGGTTAAGTTAGGGAGTGCTAGAAAACTGAGAATAATGCTTGGCCTTCGATAAAGTGCTTTAAAAGTGTATGCACTTTTTTTTTTTTGGTTTTTCGAGACAGGGTTTCTCTGTAGCTTTGGTGCCTGTCCTGGAACTAGCTCTTGAAGATCAGGCTGGCCTCGAACTCCCAGAGATCCGCCTGCCTCTGCCTCCCGAGTGCTGGGATTAAAGGCGTGTGCCACCACCGCCCGGCAAGTGTTCGCACTTTTAAGGATTTTTTTTTTTGTTGCACTTACAAGATTCAGGTATGTTAAGAGTGTTATAGAAGCCAGGCAATGGTGGTTCACATCTTTAATCCCAGCACTCGGGAAGCAGAAGCAGGCCAACCTGGTCTACAAGAGCTAATTCCAGGACAGGCTCCAAAGCTACACAGAAACCCTGTTTAAAAAAAAAAAAAGTTATAGAGCCAGTTGGTGTTAGCACATGCATTTAACCTTAGCACTTAGGGAGGCAGAGGCAGGTGGATCTCTGTGAGTTCGAGACCAGCCTGGTCTACATAGCAAGTTCCAGGACAACTAAAGCTATACAGAGAAACCCTATCTTGAAAAACAAAAAACAAAACAAAAGAGGATGTTACAGAGTTTTCCATTATTCTGAGGAACCCAAAAACCCATAAGTAAGAAAATTTCCTCCCGTGGCTTTAATTAAATATTGGGGATTGGCTAACTCTTTTATGTATATGCCTTTTATGGTGAAAGCTGGAGCTCAAGTTGGAGTGGGACTTTAGTGAGTCTGCAATGTGCTGATTTGATCCGTTCTAGTTATTAACTGCCCTGGCTGCTGTGTCATCCTACTGTCTGAGGCCACTTCCGCCTCTGCCACTAAGCCGTTTGTGGGCTGTGTGTTATGATTCCAGCAACACAGCGTGCCTGGCACTTCCAGGTTCAAGGGCCATGCATGTGCACATAAGCGCTCAGGCAAAATATTTAGCCGCCCCAGGAGCCTTTAAAGGCCCTGCATGACTTACGTGTGGCATGGTCACATCACCTTCGTATGATGCAGCTACATAAGTCCTTGTGCGCATGCGTGAGCTCCATCATCTGCATATGATGTAGCTACTCAACCCTCTGTGCGCATGCGGTAGGCAGCCTTTAAAAGCTGGATGCACCATCTTCAGCCCTTTCTTTCTGCACACCGACTTCCCAGTCCTGTTCACATGTCTTCTCTAATAAACTCCTAAGTGGGTTTGTTGTGTGTTGCGTGCTTTATGGTTGGTTCTCACTCGTGCCAGGTAATTTCACGTGTAGCTGGGGTTGTTGAGGACTCAGAGGACCTTACTTACCGTATTTACTCCGTCTCTGCGTGCTAGGAGAAACTGGAGGAATGCCTAAAGCAGCTGAAGGAGGAGAGAGTCATCCGGCTTAAGGCTGACAAGCGAGTCAGTGAGGTACGTCTTTTTCTCATATTTTGAGAGATATTTGCTGGTTTTGTTTTTAAGTTCTAAGCTTCATATGGAAAACAAAAAAACCCAAGATAGCTAAAACAGCCCAGTACAATAAAGGAACTTCTGGAGGTATCACCATCCCTCACTTCAAGCTGTTCTATAGAGCTATAGTAATAAAAAAACAGTTCAGTATTGGCATAAAAACAGTCAAGTGGATCAATGGAATTGAATCAAAGACCCTGACATAAGCCCGCACACCACCTGATTTTTGTTAAAAGAATCTTCAACAGATGGTGCTGGCATAACTGGATGGTGACATGTAGAAGAATGCACATAGATCCATATCTATTGCCCTGCACAAAACTCAAGTCCAAGTGGATTAAATCCTCAACATAAATCCAGTTACACTGAACCTGATAGAAAAGAAAGTGGGAAGTAGCCTAGAACACATTGCAGCAGGAGACAACTTTCTTAATATAACACCAGTAGCACAGACACTGAGATCGACATTAAATGGGACCTCCTGAAACAGAAAAGCTTCTGTAAAGTAAAAGACACATCAGTAGATAAAATGGCCGCCTACAGAATGGGAAAAGATTTTCACCAACCAGAGGACTGATATCTATAATATAAAAAGAACTCAAGAATGTAGACCTCAAAATACCAAATAATCCCCTTAAAAAATGGGGTGAAGACTTAAAACAGAGAATTCTCAACAGAAGAATCTTGAATGGCCGAGAAGTGTTCAACATCCTTAGGTATCAGGGAAAGGCAAATCAGAATGACTCTGAGATACCATACACTTGTCAAAATGGCCAAGATAAAAAAATGCTAATCATAACCTATGTTGAAGAGGATGTGGAGTAAGGTAAACCCTCCTCCGCTGCTAATGGAAGTGCAAACTTGTACAGCCATTTTGAAAATCAGTATGACGGCTTCTCCAAAAATTGGGACTCAATCTACCTCAAGACCCAACTGTTGTAGAATATTGTTTTAAGGCATGTTACTATTTTATGCTCTGAAACATCTGTTTGATGATGCAAAGATATGTTTGATTATATAAAATTCACCTGCAGTCCAGAGACTGAGTTGCCAAGTAGCTGACAGGAAATTGTAGGTGGGCGTCATGTGGAGAAGGGTTTATAAGGAGGGGCGAGAAAAAGCACAAGGACTTCTCAGGAGTAGTAGCTGGGTGAGCTACTACTCGGTTATTCAGCCTCTCTGGGATGCAGGATTCTACCTCAACCCTTGACTCTTGAGTTCTTTAGCAGTACAGAGATTTAGATACTTTTTCTTAGTAGCTTTGAAAGAGTTGGTGCCTGGAGGGAACAGAATTTCCTCAGGCTGCGGCTCATGCAGCCTAGATGCTGCTTGTAGTTGCAGAGTTGCAGTTGCTCACTAGGATATCCGTAGAGTAAAAGGCAGCAACCATTAAAAAAGAGGACAACACCCAGCGACACCACTTCTGGGCATATACCCGAAGGATGTTCAACCGTGCTACAAGGACACTTGCTCAACTGTGTTCAGAGCAACATTATTTGTAATAGCTAGAACCTGGAAACAACCTAGATAGATGCCCCGCAATCAAAGAATGGATAAAGAAAATGTGGTATATCTACACAATGGAGTATTATAAGCAGAAAAAAAAATGTTATCATGAAATTTGCAGGGAAATGGATAGAACTAGAAAAATTAGTGAGAAACCCAGACCCAGAAAGACAAACACAGTATATACTCACTCATATGTGGATATTAGATGTAAAGCCAAGGTAACCAGCCTACAATCTTCAGCCCCAGAGAAGCTCGGTAGCAAGGAGGACCCTAAGAGGTTCTCATGGATCACCCTGGGAAGGGAAATATGGGTAAACTGGGGTCTGGGGGAGTTGATTGGCAGGGATGGGAGCATGAGGGAAAGGGATGGTCGAGTTGAGGATGGGAAGAAGAGTGAGAGTAATAAAAGAGATACTTGGATAGAGGGGGCCATTATGGGGTTAGGGAGAAACCTGGCTCCAGGGAAACTCCTTGGAATCCATAAGGATGGCCCCAGCTAAGACTCCTAGCAGTAGCGGAGAGGGTGCCTGAGCTGGCCTTCCCTGTAATCAGACTGGTAACTACCCTAATTGTCATCATGGAGGCTTCATCCAGTTCCTGGGCCGAGCTCTATGTGAAGAGAAGATGGAGGGATTGATTGTGTGAGCAAGGTGGGGGCGGGGATAGGGGTCAAGATCATGACTGGGAAACCCACAGAGACAACTGAGCTGAGTTTGTAGGAGCTCATGGACTCTGAATGGACAGCTAGGGAGCTGGCATGGGACCCACCTAGACCCTCTGCATCTAGGTGACAGATGTGTAGCTTGGTCTTTCGTTGGACCCCTGGCAGTGGGACCAGGACCTGTCCCTGATGCATGAGCTGACTCTTTGGAACCTGTTCCCTATGGTAGGATGCCTTGTTCAGCCTTGACGCAGCAGGGAGGAACTTGGTCCTGCTTCAGCTTGATATGCCATGCTTTGTTGATTCCCATGGGAGGCCTGACCCCATCTGAAAGGAGATCAAGGAGGAGTGAAGGGGGGAGGAGAGGAAGGAAAGGAAACTGTGGTTGGTATTTAAAATTTAAAAATTGATGAATTAAAAAAAAATCATGGTGTGGAAAAATAATGATAATAAACTTTAATATACTTCAAAATGGTCAGGTATAGTGTATTGTGAACTGAGTTGCACCATCTTAGCCTTGCATTTATTTAGTGTCATGTGAGTATATTCCAAAAAGTATACTCTAAAAAATGTAAGAAGAAGCTTGCCCCCCACTTAGACTGCCACATATGCAATGTATTTATAAGACTTAACTGTGTGTATAAGAACAGAGTGGGTGAGGCTGTCTACTTACAGTGAGTTAGGAACGCAAATAATCTAAAAATCGTAAGAGGATGGGCTTGAGATACACGGCTTTAGAGCTTGTACTTGGAAGGCGAAGGCTAGGGGATTGTGTCTGGCCAGGCTCAGTTGTTTGGTTGTTTGTTTTTATAGACAAATAAAAATTAGAAGTCTGAGATAGTGAAAAGGCTCCTAAGAGTGCCATGGGAAATGAAAGTCTATATCAATGAGCACTGAACTACCCCATTAGAGGAATCTGCATTAAACTAATGACTTTTACAAGTAGATTTCTTTTTCTTTCCTTTTTTTTTTTTAAACTACAAAGTGAGTGTAAGGAAGACTCTTCAAAATGTATGTTTTATAGGACACATGTTTATTTTTAAGTACTGAGCACTGTGTGATAATAGGCAAGGGTACACCAAGAACATTTTGCCTTTCTGAGAAATGCCAGGGTCGGGTCTGATGTGAGGTTGCATGCGTAGATGAAGAAAGCCAGAAGCCATAGAGAATTGCTCAAGAAAGTACAGAGTAGTAGCTGTGCATTGAAGACTTCATGTTTTTTAACATTTCTCTATTTACTATGCATACAGTGGTCTGTCTGCATGTATGTCCATAGGTCGGAAGAGCGCATCAGAACTCATTACAGATGGTTGTGAGCCACCATATGGTTGCTCAGGACCTCTGGAAGAACAGTCAGTGCTGTTAACCCCTGAGCCATCTCTCGAGCCCTCATTAAAGACTTTAACATAAGCACAGTAAATGTGCTTAGGGGGCTGGCGAGATGGCTCAGTGGGTAAAGGCACTTGCCTCCAAGCCCAACAACCTGAGTGTAATGTCTACTCCCTACACAATGGAAGGAGAGAAGCAACTCTCAAGAGTTTTCCTCTTGACTTCCACATGTATACTGTGGCACATCTGCATGCCTATGCGTGAACACACATACATACATGTAGAAACATTGTTTAGCTTGTGTCTTGGTTAGGGTTTATTGCTGTGAAGAGACACTGTGACCATGGCAACTTTTATAAAGGAAAACATTTAATTGGGGCCGGCTTACAGTTTCAGAGGTTTAGTCCATTATTGTCATGGTGGGAAGCGTGACAGCGTGCAGGTAGATGTGGTACTGGAGAAGGAACTGGGAGAGCTACATCTTGATCTACAGGCAACAGGAAGCAACTGTGACATTGGGCATAGCTTGAGCACAGGAGACCTTAAAGCTCACCCTCACAGTGACACACTTCCTAGTAGAACCACTCCCTATGGGGGCCATTTTCTTTCAAACCACCACAGCTTGTTAAAATCAATCTTTAATGAATTAATTATAGGAGGATCATAATTTTGCTTGATCAGTGGCCCTTAGGTGACTGTTTCTCTGACACAAAACGATCCAGTCTGAATTTAAGCAGTTGGGAGTTTGACCGTTGGAAAGTTACCAGAAAGACAGTAAGTTTATTTTCATCTACTTGTTATATAGGAAATGTCAACAGGTGTCTCCAGGTGAAGGTTACTGTGTCATGATTTGTCTTCGTTGAGGGTTAGATTATTGATCGGTTAATTACATTGCTAAATGTTTTTGTTTAGGTGCTGAAAAGTTTTCTGTAGATGACTGAGAGAAATAACACTGCATTCTCAACCTTGTTTGGTAGCTAGAACATGAAAATGCCCAGCTAAGAAATATAAATTTCTCCTTGTCCGAAGCTCTTCACGCACAGTCGTTGACAAACATGATCCTGGATGATGAAGGCGTCTTGGGCAGCATTGAGAATTCTTTTCAGAAGTTTCACGCTTTCCTGGACCTCCTTAAAGATGCTGGGTATATCTGTAGGGTGGGCATTCTTTCTTCAGTGGTTTTAATGGTAGCTTGCTAAGGAACTCAACATTTCTTAGCTTCAATGACACATGTTACTATGTGTTTATCAGCAATATGTTTGATTTGTTTTTTAATAGAAAATTTGTTTTAAAAGAAATACAAAGTGATAAACTTTCTCATTAGAAATCCATCATAAAGAGGTATTGAAGAGTAATTGGTCTTGATGAAGACTAAATTAATGTCATTGGGCATATGAATTCTATAATTTTGTCTGCTATAAATATACCCCTTGACATGGTAAAAAAAAAAAAGAGAGAGACTAAGTTAAGGATTTTTTTTGTTTGTTTGTTTTTTTGTTTTTCCAGACAGGGTTTCTCTGTAGCTTTGGTGCCTGTCCTGGAACTAGCTCTTGTAGACCAGGCTGACCTCGAACTCACAGAGATCCGCCTGCCTCTGCCTCCCGAGTGCTGGGATTAAAGGTGTGCACCACCCCACTAAGGATAATTTTTATTAAAAGTATTTAGAATATATAGATTTCTTGCCTTTTATTCATTTTGCTTGTTAAGTAAGTTTGAGTCAAGTTTTTTTTTTCCTTTAAGATTTATTTATTATGTGTACAGTGTTTTATCTGCACATATGCCTGAAGGCCAGTAGAGGGCACCAGGTCTCATTACAGATGGCTGTGAGTCACCATGTGGTTGCTGGGAATTAAACTCAGGACCTCTGGAAGAGCAGCCAGTGCTCTTAACCTCTGAGCCATCTCTCCAGCCTGAGTCAAGTTGTTCTTGTCCCTTGGCTTTGGGATGGTAGTTAATCTCCAGGGGCAGTGGTTCTCACCTGAGAATAAGAGAGTCAGAGGAAGATGCCAGTCAGGCACCTGTGTGGTGGAGGAAGGAGGATCAAGAGTTCAGAGTAACCCTTAACTACATAAACATTTGAGACCAGCTTGTGCTTTATGAGTCTCAAAATCAAATCAAAAAGAAAGCTGAAGGTAGTTGATGGAGCAATGTTTTAGAGCAGTAGGCCAGGGCTAGGAAAGAGGGTCATATACATGGAGATGGTAGAGGTTGAAGCTACCGAAACTGTTTAAAATGAAGGAATGGTGGTTGCTATGAAAATGAAGTGAAATATTGTGTTGTTGAGGTGAATAGGAGTGCTAAGAGCCTGGGATGATATGATCAGTGGTCTCAGCATGAGCGAAAGGCGGCAGTTGGCCTGGGGCTGTTGTCTGAAGTAGGTTTTTGGCTTCTGAGGTTTTAAATCTTGGTGTTCATTTATACATGTATTTCATGCTTGCAGGTGTGGGTGAATTTCGTTGTTCCTAAGTGATTGCCTCTTCTTCCTTTCTTCCTCTCTGCAGACTTGGGCAGCTTGCCACTATGGCTGGTATAGATCAGTCCGATTTCCACCTAATAGGTCGTCCTCAGATGAATTCTACTGTTAGTGCAGCTGTGGAAGACCAGAGAGCCCTGGAGGAAGAAAAGCTAGACTTGAAACAGACTCCTGGGGGACAGGTGCAGAATATCCAAGTAAGTGGACCCACAGACCTTGGCTCAAGTCATTAGCAAGAGTTCCCCAGGGCAGAGAAAGGAATGTTGGTCTGTCTCTCTAGCGGAGTTAAGTTCCTGTCCATTTCCTGAAATTGCATCACTGTCAATTAAAAAATGGGGCCAGGCATGGTGGCACATACTTTTCATCCCAGCTCTTGGGAGTTAGGGACAGGCAGGTGCCTGTGAGTTTGAGGCCAGCCTGGTCTACATAGTGAATTTCAGATCAGCCAAGGCTACATGATGAAACCTTATCTCAAAATGTAAAAAAAAAAAAGGGACAAAACTGGAAGGTTTTTGATAATTTGTACTTAGAATAAGTTATCTTTAGTAAAGAAAGAAATCAAAGCATAAAATAATAGAGATTAAAGTTTTTTAAATTTCTGTTATATTCATGTCTCGTCTAGGTCTCTATCTGTATGCAGTCAGCTTACAATGAAGGGACACTGATGAAGGTACAGGTACCGGTGCAGAGAGCTCTAAACAGTGATCTAGACAGACCTAGCAAGCAGTCTCTCATAGTTGCTCGGTTACTGGATGGGGTGGGCTGGCCATCACAGGACCCTCTGATGGTTTTCACCACGAGCCCCATTAACCAGGAGCTGCTGGCTTGAGAACTCGGTCATGTCACACATTGGATACTTCTCACATATACATAGAGGCTAGAAACTTGGTTTCTTAGAAATGATTTTATTTTGTTTTTTTAAATGTGGAAAATGGGAGGTAATGATATAAAGCACAAAATTCTAAAAATACTGCACAGCCAACTCTGGAGGGGTGTGTGTGTGTGTGTGTGTGTGTGAGTGTGTGTGTGTGTGTGTGTGTGTGTGTGTGTATGAATTTTGAGTTGCCAGTCACATGGCTTTGTATAATTAGGAAAATGAATGACCATAAAATCTTCTGAGTGGTAGGCTGACTGCTGAATAAGATCACAATTACAGGACCAGAGAGGTAGTCTGGCTTACGAGAGCTGCTGCTCATCCCTAGGTCTTGAGTAGACTCAACAGCATCCATGTTGGGTGGCTCCCCAGCACC
>NC_022015.1:46065183-46067223 GCF_000317375.1 Microtus ochrogaster | reverse complement strand
GCTCACTTTGTTCATTCAAGCTTTGTTTCCCCTGCAGTTTCAGAAGATTAGAAGTGATGCTAGGATTCCTTTGCCTCTTGACGCCTTCCAAGTTCCTGTTTCTCCACGAGAGGCAGCGGTGGCCTCCAGAGACAGCCTAGGTGTCCCAGCCCCTGAGCAACAGGAGGGCCCTGCAGCAGGCCTTGCTGCTAGAACAGGCTCTCCTTTGGCAGATGGCGCCTCTGGAAGCGGGAGTCAAAGGGAAGAAGTCTCGTCTAGACACAGCAGATCTTCAGAGAAAGGCAGTGTGGCGAGCAAGCGCTCCACTGAGAAACACTCTGGGAAGGACCAGCTTTTCATCCCTGACTCCCCTGTGAACTCACAAAGCAAAGGAACCGGGGACAAAAGGTCTTTGCTTAATGAGCCAACTAAAAGTGAATCTTTGAAAAAACACGTTTCTGTCAAGAAGGAAAACAGAATAGTGACTGTCTCATCCAAGACAATCAGAAGTAAATCCAATCCTCTAGAACGTTCTGAGAGTGATACTGTTGGGTCTGATTTTGAATTTCAGGAAAGCGTCCATTCGTCGGCACACCTGACGTAGGTCTAACCTTTGAAATTATGATTTTACCTTCAAATTTTAATAAATTTTCTTACGTTTCTACTATAATGTGTGATACCTTAAAATACAGAGTCGGAACCACTATAAGGCAATTTATCTATGCTATTATTTAAAATCCATATTTTTCTTTTCCCTCGCATAATTCATTTGGCACATAGTTATGGAAGGCCTAGTTTATAAGACACTTTCTGGGTGTGGTAGCTCCCAGCGATAAGATTTTTACCTTCATGGAGATGCTACTGTGTGGAGGACAAAACCTCAAATCCCCCCTAAATCCTGCTGCTAGAAAGGGGCGAGGCTGGTTTAGCTCATGGTTTAGCATTTGGTTAAGTGTAGAAGCAGGAGTCACATGCTTCTACAGAACCCGCTTCCATATCCTAACTCCTAAGCAGAGCATCAGGCGTCTTTCTAGGTCCTCCACTATGGCTAAGTTCGCAACAGCTTTAGTAAGGGTTTGCCAGGCCTTTTTATAAATGAGTTGGAGTAAGCAGCCCGTGAGCGGCCCCGGGGTTGTAACAGCTTGGAAGGAGCTGGTCCAGTTGAAGTTTGGACTGGGTCCAGTGCCCTGAATCATTGAATTATCCTGTCTCCCAGCTATGAACAGGATAGCACAAGGGAGATGCCAAAGAAAAGCCACTGGGCACCAACAGTGCTGGATGGAGCAGGGCTATCAGAGGCACATTTGTCCCCTCCCCCATCTGGGCAGAGGACATAAGAGCATGAACTGACTTCTAGGCTAATGTCCTGCCTGGCAAAACAGCCTCTACTAGAGCCAGGCTACGTTAGCTGTGAGATGTGAGAAAAGCTAAGGCGTTCTCTTGTAGACTGCCCTGGCCGATCGTTAAGGAGGCTGTGGATGGAGTATCACAGGGACAGGGGAAAACTGCCCAAGACATCATCTCAGCCCTTCAACAGAAGGGAAGACATGCAGGTGTCTTATACAGTATCATAGTGTTAGTTTGTGGAGGAGGGAGGCCGTCTAAAGAGGATAAAGGTTGTCTTCATCTAAGAAGTGGTCACCGCATCCTTCGTAGAGTCCTTACCCTGGTTAGAGCCTGGTGACTAAGGAAATGAAGAGAGGAGACCCTGAGATAGGAGCAGCACACACTGGTACTGAGCCAACGACAGACACAAGTTTTCACCCACTGAAGCCATACGGGCGGAGGCCGGGAGACCACAGAAGATCTTAGCACATGGGGGTAGGAAAAGGGAGCAGAAAGCCAAAATTACATTAGGGGTTCCATTTTTATTTTTAGCTTTTTGGTGCATGAGATTTCAGGATTGAGGCCTCAAATGCCCAGGTTTACATTTTAAAAACCTGTGAACTACGTATTAAAGTGCAGGTGAGTTTACTTTTCTTTAATCCCGAGGGCTGGGATGAAAGGCATGTGCTGCTCTACCCAGCTATGTTTTTTTTATTGTTGTTTTTTGATAATTGG
>NC_022015.1:46060760-46064637 GCF_000317375.1 Microtus ochrogaster | reverse complement strand
GTGTGTGTGTGTGTGTGTGTGTATACACATGGGCTATGGAATGAAGCCGGGGCTTGGCCACACCAGATCATCAGCATCCCTGAGCTGTGTCTCATAGCCCTCTCCTGCCCTCACCCTGCTCTAATTAGAAGTATATGCCAGCCTGTAATTTGGTTTTGCTTTTCACTTTTGTTGGTGGAGAAAAAGAGATTTTTAGATGTGTTTATTTTGTTTCATATGTTTGAATGTTTTGCCTGCACACATGTACATGTATGTCTGATGCCACAGAGGTCAGAAGAAGGCAGTGGCTCCGCTGGAGCTGTAACTAGTGTCAACCACAGTGTGGGTGCAGGAAGCTGAACCCAGGTTCTCTAGCTTCCTTATTTGCGTTTCAAAACTATCTCAGTGTGTCGCCTGGCTGTCCTTAACTTTGAGGCAGTTCTCTGTATCTTTCCGTAGATTCCGGGGATCAAACCTAGATCGTCAGGCTTGCCCAACTAGCACTTCACCTGGTGAGCCACCTCATCTGGCCTGAAGTAACTGTGTGTATGTATGTATGTATGTATGTATGTATGTATGTATGTATGTATGCTTAAAAAAAATAGGGGCGGAAGAGATGGCTCAGTGGTTGGGAGCATTTGCTGCTTCTTCGAGGACCTGGGTTTGAGTCTCCGCACTTACCCGGCATCTCAAAGCCGTCTAAGTCTTGTTCCCAGGGTGTGCCTTCAGTTAAATGTGGTACCCTTTCCTGGTGTCTGCGAGCTCCAGACACACACACGGTACACAGAACTACTTCGGGCCAAACAGCAGCACACTCTTCATTTTAGGTTTGTCACCAGCAAGAAGAGATTCTCAGGTATGGACTGACTTTCAGGCACTCCACTTTGATCTCCTTGTCTGCTCACTCTAATGGCAAGTCATCATTTTTACATAGTTTTCAAGCTGACCCTTTCTGATTTTATCTGTTTCTCAGACTTACTGCTGACGTAAGAATTCCTACTGATGTATGTAGGTGGGCTGCCTCAAAATCCTTAGGATTCTAATCTGTATGATCTACTCAGTCTGCTTTGTGTTCATGAAATGGAGTCTCATGTAGCCCAAGATGACCTTGAACTTGCTTTGTTCCGGCTAAAATTGAGCTCATGGCCATCCTCCAGCCTCTACTTCTCAAGTTAGTTTTTTTTCGAGACAGCTGGGATTAAAGGCGTGCGCCACCATCGCCCGGCTATTTTTTTTTTTTTAAAAAAAGATTTATTTATTATGTATACAGTGTTCTGTCTGTCTATATGCTTGCTGGCCAGAAGAGGGCACCAGATCTCATTACTGATGGTTTTGAGCCACTATGTGGTTGCTGGGAATTGAACTCTTCCTCTGGAAGAGCAGTCAGTGTTCTTAACCTCCGAGCCATCTCTCCAGCCCCTAGGTTTTGTTTTACAAAGCAGATATGGCACTTGCTTGCTGTGGGACTTTTACTTTGTAAAGATTTGTCTCTTGTATTTTAATAAAACGCTGATTGACCAATAGCCAGGCAGGAAGTAGAGGTGGGACAACCCGAACAGAATTCTGGGAAGAGGAAAGCCTCAGTCTGCAGTTGTCACTCAGCCACAGAGGAAGCAAGATAAGAATTCCTCACTGAGAAAGGTACCAAGCCACGTGGCTAACTAACATAGACAAGAATAATGGGCTAATTTACCATATAAGAATTAATAAGAAGCCTGAGCTAATTGGCCAACCAGTTTATAATTAATGTAGATCTCTGTGTGTTTCTTTGGGACTGATTGACTGTGCAGAATCCTCTGTCAACACTTGCTCATCTTCACCTTCTTCACCATCTCCATCTTGGGTGAAGCAGCCGTTGCTGGCACTCACCCACTTTGCCCCAGTCCCTGCTGTGCCCTGGCCAGGGGATGACAGCGGCTGCCACAAAGCCCAACTGCGGCCACTTGCCTTTTTTTCTTCTCTTTCCCTTTCATTCTGCTTCTCCCTTTGGTCTTTCCTGGATCTGCAATCACTGTAGTAGGTTTTACTGTCCCTGAAGCTAAAACGCTGAGGTCCCCTGCTTTCCTTTGAGATTGTGTCTGTTCTTTGAAGTGGAGCCTAATGTGCAGCTTAGATTTTTGTTTTGTTTTGTTTTGTTTTTTCCCTTTTCCATTTCTCCGGCTTTCCCTTTAATTTCATATGTGTCCAAATTACAGAGTGTCTGTTGCTGAAATTCAGACATTAAGCACATGATTTATTCTTGTGCTGTAGTTTTTCTCGAATAGTTGCCCAGCTTGTGTGTGGAGCATGCAGGTGATTTAAAGGGAAGGAGACAGAGAATAAAGGTGGGAACATTAAACTTTTATTCGGACAGGAAGTAAACTCCCTCCTTAAATGAGAACCCCTCTCTACTACCTCTGCTTGGCAGTTCCTGTCTTCCAAACATCTGTTGTCTATTGAGAGCAAGGAGCTCAGGTTAGACAGCTAAATGCCATTAGTGAGTTTCTATCTGGACTTGCCTGTTTAGCCCGCTGTGAGCCACAGACCTTGGAGTGGAAAGGACAAGTAGAGAGGGAAACCTTTTAGCCTTGAGATAGGAAAGAATGTTATTTTCTTACCCCCTGGCTAGCGCTGCTAAATGTGTTACCACTGGCTAGACTCTGGCCTGGGTGTTTGCAGGTCCTTGGCCTCTTATTCAAGAATAAAAATGCATGTAATATGTCACAATCCTCTGTAACTCCAGTACCAGGGGCTC
Organism: Microtus ochrogaster; assembly: GCF_000317375.1. Classification (NCBI taxonomy): domain Eukaryota; kingdom Metazoa; phylum Chordata; class Mammalia; order Rodentia; family Cricetidae; genus Microtus; species Microtus ochrogaster. Next base: position 46,061,924 of record NC_022015.1, on the reverse strand, counting down.
TGACACCCTCTTCCAGCCTCTGGGTACACTTCATGTATGTGGTGCACATCTATACGGACAGGCAAAACACTCATTAAAAATAAATCTTAAGTAAACCAATTCTTGAAAGTGTGCCGGGTTTGTTGGCATTAAGAAGAGAAACTCCATTGTTTGGGTGGGTGTGCTGCTCGTTGCAGAAACAACACTGTTGCTGATAGGTTTCTGGGCACCTCACTCAGGGATGGGTATGAACGGATTGTGCATTCAGGTCAGGCTGTCAGGATACCAAATGCATTATTAATCGAGTGCCGTGTGCACAACCTGAACCGAGCAGAGTCCCAGCCTAGCAGGCTTGAGCTGCTTCCCTTAAAGTGATTCCCTCCATCAATGCAAAGGAGGGCTTTGTGGTTTTGTTTGGGAGTGCTGTTTGTTTTCAAAGCGAGCTGAACTTTGTTACTTTTTAATCATTACATATATTTAATATATGTGTGTTTGTGTGCCATGGCACTTGTATAGAGGTCAGAGGACAACTTGTAGAAGCTGTTCTCTCCTCCAACATGGGAGTTCCAGGGCATTAGGCTTGGCAGCAAGGTCTTAACTTACTGAGCTATCCTGCCCCCATACTTTAAAAATTAATTTTGGCAGGGCGGGGGTGGCGCACGCCTTTAATCCCAGCACTCGGGAGGCAGAGGCAGGCGGATCTCTGTGAGTTCGAGACCAGCCTGGTCTACAAGACCACAGAGAAACCCTGTCTCGAAAAACCAAAAATAAAATAAAATAAAATAAAATAAAAATTAATTTTGTTGCATTTTTTAATATATATTGTGCATGCACGGGCGCATGTCTGTGAAGAGATTTAACACAGGTTTTAAGCACAAGGGCTATGAGAAAGGCATCCAGGAAGAAAGGAAAACATCTAAGAACATGGGTGTGGGTTTCTCAAAGGAGAGGCCCTGGTTTTGCTGGGGAGGGAGGGTACCAGTGAATTGTTCTATGTCCTGATTGGTTGCTGGGAGCATGGATCCACTTACATGTGTTAAAATGGAGATAATGCTATACCACAGAAGCAAGTTTTAATATATAACAATTTAAAACTTACAGTCAGCCGGGCGGTGGTGGCGCACGCCTTTAATCCCAGCACTCGGGAGGCAGAGGCAGGCGGATCTCTGTGAGTTTGAGACCAGC
>NC_022015.1:46052935-46060660 GCF_000317375.1 Microtus ochrogaster | reverse complement strand
AAAAAAAAAAAAAAACAAACTTACAGTCAGACCCTCTGACCTTTTACTTATGTGTTGGGATGGCCATGAATTCTTGTAGTCCAGTGCTGGGATCTGAGGTGGGAGGGGGAAAACAGATTACAAAATCCAAGAAGGCAAGATGATGATGATGATGCCATCTAACCTATCCATCATAACACTGAGCCTGTTCTTTTGGAAAACCCATAGGACCCTGTAAAAAGTGATTGAAGGCAAAGAAAAGGTACTTTTAGGTTGCAAAGACCCTAAAAAGCAAATTTTGTTGGAAAAAACCACAATAAAAAGCTAATCCTTTTTAAACTAATAAAAAATAGATTTAAATGAATTCAAAAGTCCAGGCAAGGTCTTTCCTTGCCAAATAGTGAAAGCAGACAACAAAAGGCCTGTTCACCTGGAAACTTTTTTGTTTGTTTGTTTGTTTTTTGAGACAGGGTTTCTCTGTGTTGCTTTAGAGCCTGTCCTGGAACTAGCTCTTATAGACCAGGCTGGCCTTGAAATCACCTGGAAAGGAAACTTTTACATGGGAAATCATGTCTGCTAAAATTATGAATAATTTGACTTTGATCCCTATTTGTTTCCCTTTAATTTCCTTCTTTTGCCTTTCTGCTCCAGCTAGTGCTTCTGGCATTATGTTGAAGAAGAGGGAATAGTGCACAGCCATGTCTCGTTCCTGATTTTAATAGGATTGCTTTGGGCTTTTCTTCATTTAGAAAGATGCTAGCTGTGGGTCTTTCATGTGCAGCCTTTATTGCATCAGGGTCTGTTCCCTCCAGGCCTATTCTCTAGGACTTTCATCATGAGATGGTCATATGATCTCCAAGTCCATTTATATGACTTGTACACTTGCTGACTCCCATGTGCTGAACCATCCTGCATTTTCAGGACAAAGCCATCCTGACCATGGCGGATGGTCTTGATACGTGTCTGTATTTGGTTTGCTAGCATTTTATTGCATCCGTAGGTTTTCTTATTTGGTATTAGAGTAATATTGGCTTCATAGAATGAGTTTGGGGCGCTCTTTTTTGTTCTGGTTTGTTTTTTAATAATTTAAAGTTTGGCTGTAGATCTTCTTCCAAAGTCTAGGATTTTGCCGTGAATCCATCTGGGCCTGGGATTTTTTTTTCTTTTTTTTTTAGTCAGAATGGTTTTATTGCTGCTTCAATCTCCTCATATGGGTCTATTGAGGGTGTTGATCTCTTTTTGGTTTAACTTTGGAGGTTTGGGTGACTCTAGACATTCATCTACTTCTTTTTAAGTTTTCCAACGTAATGGATACTGTCTTTACAATATCCCTTTTCTTTCTTTCTTTCTTTCTTTCTTTCTTTCTTTCTTTCTTTCTTTCTTTCTCTTTTTTCTCCTTCCTTCCTTCCTTCCTTCCTTCCTTCCTTCCTTCCTTCCTTCCTTCCTTTTTTTTTCAAGACAGGGTTTCTCTGTGTAATAGCCCTAGCTGCCTAGCTGTCCTAGAACTAGCTCTTGTAGAGCAGGCTGGCCTTGAACTCACAGAGATCCACCTCCCTCTATCTCCTGGCTCCTGGAATTAAAGGCGTGTGCCACCACCACCCAACCTGATTTTCTTTAGTAACAGCTGTAATGTATGTTTTTTTTGCTCATTTCTAATTTTGTCTCCCTTTCTTTCTTTTGGTTACTTGAGCCAAGGGTCAGTCAATTTGTTTATCTTCTCAAAGAACCAGCTCTTAGATTCACTGATTTTTTTTGTATTGTTTTCTTTGTTTCTCATTTATTAATTCTGCTCTGACTTTTTTTTAAAGATTTATTTATTATGTATACAGTTTTCTGCTTGCACATGTGTCTGTTTGCCAGAAGAGGGCACCAAATCTCATTATAGATAGCTGTGAATCATTTTGTGGTTGTTGGGAATTAAACTCAGGACCTCTGGAAGAGCAACCAGTGCTCTTAACCTTTGAATCATCTCTTCAGTCCTCTGCTTTGACTTTTGTTATTTCTTGCCATTTACTTGGTTTGGGTTTGGTTTGTTGTTCTTCCAAATATTTGAGTTATATCATTAAATCATTTATTTGTGCTTTTTTTTAATTGTAGACAAGTAAGGATATAGATTTCCCTCTTAGAAGTGCTTTCAGTATGTTCTAGAGGATTACTTTAATTTCTAGGTTTATTTTTATTTTATCTGTATGAGAGTTTTGCCTGCATATGTCTGTACACAGCATGCATGCAGTGCTCACAGAGGCCAGAAGAGGGCACCAAATCCTCTAGAACTGGAGATAGGGATATTTGTAAATCTCCATGTGGGTGATGGGAACTGATCCTGGGTCCTCTGGAGGAGTATATAGTACTTTTAACTCCTTAGCCATCTCTCTAGCCCCTGTAGCAGAGGATTTGCTGTGTTGCTGCGTTGATTTTTCTTTAGTTCCAGGGATATTTTAGCTTCTTTCTCGGTTTCTTCTTGGATCTAGTCATCATGCGGTAATGAGTTTATGCACTTACTGGAGATTTGTTTTATCACATAATGCTCAGGTAGTAGTTATGGAATTGTTTCACTTTTTCTGAATTTTTTATGGCTTGGTTTGTGTCCCAAAACATGGCCTGTTTTAGAGAGGCTTTTGTGGGTTGTTGAATAGAATGTGTACTCTTTGGTGTTTGGGTAGAGTATTCTGTAGATGTCTGTTATATCCATTTGATGTCTGGTGTCAATTAATTTTGATGTTTCTGTTTGCTTTTTGTGTGGATGGCTTGCCTATTGGAGAGAGTGGGGCATTTATTGGCTATTATTGGGTTGGTGTTAATCTGTGCCTTAATTCCAGAAGTATGCTTTTTATGAAATTGTGTGCATCAGAGTTTTGTGCATAAATGTTCAGGATAATAATTTTTCTTGATTAATTGTTCCCTTGATTAGAATAAAATGCCCCCTCTCTTACTTTTATTTTAAAGTCTGTATTTGTTGGATGGTAGGCTAGCAACAAGCTGTTCTGCTGGCAGGCTGTTCAACCACGAGGAAAGCCAGTAGGGAAGCTGTGCAAGCCGGTGCACCACCATGGAATGGTTCTGAATGTAGAATTAGAATGTGTGGAGATAACAGATCCCGGTTTGTAGTAGCTATAAGAAATATCTAGGGGAAACACTATGAAATCAGAAAGGTTTGTTAAAATGTTTAAGTGACAGATATTAAAGAATTAGTGATAGTTCTGCAGATAATATGGTCATTTTCAGTCACTGTTGGAAGTATTAGTTGATATATATATATATATTTTCCGAAATAGGGTTTCTCTGTAGCTTTGGAGCCTGTCCTGGAACTCTCCCTTGAATTTGCAGAGATTCTCCTGCCTCTGCCTCCCAAGTCCTGGGATTAAAGGCGTGCACTACCACCACCCAGCTGATAATTTTTTATATGGACAATTTGGCAGTTATGCAGTATTTAAAATGTGTCTTCCTTGTTCTAACTGTAGCCATGCAGCATAAAGAGATAGTCATGCAAATGTCCAAGGAGCCAGGTGTGAGAGTGTATGCAGAAGCATTCCTAAAACTTGGGAAACATAATGGCACACGAATGTAGGAACTGTTGAACCAGTGAACACCAGCCTCTGCCGTGTAATATTCTGCAGCAAGTAAAACATGGTATAAAAATATCCCTAAACACACCGAACTGACGGCACCATAGTCAACCATATCCTTTGGCTTGCGCTCGTGTGGTTCAAGCCTGTTCACATCTGTCTACTGTGTATACTTTTGTCTGTGAGCCCAGAAAATGGCAACAAAATATCCAGGAGTTTCTTTGGCCAAAGGCAGATGTGTTAAGGGGTGGGAATGACAGGTGACTTTACATTTGACTCACTTAGGGTTACTTGATTTTTTTTTAAATAAGCATGTTTTTATGTGACAGGTAAATTTGTAATTCCCCCCCAGAGACAATTTGCAAAATGCAAATGAATAACCTGTTATCCTTTATTCCCTGTGTCCACCCTTTTCTTTGAGTTCCTTATCTACATGAACGTAAAAGAGTTTAAAACCTTTAAGAACAACCAGGTTGTGATCCCAGCATTCAAGGGTCAGAGAGGCAGGGGGATGACTGAGTTCAAGTCCAGCCTGGTCTACTGAGTGAGTTCCAAACAGCCAGGGCTACAGAGGAAGAAACCTCATCATAAACAACAACAACAAAACCCTTTAAGAACTTGGGGTCCACAGTGTTGATGTATTTTCTGTCATCCACAGTCAAAAAATAATGCTTTCTGCGGTGAAGGAAAGGAGATGAAGGTTGGGATTGTAGCTCCGTGGAGCTTGCCTGCGCTGAAACCCCGCCTTTGCTCCCGCCCCACCTACCTGTGTGCACAGGAATGGAAAATTCCATCAAGCAAGGCTGTGCATCCCATGACTCACACAGATAGGGGCTGTTCTAGTTTGTGTCCACGGCTTAGTGTTTCACAATCTGCCACAGGTCACATCCTGCTGTTTGAAGAGTTTACTCTCTGGACCCTGACAAAGCTGTTTCTCGAGCACAACTCGGTTCCATTTTGTGAGCAAAAGGCGTTGCCACATGGTTGTCTCGACTCCGGAGCCTCGCTCTCTTGAGCTCTGTGTTTTTCAACAGGCCATTTTCATTAAAGTCTCCCAAAAAATTCTCTTGTAGACTAAAAGCTTTCAAAGTGACACACGTTTCTGAGCGCTTTCAAATTGTTTGGACAAAATGAAGAAGCAGAAGACTGTGGTGGAGGACACTCACCGGGCATGCCCCATCCCCAACAGGCACTGATTGCCTGGGAGGGAAAGCCTCTGATGAAGGCTCATTTCTCAGTACAGAATTTAAATTTCAAACCGGTGTAAACTTACAAAAAAGAAACAGGTACTTTAGAAATAGATAAGGCCCCCTCCCCCTGGATGGCATAATCATTAACTTTGTTCAGGGAGGCCTGCAGAGATGGAGTGTTTGTTCAGTGTTTCAGAAAGATAGTCCTCACAATCCCAGGCGTTCATGGAAGGCGTTAATCTCTTTAAAAACAAAGCAAACACCTCTATGACAGCTTAGCAATAGATCATCCTAGCTGAGGATCTGAAATGATAAAATCTGAGTAGGGCCTGAAAATATTAAAAATCAGTTTGCCTACCAGTGAGCTCTGATACCTTTGCCAAAGTTCTCTGTCCCCAACTCTCCTGGAGATGTCCCGTGTCCTTGAACAACAGACAGGAGAGACCTCACTAATGTACTGTCTCAGTAACCTGTGAGAGGAAAGTGTTCTCTTGCTTTTGAAGAAAGAATGAAGTAGAACAGGGTTTTTAGGAAGTTTCAGAGAAGTAACAGAGGCAGAAGCAGGATTTTCTTCCTGCTTTCTTTCTTCCCGGTGGGCCTTTTGCACTCTCTTATCCATAGTGTTTATTTCCCAGTAACCGAGCTGCGATCGGAGGCCCAGGCTGTGAGTGACACCCTAGCCTCAGCTGCTGCTTCCGACCAAGGGGCTAGAACGGCCGACCTGGGAAGTCTGTTGTTGAGTAGGTGGACACTTGGGCTCTCCTTCTCCCCGTAGTAGTAGTAGGTATACTGGGGATGCTTTACTAGGGGCTGACATTTAGACTTTTTATGTTTAACAGGAACTTCAGGTCTAAGTCCCTCATCTGCCTATGATATTTCTATGCCTATCAAGTGACCGAGTTAGTTCTTTCCACAAACCTGAGACAAGTTGTTCTATAATATACAAAGATCCTGAGCATTTACTGTCTTTTTATTTCAATGCTTGGTCAGCTTGAGAGCCATACTTTTTCTATAAAATAAAAATATTCTTCTCTAAGCTCCCACACCCCAGTAGGTTTTCTGCCTGCCACTCTTCCCCTCCCCCCTAATAGGTTTCTACGCTGATGCAGTAAGCCAGACCAAGCCAAACTGAAAAAGTATACCAGCAGGCTTACTTAAGCAAAGCAACTCCAGGCTGGTTCTCTACTCCCAGAGATCAAGGCCAGAGAAGCTGCACCCACAAACAATAGCAGGGAGATTTTATAGGTTGTAGGTGAGTGGTGATGATGTGTCTGCCACAGGCTGGCTTTGTGCTCAAGTATAGTAAAAAACTGAGCACTTTAGCCAGGCGATGGTGCCACATGTTTTTAATCCCAGCACTCGGGAGCCAGAGGCAGGTGGATCTCTGTGAGTTCCAGGCCAACCTGGTCTACAAGAGCTAGTTCCAAGACAGGTGCTCAAGCTACAGAGAAACCCTGTCTTGAAAAACAAAAACAAAAACAAAAAGCTGAGCACTTTAGGTGGGAGCTGGGCAGCTGGCAGCTTCAGGGGAGGAAGCTGCAGTAGCCACCGAGAATATACAACTGGTGTTTTTGGTGCCTTTTCTTTCTTCAGAGGCTGAGTGGGTGCAGTTTGGAGAGAAAAACAGGAATGGGGCTTTCTGGATCACGCAAGGGTGAGCTGGAGGCTCCAACCAAACAGAAGCCTAAAGTATTAGCTATGAGGAAAGCTGAGGCGGGATGGCCACTGTAATGAGCATGGAAACAGATTCCCCTGAATGAATAAATAAAGGGGAATCTGTAGTGTAGTTAGAGCAGGAAATTTATAGAATAGGAATGAATGCAACTTGGTGTAGTGTAAAAGCTTCTTCTTGTGTGTGGTGTGGAAAATTACTAAGGTAAAAGATTGAAGGCTGCCACACCCATCTGGCCCTGCCAGATTTGGGGGCTGCACCCAGCAGCCATGGTAACGAAGTAATCTTGCCACATGAGATGGACCCCCACCCACCCTTCTGTGGCCAGTTGATACTGATAACCTAGGACATCTGGTTATCAGAAGGATCAAACGAGAGGCAGTTTCAAACTGGCATAAAAAGAGAAGGCAGAAGGAGGGCAGTCATCTCACTTCTTATGATGGCCCGGGCACTGAGTCTCGTAGAGAGAGATCCTCCAGGCCTGCTTCCTGAAAAGCAGAAATATTTAATGCCTTATCTAAACATTTAATGCTTAGCCATCCTGAGAGCAGAGCTTCACCTCCTGATTTGAGAAGCAGACAGAACGCTTTGCCATCTCGAGAGCAGAGAACTAAAAGCCTTGTCTCCTGAGACTCGGTCACCCGAAAAGCAGAGTCCAAAGGCCCTGCATTCCGAGATAGACTAGCATCAGGCCACATACTACGTGGTCAAGAACTGATCCAGCACCCGATACCACCCTGGAACAGGACATTGAAACCTTATCTCCCGAACGCAGACTAAGGGGTCGAGAGTTGAGCCTCACTGTCAAGACCCCAGTGCTGTCAGGTGTCCAGCCTGAAGAAATCCAAAAAATCCTTTTTAAGCTGAAGAATACCAGGTCGTATGATGCTATTCAATGCGTGTATGAGATGTTATGAGAAGTGCATAGATGTGTCAATACATATGTTTAGTGTGTGAAATGTTAAGAGATATCTAATGGATAATTGATAAGATAAGGAAATGTTAGTGGATAAGTTGTATTAAGGTTAAGAAGTGTTTTATAGGTAATGGATAAGTTGCATTAAGGTTAAGAAGTCTTTTATAGGTAATGGATAAGTTGTATTAAGGTTAAGAAGTGTTTTATAGGTAATGGGTAAGTTGTATTAAGGTTAAGAAGTGTTTTATAGATAAGTGATAAGTCAAAATTAAGGTTATGAATTGGTTTTACGTATTAGGATTAGTAGGGTTAACAATTGTGATATTGAATTGCCCGTGTGTTGCCCATCATCAATCCCCCATGCCTATTAAGATTGTAAACCCCATGGATACACTGGATATC
>NC_022015.1:46051008-46052103 GCF_000317375.1 Microtus ochrogaster | reverse complement strand
GAGAAGAACCAAAAATCTAGGTTAGCCAGTTCAGTGACTCTGTTCCAGGAACTAGCTGACCATAAAGTTAGATTATAATCTTGAGAATAATCTTGAGAAATGGGGAGTTACCCCTTTGTGATTATCACTGGTATTTTTGGAATTTTCCAATGATGCCCTCCCTACCCCCTTTGGGCTGTGGTTTCTTCCCCTAACTACCCCCTCTCCCAGCTACTCGGGGTCGAACTCCTCTGCCCCTGTGAGGGAAATGAGTTTTGGCCCCAGCGCTCTGGTTCCTGTCAATAAACCTCGTGTGATTGCAGCAAGGACGGTCTCTCGTGAGTTCATGGGGAGTCGCGTTTTCCCGAGACTTGAGTGAGAGTCTCCCCACACCAGGGTTATACACCATACATCACATACACACACACACACACACACACACACACACACACACACACACTAAAGTTAATCAATTAACTAAAAGTTTCTTCTCCAGCCCACCATCCCATCTCCCCTGTCTCTCTAAGAGAGAAATTCCGTGTCTCCGGCCTAGCCTGGAGAGTATCAGCGTCGCGGGTGCTTTTTCTTCTGAATGATGTAGTGGTTCTGTGGGCTTAAGCCTCCTGTCGAGAAACACTCAGGCAAGAGAGGAACTGCTTCGTTTCTTCAGAGACTTCATGATCCCATGTGGGAGGAACCAGGGTGATTCCTAGGAGTCTTATCTCCAGATAGGTAAAGAGACACCTCTTAGAGGGCTTTAGTTTGGTTTTAAGGGGCCAGCAGCTTAGAAGAGAGTCAACGAATAGCAAGACAGACTGTAGCCAGAATGAGACCGACTGCTGACTGCCTCACAGCAGGGGGTTGCTTCCAGCTCCTTCCATAAACAGGAGCCCTCAGGGGTGTCACGATCCACCACCACTGCCAAGCTTTAACCAACTCAAAGAGCATGGGCAGGAAATTGATTTAGACTTTAATTTCCTATTTATTATTATTTTTATTTGTATGGGCATTTAAGTCTATGCACAATATATGTGCCTTCTACCAGCAGAAGCCTAAGGAGAGTATTAGATCCCTTGGAACTGGTGTTATAGGCAGTTGTGAGGTACAGTACAGGTG
>NC_022015.1:46048538-46050559 GCF_000317375.1 Microtus ochrogaster | reverse complement strand
CAAGTTCCTAGATTTTACTTTCTTCACCTCAGTCTCCAAGCTACAGGGCATTTTAATGATTTTAATAATTCCCGGAGAATGCAATAAGGTGTGTGATATTTCATTTGCTCAAATAGGGCAATATGATGTTGCTGGCATGTATTAGTTGGAGAAGTTTTATGCCTTCATCCAAGTGGTTTGCATAATCTCTGGGGAGCTTGATGGACCGCTCTACTCAGGAAACCTTAGGGTGGAAAATTTAGGGTGGAACACTGATTTGGGGGAAGAGCTTTTAAATTAGTGCAGGAATAGCCGTGAGTAAATTCCACTCATGCTCACTTCAGAGCCTGGAGAATCTGGTCACCGACTTCACGAGGGTGCCTGAAGGAATGGGTATGGGGAGCAGCCTCTCAGAGGACTGTCTCACACAGCCAGCATCAATCTGCAGGTGAGTGTCTGCTTCCTCAGGTTTAAACTTAAGGCCTCCCCACTTCTGGGTTTTGCCTATCTCTGAGCCACCTACAGTCTTCCTCCTTTGGCCTTTTTCCTCTAGCAGATTCACCAAGGCTTCTTCGCCTCTGTTGCAAGGCAGGGTGTGGCGGATCTGCCGTTGCCCCCTGAGGCAACTCTACTTTGTTGGCGAAGAAAGGGAAGACTATTTGGACGTGGTTTCCAGTTTAGTTGACAATCTACCTTCAAAGTGCAGAGGTGAGGCAGGATCTGGAATCCTGCTGAGATACAGGGTGACTCCAGATAACGATGCTCTGCATAGTCTAGTCAAAATTCATCCAAATATAAAAAATAAATAAAGGCAGAAAGAGGAGCAGAGGCTAATATTCCACTTCTATAGGTGCTTATTATACTCCTGAAGATAAGTTTCATTTATGTTCAAAACTTTGGAGGGAAAAGAGTAGGCTTCATTAGTATTGTAAAAACCCAACACAGATGGCCTTCCTTAAATATTGAGGAACACAGCAATTCCACTGCCATATTGTCGCCCTGTCAAACACAAAGTCCAAAGAGATGGACTTTGGCAGTTCCAGTCAAAAATTCTGAGGAAATGGTCTCACATTCATTAAGACAATTGTTGTCAAAAGCAGCAAATCATGCTGGCCCGGTAGCACAGTCTGTAATAACAGCTTCTCAGGAGGCTGAGGTAGGAGGATAGCAAACTGGACACTAGCCTAGACTATGGAGTGAATTCAAAGCCGGCCTTGGTAACTCAGTGAGACCTTGTCTCCAAGTACAGAAGTTAAGAAGAGGGCTGGGGATGTCGTTCAACAGTAGGACACTTGTGTCAATGAGTTAAATCAGAACCATCATATGATCTGTCCTCCACCTCTGAATATCCAAAAGAATTGAAATCGAGGCCTTGGAGTTTGGCACTCTCTTTTCTCTGTGTCCTGGCCTGTGGGGGTGCAAGGATGCCACCTCACATTCCTGCTGCCATGGCTTTACCAGGATAGACAGCAGCTCCCCAGGAACACAGAAGCCACTGGAGCTGTGGAGAGGGGGCCAGTCTGCATCTCAAGCTGCCAGTGTCACTAGCACAGTGTGGCGTAGGCATGTCTGCAATCCAAGTACTAAGGAGGTAGAAGCAAGAGGTTCAGAAGGTTCAAGTCATCCTTGGCTAATTAGTGAATCTGAGGCCACTTGGATTATGAGACCCTTTAAAAAAAAGACATATCTCAAGATCTCAAGATGCATGCTGTATGTAATAGTCAATAGAGGCTTGCTCCAAGATTCCAGAAAGCCACAAAGACCAGGAAATGTAGCACAGACACAGATTCCTTGCAGGGAGCCCCTCAGAGGCCATTGCTGCATTGCTGCATTGCTGCTTTACTGCATTGCTGCATTACTGCATGAAGCTGTGAAGGTGAAGCCAGAGTTGCAGCAGAGATCTCAAGAATGTGGAACATGGAACCTCTTCCAAGGAAAGTTGCGGGCACTGAAAACTTTGTGGGCTGCAGACAATAGGACTGGAGGGGTGGGGATGCCGGATCTGTTGGAGGACGGATGATGCTGAGAGCCTCAGATGCTGG
>NC_022015.1:46035620-46048313 GCF_000317375.1 Microtus ochrogaster | reverse complement strand
AGAGCCTCAGATGCTGGGCTCGGAACTGTACAGTCTGGTGTCTGCTTTGCGGAGCAATGTTTCTTTAGTCGTATCTTTCTTTGCTGTGTTCCCATGATTTCACTTTGGAATAAGGTTACTCTGTGCTATTGTATTTTGAAAATATATAATTTTTTTTAAAGATTTCTTTCTTTTTACTTTGGGTATGGATGCTATGCCTACACACAAGTCTGTGTACCGCATGCACACAGTGCTGGCAAACAACCATTTCTGTAGTTTCATTACAAAGGGGTAGGTGAAGTGTTTATTCTTTTTGAGTTTTTCAAGCCAGAAAGATAAAACTGATAAATAAATCTCGGATGTTCAATCTGAGGTGACAGAATGGAAAGTGCAGAGATGATTTCGAGAGATAATTCTCAAACCTTTATTTATTTAGTGTGTGTGGATGAGGAAGCTGGGTGCTGCAGGGCTCATGTAGGGATCAGAGAGCAACTTGTGCGAACTGGTTGTCTCCTTCCATGTTGTGGGTTGTGGAGACAATACTTAGGTTGCCAGGCTCTGAGGCAAACGCCTTTACCCTCTGGGCCACCTCACCCCTCCATTTATTATTTATTTATATTTGAGACGGGGTCTCACGTAGTTCCAGCAGCCCTGGTCTTAAATTTCTGGTCTTCCTCCCTCCGTCTCCCGAGTGCTGGGAACACAGGTGTGCACCAGCACTCTCTGCGAAGATGCGTTGCTTAAGGCGTTAGAATAGTTAAGAACATTCTTACATGATTTATGGTTTCCAGTAATGTATGGGACTCCGAACTCAGCCGCGTAAGGTTATATGCAATCTAGAGTCATAAATATTTAAAATAAAGCTCCCCTTTTTTTCTTTTGTAACATCACTTCACACCTTGGCTCAGGAAAAGACGTTAAGTGCTGGATTTCTGTTGAGACATGTAACTCAGTTTAGATAGCATAGCCTCTTCACGTGGGTAATGAATGGAAATGTCTCAGAGATGGTGTAAATCACTAAAAGTCCTCGGGGTTTGGAGATGAGGTCTTGGTCAGAGCTGTGGAAAGGAGGAGAGAAAGCAAGTTACAGTATTTGTGGGGGCTAGACTGCTCCCACTTCATTCTGAGACTGGTTTAGTGAGCGCTGCCGACCCTGTCTCTCTATCCTGCTGGGTGTGGAGGAGGCGTGTGACCTGAAGGCACTGGAGTCCTTCCAAGATGATTTTCAATTCAGAAACAAGGACGGGGAGTGCCTTCTTGATGGCAGAGATGGTGCAATCACCAGCACTGGTTTGCCCTTGGGCAGCTGCCAGACTGCGTGAATGGAACGACATGAAGACAGAAGTAAAAAGGGCCGTATCTCTGATCACTTAGTCCCCAATGGGCAGTGTGCCTTAGTCCACCGAGCCTGAGGTTTGATATTGTGACCATCATCTTTCTTTCACCTATGCTTGCTGGAGTTGTGTTTTTATTACTTCCATTAAAAGAGTCTAGGAGTGCAGCTCAAGGCACTGAGCACAGACTAGCCAGCATACTCACATACTCAGTGAATAAAGAGATATTAAATAAGAAAGAGTATTGAGAAATTGTCCTGCTCGCCCCATCTTTTTATGGGTAAGCAATTTATTCACAGCAGGGAGGAGTTCTGGAAATAGGTTTCCCAAGAAAAGGGTATGGCCTGCCATACCCTTAGGGAAGTTTTCCATTGTCAGCAATAGCAGAAAGACTGGAGACCAAGCACAATGCCAGTATCCAACTTGGTGATAACCAGATGCACAGAAGTGGGAATCAGCTTGGAACATAGACATGTCGGATCTATACAGAGAAATGGGAAAATTTAGCAAAGGCTGTGGAAGGCCCAACAGATCAGACCATGGCTGTTCAGACTGCAGGGTTTTAGAGGGGGAGAGGGAGACCTTGGGAACCCTCTTTTGCAGCCTTGGATTTTCCAAGGTCCTGTCGGAAAGGATGCACTGAGGGACCAGCCATGAGCAGGCAACAGAACGAGGCATGGTGCTGCCATTGTGTGTTGGCTCTGTTTCCACTGCTCATGCCTTTATTTTCTAGATCTTATCTGATCGTGCAGGCTCAGCTGTGCTCTGCTGAGCTAGCCTCCTTCCTGGGAGAAATGAAATGGCTTTAGTGACAGCTTTAAGTCACTTTTGAAAACAAGGCAGTGTGCCTAACGAAGGGCTGCTTTTGCTAGAACAGAAGCGCAGTGATTTTTTTTTGTCCTTTTGCTTTTCCAATGACTAGAGGCTTGTTGACCCTGGACATATCCTCAATTTGGGAGCTAGAGGTGTTGCTCAGTGGTAGAGAGCTTGCCAAGCAGGCATGAGTTCCTGGTTTAATCCTCAGCACTGGAAACAAAACAAAACAAAACAAAACAAAACAAAACAAAACAAAACCACACTTAATTTGAGTTCACCTTTTCCTTCTGTGAAATGGGAAAATAGGTACCAGTAACAAGAGATAGACTGGAGAGGCCACAGATAAAAGGCCTGTCTTCCTTGCAGCACCAAATTATCCTTTTGGGCCCTATAAAGCAAAGGAGTTGGTCTCAATTGCCAAGATTTCTGACTTGAATTAGATAGTTTAACATCAAATGTTCATAGTTATTTATCGCACACAATGAAAATGTATCAAGGGCAGTGGTGGTGCATGCCTTTAATCCCAGCACTTGGGAGGCAGAGGCAGGTGGATCTCTGTGAGTTTGAGACTAGCCTGGGGGCTACAAGAGCTAGTTCTGGGACAGGTTCCAAAGCAACATAGAAACCCTGTCTCGAAAAACAAAACAAAACAAAAAAAAAGAAAATATATCAAGGCTGGCTCAGTGAATAAAACACTTTCTGTGCAAAGCTGATGATCACAAGTTTGAAGTGAACTTATGTATTTCACTTATGTATTTAGGCATTCTCACTTACATATGAGAATGCCTAAAAGTTAAGAGTAAAGTAAGAACACATTTTTATTTTTATTTTTTTTTAAAAAGATCCTGATGCTGGGGCTTAAGAGATGGCTCAGCAGTTACAAGCACTTGACACTTTCTCTCAGTTTGGTTCCCAGCACCCTGGTTGGGTTGCTCACAACCACCTTTAACTTTAGCTCCTGGGTATCTGATGCCCTCTTCAGGCTTCAGTGGGCACTTGCATGCACACACGCGCGTGCGCACGCGCACACACACACACACACACACACACACACACACACACACACACACTCAAAATAAATACTGATGCTAACAATAGAAAGAAAAAAGAAAACCCAAATGGCATTAAAGTTGAGCATGGTAGCACAAGCTTGTAATGTCCTTGCTAGGGAGGGAGAGATGGGCAGGGCAATAGAGGTTGTGGAGATTGAGGTTATGGGGGAGTTATTGTCTAATGGGCATGGAGCTCACTGTGAGAGGATGAAAACGTTCTGGAGAAGGGCATTGGTGATGGTTGCACGATCATGTGAATGCATTTGGTGCCACTGGATTGCATTTGGAAACAGTCAAAATGGTAAATACTTACGGTGACAAAAAAAAATGAAGAAAAGTAGGGTAAGGAAAACAGAGATGCTGGAATGAGTAGGTAGAACAGACAGACAACTATTCCTGTGGAGGCGGAATTAAGTTGTAAAAGAAGATAATAGATTTGACTTTTTATTTCTCTTTGCTGCACTCACTGTGGTTACTCTCTGTGGGGGCTTGAATGAGGACGGTCTCCTTAGACTCATATTTTTGAATACTTGGTCCCCGATTGGAGGAACTGACTGGAAAGGTGTGAGGTGGGGCCTTGTTGGAGGACGTGTTTCACTGGGGGCGAGCTTGGAGCTCTCTCTCTCTCTCCTCTGTCTCTGTCTCTATCCTCTCCTCTCTACTCCTGTCCCCTCTTTTCCCTTTCTCTCTTCTCCTTTCCTCTACTCTCCTCACCTCTCTTCTCTTGTCCTCTCTTTCTCCCCTCTTCTCTCCTGTTTGGGCATCAAGATGTGATGATCTCTTTTCTGTTCATTCACCCCACCGCCATGGACTCTATCCCTTTGAAACTGTAAGCCAAAGTAAATGTTTTTTGTTTTTTTTTTAAGTCGCCTTGGTCATGGTGTTGTGTTGTGTTGCCACAGAAAAGTAACTAAGACATTTCTTTTTCCTTCTTCATTTCCCCCCAAATATCCAGAAAGGAAAAGAACCCACAGCTCCAACTACAAAAAGTGTGCTGGAAATAATCCCATCTCATCCCTAGGCATTTTCTCTTTGCTTACACTGCCTTTTCTTCCTCCTGGTCCCCTCACAACAGGACAGGAAGACCTGACTAGAAAAGTCAGCAGATCCTAACATTTTTCATATGCACGAACAACTCAAGAATAAGAAACACACTGTATGTGTGTAACTAAAGTTCTGCCACTTTACAAAGCACACACATAGTAAAGAAGCTTTTTTCTCTGTTGTCCACAAAGACAGGAGGATCCGACAGAATACAAGTGCACCCTGGGTGACTTTTCTACATCTGCTTTGCAAAACAGGCATTTTAACATAATGTTGGAGATTAAATTATACTTCCCTCCATATTACCTCTTTGCCCAGCTCCATATTTCAGTAGTTAGGAGGCCACGGTCCTTGCTTATGGGGAACCTCAAGGTAGAACTTTATACAGCTTATGACTGGTAGGCTCAGCGCTGCATATAATCTGAATAATAACAGACATTTAAAGTTTTAGTTGTTTAAAAATTGGGAAGTTGGGTATGATAGTGCACACCCGTACTTCCAGAACCCAGGAGGCTGTGGATCATGAGTTTGAAGGCACCCTGAGCAACATAGAAAAGTTTTGTCCAAAATAAAATAAAAAATACAAGTTAGGAGACTTCACATAAAAATCCAGAGTACTGGCTTTTCTTCGATCCTGGAAGGTAGCTTGAGCAATCTCCTTTGTCTGCCAGCTGAGTCAGAATTCACTCTCAGGAATGTATCAGTCTGTTCACTGGGATAGCTGATGCTATTGTCTCGAAGAACCCTTTAGACATCAGAGGCAGCATTCCAAAGAAACTGGTGCTCAGGTGTCTTCTGCCTCATGTGTACCAGTTTAGTAAATACAAAAAAAAAATCAAATAGGAGTTTAATCCCAGCACTCGGGAAGCAGAGGCAGGCATATCTCTGTGACTTCCAGGCCAGCCTAGTTTAAGAACTAATTCTAGGACAGCCATGGCTACACACACACACACACACACACACACACACACACACACCAAATCAGAGGCACCATGGGAAAGAACAGGTGTAATTAGGAAAAACAAATACATGACCAAATCTATCAATCAAAGCAGAGGACCACACAAACTATAGCCCTTAGTACCCAGATTATTCTCTTGAACCCCACAGAGTCCTTGAGTGCTCTTACCCCTATGGCCCATTGTCAGTCCTGATATGTCCCTCTCCAATCTGCTGTCTGTTTGCCCTGAATAAAGTTATCTCATTCTTTGCAATTTTATTTGAGCCCTTGTTTTCAATTCTTTGGTTAGCAGACCAACTCAGACCATTGGTAGCCTAGGAGATTCCTTCAACCATCCTGGAGGGCCTGCTAGTCTTCTGTTTTCATAAGGGAAAGGGAAAGCAAAGCTACATCCATTTCTTAATTGCATTGCTCTGTACTCTGTAAATGACAAACTTACCCTTCATACACATCCCATTGGTGGATTCCCCACCACATGACTGCTTGGAGAGCGGGGAGCTACAGTGTACCAGACAATTCAGGGCAGCCACTTCCTGATGATGACTCTAGTCTATGCATGGTGAGTACAGACATGTGGTGGCCATTATGAATTCTGCCACAGATGGGCAAGTTCTGTGGAGTACTTAAATAGGTAAAGGTGTGTTACACTTGTTTATGCTGCGTTTGTTTAATGATGTAAGGATGTGTGCTTCATTGTAGGAAGGAGGCCTGCTTGTTGGTTCCTGGCTGCCCAGCTAGCTTAGACCCGAAATAATTATACAGGACCTGTATTACTTAAATCACCATTTGGCCCATTAGCTCTAGCTTCTTATTGGCTAACTCTTACATCTTAGGTTAACCCCTCTCCCTTAATCTGTGCATCACCACGAGGTCGTGGCCTACCAGCAAAGTTTCAGCAGTCTATCTCTGGTGGCTCCATGGCATCTTCCTGACTCTGCCCTCTTTCTCCCAGTATACAGCCTAGCTTTTCCTTCCTAGTTCTGTTCTGCCCTTGCCGTAGGCACAAAGCAGTTCTTTCTTTATTCATTAACCAATAAAAGTAACACACAGACAGAAGGCCCTCCCACGTCACTTCATTAAGGAAAGATATGTTGCCATTTCGTTTCACCTTGCCTGCCTCATGTTTATTAGATTGGTCTGATAAAAAGCTGAACAGCCAGCAGCTAGGCAGGAGAGTGACAAGCACGGCTGGTGAGCAGAGAGAATGAACAGGAGAAATCTAAGCTTGAGAAGGCTGAGAGAGAAGAAGAGAGGAAAGCACAAGGAGAAAGGAAGTACATACCCGGGGCCGGAAGACACACTCAGGCAGCCAGCCAGAGGCAGCAGAACAGTAAGATATACAGAAAGAAAAAGGTAAAAAGCCCAGAGGCAGAATGAAGATGAAGAGAAACAGGTTAAGTTATAAGAGCTAGCAAGGAAAGAGCTAAGCTAAGGCCAAGTATTCAAAACTAATATTACGTCTGTGTGTCATGATTTGGGAGCTGGTCGGTGGCCTAAAAGAAAAAGCCTGGTTCAGGCATGTATTCTCAGTTTACCACAGCCTTGTCATTCTTACTTCTGGGTGGTTCCTAGAGGCCTGTATTTGTGGCTCTATTCCCCTGCCCTAAGCTTAAGGAAGCATAGAAAGAGACAAACTTTAGTTACAACAAAATAGAGATTCATGTTGTACAGGAAGGCGTTTAAAGTTTAAGACATGTGTGGACTGGGGGACTGAGAGAGATTTTCCTGGGTTGGAAGGAAGAAGCACAGACCAATGGTGGTCCAAGACAGAGCGTGCATGTGTTCAGTTTCCATGACACATGGTACTAGAAACTGCAGGCCCCCAGGGAAGAGTGGCTACATGGCATGTCTTAGCATGTGGAATGATAACCACCTGTGGCACATAGGGGGCCCAGGAGTATTCGGAAACTAAGAGATGAACAGACATAGAAAATTGGATGGTAGAGATAACAGTCATGTTTCCTGGGGAGAGAGGGCAAAATGAATGTGCGTTCCCTTTCCCCTGTCAGTGGGTAGGGAGATAGACCGAGCATTGCACCAGCAGCCTGTAGAATCCCCTCTCCCTTAGTGACCTCTGCTCAGACAAAGCCAGATCGCCGACTGTGCAGCAGAAAACAATTTCAGGACAAGTCAGCATGAAGTGGTGAGTGAGTTCATTAAATATTTAGACAGAGACACATTTGAGGAGGATAATACACACTGAAGACATGGCTGTCACACTTGGGTGTCTTTGCCATGGTTGAATGTGTCATCCTGTGGCTTTAAATTACATGTCCACAGGCTGTAATTTACAAGAGTTTAAAGATTAAGGACAGCTTACAACATTCATTAGAAATTAAGTAAATATATGAGCTAGTTTACTTATTTCTCTTAAAGAAGTTCCTCTGGACAATGGAGCTGTAAGATGGGTTTGTGAGGTGCATGGTTGATATTTGGGGATGACAGGGTCACACACATTCTGCTTTTACATATTTGTTTACGTATTTTGTAGGGAGGCACACACTTGCCATGGCTCAGGTTTGGTGGCTAGCCCCTTTACCCACTGAGCCATCTCGATGGCCCTGCTGACAAACATTCTGTCTCAACTAAGCAAGCTCATACTGAGACTGGAACTCATGGTTGAGCTATATCTCCAGCCCTAGTTGTTTGTTTTTAGCATGTTTATTTGGGGTGTCTTTAGGAAAACACTCATTATCTCTGTTGGCATTTTGGGCCTTTGTCAGTTGTGTTGAATTTGTAATTTTTTTGCATATAGGTGTTTTGTTTGCATGAAGGTCAGAGGTGGGTGTCGGGCATCAAGTCTCCTGAGATTGGAGTTAAGAGATGGTTATGAATCATTGTGTGGGTGGCTGGGAATCGAACAGAGGGCCACGGGAAGAGCGCTCTCAATCACTGAGCCATCGCTCCAGCTCTGTATTGACTTTCTTGGTGCTCATTCAATGTACCAAAGTGTTGAGGACTTTTAATTGTTCCCGTCCTTCTATCTTGCTTCATCTCTACTCACTCTCTGGGACTTGTGTTTAGAGTTCCAAGCAGACCAAAGGCAAACACTGCTCTAGCAGAGTAAGTGCAGGGGTGTGTGTGTGTGTGT
Source organism: Microtus ochrogaster (assembly GCF_000317375.1). Taxonomy (NCBI): domain Eukaryota; kingdom Metazoa; phylum Chordata; class Mammalia; order Rodentia; family Cricetidae; genus Microtus; species Microtus ochrogaster. Next base: position 46,040,036 of record NC_022015.1, on the reverse strand, counting down.
GTGTGATGTGTGTGGTTGTTGTCTAAAGCCACTGTATTACATAAAACAGTAGGTTTGTTGCAAATCTTATCTGAGTTTAAGGGCTGGGACTGAAACTATTCAGTTATGCAATTTTCTTTCTTTGTTTTTGTTAGCTGTTTTTGTTTTTTTCAGACAGGGTTTCTCTGTGTAGCCCTGGCTGTTGTGTCCTGGAACTTGCTCTGTCAACCAGGCTGGCCTTGAACTCAAGATCAGCCTACCTCTATCCCCAGAGTGCTGAGATTAAGGGCACGAGAACGATGTCCAGTTCAATTGTGCAATTCTTTTAAATTAAGGTGCCGAAGTAGGCGGCGACATTAGTCTGTTCAGTGTTTCCTAAGACTTTTTTTCTTTACTTTACCCTAAGTAGTGTTTCTGTTCTCAGCCACATCCCTTCAACAGGTTACAGAAAACAGAGTCCAAATTCCCAAAGAAAGAAATGAGGTCATAGATGCTGTGGTTGGTTATTAATGCTCAGTAGGCTCTTGTGCCTACTCCTGGCATCCATTGCATGATGATGAACTTGGGAAAATGTTTTTCTAGTAAAGGAATCTGGGTTAAACTGCAAAGTAGAAAAAAAAAATTCGCTTTAGAAATGTTCTGAACTTCAAAGGAACTGCCCTTGCGTGGAAGGGCCTTCTTGTTCCAGAATCTCACATGAGCCCCCAACAGCAACCCTTTTGAAATGAGAACTTGTGCGGAAAAGTATAAACAGATTTGGCCATGTGCCCAGCTCGGCTCAGGGCCACATTCCTCTGGTCCGGACTGAATTCAGCTTGCTTTTTAATGCTCCTGTTAATACCTCCTCACAGCTGAGGCGGTCCAGTGAAAGAGAGAGCTGAGATTCAGGTTCTTGCTCCTCGGTTCATGAAAGAAATAATGAGAGAGAATGGAGAGTCAGCAACTTGAAAGAGGCTATCCTGGAGGAGGGTAGGGGTAGCTGCGGGAGGAGGGAGGCTCTCCCCCAAAGTTCTTAGCCACTTCTGTCCTTTCGTGGTGCAGTGCGTTAGAGTCCATGTGCAAGCACAAAGCCTTTTTGTTTTATGTTATTTTTGGGACAGGGTCCCTCTGTGTAATCCCTGGCTAGCCTCCAAGTAACTATCCGCCTGCTTCAGCCTTCCAAGTGCTGTGATTATCCGGTGCGTCAGGTCACAGTCTCATGGTCTCACTCTTCTAGGTCCTTCTTCACCCTGCCTACACCGGAGTGTCTGAGTGGGTCTTAGGAAAGTCTGCTGGTGAGTTAATACGGACTGGCCCCTGGAGCAAGTGCAGCAAAGCCTAGTCCAGAGCCAAATGGAGCAGGAGCAATGGACTTGGGCACCATCTCGCAGTTGGCCAGAGGCCAGGACCGGGGACTCAGCGCCCAGAGGTACGCAAAGGCAGTAGGCTCCCAGCCACGCGGGCGGCTGGTGCAATCCCCTGCTCTCTTGCGTTGACGGCCAAGGCTGGTTGAAATACTAAACTACAGGAGGAGTAACAGATCGCAGGCTCGGATGGTGATCTCAGCCAATGGGGATGCGAGTTTCTGGGAGAGAGCCAATCAGTACGCGGCCTGACACAGAAGACCAATGGGGCGCCGATTCTGCGGGCTGGGGTCCGCCCCGCCTCAGCATCCGGAGACGCGGGCAGTTCGCGTGGTCTCTGCTGTTGCCACTTCCCCCGCTGTCGCCTCAGCACCATGGACGCTGCCAAGCAAGTGGTTAACTTTGGGCCCGGGCCTGCCAAGCTGCCACACTCGGTAAGATGGCCGGGGTTCGGTCGGAGCGCGGGCATCGGGATGCAGGGTGTTGGGATGCAGCTGTCGAGATACAGACATCGGTGTACGAGGCGCAGGGATGCAGCCATCGAGATGCAGCTGCTGACCCCCGAAGTGCGCTCCTGTGCAGAGAGACCGGCGTGGACACAGGCTGGACCTCCCCGCGGTGTGGCCGCGCGGGCTCAGGCGTGCACGGGCGTGCGTGGGTGTGTGAAAGAATGGTCGGTGGCGGGCTGGCCAGGAGCGAGCACGTCTGTCTCCGTGGTGGCAGGCTAAGCTCTGGGCGCTGGAAATGCAATCCTCAAAACTAGGAAAGCTGCCGGCTTCTCCCTCCTCACCCACACCGAACCCGCTCAGCCCCCAAGGCTTTCTCCTGGAAACCCACTTGTCCCCTCATTGTGTCAGGGGTTCTGACTCTGAAAGGCTTTGGGCTGTTTGGCCAAGTTCCATTCGCTAGATCCCGGTGCCATCCCGTTCCGCGCGGGTTCCTCTCGCACCCCAGCTGTTCGGAATGAGATGCCTTTCATGGCTTGGAGCCCATGAACCAGCTGCCGAAACTGCTATCTGATAACCGGTTGCCACAGCGCTCTGGCATGGCCAAGGATTGTACAATTGTCTATTGTTGAATGCTAGCGATCTCCCTGGGACACCACGGCCTCTGTGGGGGTAGGAACAGGATTTTGCTGTGTGAGAGGGGAAAGGATGCCTTAGTTTTGTGGGGACAACCGCACAGACTGAGAACAGGGCTTATTCTGCGGTCATTGCAGTTCATCTTCCGTGGCGTTCTTTGCTAGAACTGTGGGAACATCTGTGCAGGGACCCAACCCCCCAAGCCCCTCTTTTGGAGTGGGCTGTTCGTTTGTTTTTGTTTTGCCGGGTATGGTAAGGCAATGCCTCAATACAAGCTAGCCCAGAATTTACTTTGTACTGCAGGGCTGGTGGTCTTCCTGCCTCCACCTCCCAAGCAAGAGAGGGTGTCTCAGTTAAGGTTACTATGACTGTGATGAAACACCATGACCAAAAGCAACTCGTGGAGGAAAAGGTTTATTTCGCTCACAGTTACATATAACTGTACATTATTAAAAGTAGTGAGGACAGGAGCTGATATAGAGGCCATGGAGGGGTGCTGCTTATTGGCTTACTCTCTATGATTTTCTCAGTCTTTCTGAACCCAGGACCATCAGCCTTCAGGGGTGGCCCCACCCATAATGGGCTGGACCCTCCCCCATCAATCACTGATTAAGAAAATGCCCTACAGACTTGCTGAGGGCCTAATCTTATGGAGGAAATTTCTAAGCCGAGGCTCCCTCTTTTCCATATAAACTCTAGCTGGTGTCTGGTTGACATAAAACTTGGGGATTACAGTTCGTGCTGTTAACTTCAATTTAGGAATTTTCTTGGTTTAGTTGAGTTATGAAGATTAGAGAAGCTTTCAAAAAATGTTTTGTACGCGAGGCTGGAGAGAGTGCAGTGGTCTAGCTTTTGGCTAGAAGTAAAAAAAAAAATAGTGATTTTTGTTATAAAATATTTTTTGATTTTTTTCTAGGCCCTCACTTTTATTTTTTAAAATTATGTATATGCATGTGTGTCTGTGTGTGGTATGTTCACGTGTGTACGCATGTGTGTCTTTGTGTTGTATGTTCACGCGAGTTAAGGCCTGTGGAAACCAGAAGAGTTAAACGCAGTTGTGAGCCAACTGATAGGAGTATTGGGAATCAAACTCCAGTTTGTGTTCTGGAAGAGCAGTTTGTGTTCTTAACAGCTGAGCCATCTCTTCAGTCCTGGTTATAAACCTGTAGATGCGTTTTTCAGGAAATGTATGTAGAAAAAAAATACAGGGCTGGAGAGATGGCTCAGCAGCTAAGAGTGGAGGACCCAAGTCCAGTTCCCAAGGATGGTTTCAGGTTTCAGGTGGGTGGTAAAGGGATCTGGTAGAGCTCCTGTTTGTCATTTTCAAAGGAAGGTCCTCTTTGGTCCCCAGTCCACACATAAACCAAGATTCTGTTGCAGACTAATGTTTCTCTTACTATGTGTATTCACCAAAATGTTTTTAACTGGTGTGATAGTTTTATAGATATGTACAATATATATATGGAGCACAGTACAGTATTTCAACATATAATTTATGTGATGTCTTGGTACCTTATATTCTTTAAGCTCCATTGCTTGAGTGGGGTTTCGACCTTCAGTCTTCCACTAATTAGGATTACAGAACTCTTATCTAGCCCAGTTCTTAGCTAGTATCTCTTTTTGCTTGTTTGAGACAAGGCTTCAATATAGAACCTTGGCTGACCTGTAGCTAATAATTTAGACCAGGCTGGCTTCGAACTGGCAGAGATCCGCTTGCCTCTGCTTCCCAAGTGCTGGGATTAAAGGCTTGCTCCACTACACTGGGCCTTAGCTAAATGTCTTAACCATCTCTCATTTGGATTCTTCTTCACGGGGTCTTTTGCACTTTGTGTTTAATTTTAGGGCATTTATTTTGTTTATTGATGGAGGAAGGTCATTGGTTAATTAAATAAAGAAGCTGCTTGACCTGATAGGTTAGAACGTAGGTGGGAGGAGCAGAACGCTGAGAGGAAGAGGAAGTGAGGTCAGAGACTCGACAGCTCTCCTCTCAGGGGCAGACGCCTCAGAGAGAC
>NC_022015.1:46004339-46035520 GCF_000317375.1 Microtus ochrogaster | reverse complement strand
ACTCTGTAGATCAGGCTGACTTTGAACTCACTGAGATCCACCTGCCTCTGCCTCCTGAGCACTGGGATTAAAGGCCTGTGCCACCACACCTGGCCTGAGCCTTTCTCTATTGTGGACATCTTCTATTCACCTGCAAGGACCCATCTCTTGTCTCAGCAACATTCAACATATTGACAACCTTATTTAAGCAAATTGAGATTCTCTTTCATGGTTTAATACTGATTCTTTAAATTTCCTGTTTTAGCTGAAGAGAACATATATCCTATTTTCTGTTTCTCCATCCTTTCTCCCCCGCTTCTGATTTCTTTTTTTCCTTCCCCTTTCCTGATTTCCTTTCTTTTGGTGCTAGGGATTGACTCCAGGGCCCCCAGCGTGCCCAACACAGTATACCACTGAGCTGCACCCCTAGCTTCTGTTCTCCATTTCATTATAGGGGAATTGATATTGCTTATTTGATTTGATAAGAGACATTTTTGTGAATGATGGGTTTCCCAATTAATGTCACATCAATAAATCCCCATGACCTTTCAAGGGCTGCCTTACCAGAATGGAATAATAGTATTCAAAGTCAAGATGTAGCCCACAACTGAGAGAAAAATCTTTTTTTCAGCCTGGTCTGGATATAATTTCTCTTTTCTCCTCCTTCTCCTTTCTTCTACCTCCCCCCAGCTTTGCTGCAAATTAAACCCAGGGCTTCCTATGTGCTAGGCAACCGCTCTGTCATTGAGCTTCATGTAGTATAGCCCCAGCTCCTGGAGTTTATTTTAGTTCAGAACAGGTTCTTGCCCATGCAGCCTATCAGAATCTACGACTTTAGCTAGCACCACCGCTCCCCGTGAGAAACTGGCCTGCCTGTGTGGTTTGAACACAACTGGTTTTTGTTCCTGTGGGCTTCTGAACTGAGAACTTTATATGTTTATTAAATGAGCTTTAAGAGAGAGGCAGATGAGATTTGAAGGGGACATGGTCTCTGGGATCAATCATGTTGCCTAATTTCAGGTCCCACTTGTGCAAGCTATGTCAGTGGGGCTCTGTGAAGATGAGGGGAGGGGCTTGGCTGTGGGTGGGAACAGAATCCTGGGCACCTTCTGGGCTTCTGCTTTGCTGATGCCCCCACCTCCCAGGTGTCTGAGGAGGGAGAGTGTATACAGCATGTTGCAATCTTCTTTTTCTCTTTCTAGGTGTTGTTAGAGATACAAAAGCAGCTACTAGACTACAAAGGACTCGGCATCAGTGTGCTTGGTAAGATTTACTTTGGCTTCTGTTACCATCCCAGCTTAAAAGAGAACAAAAATGCCCAAGCCCAGGCGTTACTCTGAGTGGTCTTCCCATAGGCTGTTATAAATACATTTATTTTTAATGTCCTGGGTCACATGTTTGCTGGAGTCCAGACTGAACACATCTCAAGTGCTGGTGAGAAGTTTCTACATAGCTCACTGGTTTTTAATTGGTTGTTATTGGCCACAAGGTGTGAGATCAGCAGATACTATACGTTTGTGTAAGGGTGCTACCGAAGGTCTGTACTATTGCCTCACAGTCAACATAAAGCTTTTATTATACTTAAATAAGAGCTTGTAGGAGTGAAAACGTTCACAAGCCTCTGTGAATATCTTGTTCATTAATAATTTCTTTATTAAACTTTTGCTCCTGTGTTGGTTCCGGGCTACACTGTGCGAAGGGACTTCAGGGCTCGTTGTCTGAGTCTCTAGTTTGGGAGAAAGGGATAGAGCAGGGTCTGAAAAGGACCTAAGGAATCAGCTAGTGTGGCACTTGAACCATCACTGCGCTGTGACTTCAGGTCTGAAATGTTCAGCCTTTCTATCAGTGTGCACTGACCTTTCCATTAAGTGTACCTGTGCCCACCGTCTGAACTCAGAGCATTCTTATTTTTCCATAAATTTCACAAGCATATCTGTTAGATATTGTACTTTGTTGTTTCTTTGCTTCCACAGAAATGAGTCACAGGTCATCAGATTTTGCCAAGATTATTAACAACACAGAGAATCTTGTGAGGGAATTACTGTAAGTTTATACAAGTATTTTTTTTTTAAGAATTTTTTTTTTTTTGTGTGTGTATGCCTGATCGTGTGCTTGGCGTGTCCCACTCCTGTCTGCCTCGCTGTTTTCTGTGTCACGTTCACAGACCTGTCCTTGATGGAGGGGATAGTTAGAACCTTACCATTGGCCACATGGCTAAGAGCCTATTATGACCGGAACCTTCGTTTAACTCAGTTCTATCCTAAGAACGTTTCTGTCTTACGCCCCTGCATGTGGATAACATAAGCCTGGAGCCCTGGCTTCTGCCAGCGCTTCTGGGTGCTAATAGCGTCATAGTTGGCACGGCCTAGCGCCGCTGTCTTAGAGTTCATATTGATGCGATGGACACCGTGATCAGGAAACTACGTGGGGAGGAAAAGGTTTATTTGGCTTACACTTTCACACCGTAGTCCATTGAACGAAGACATTAAAAACACTCATAGGGCAGGAGCTGATGCAGAGACCATGGAGGAGTGCTGCTTACTGGCTTGATCTCCATGGTTTGCCCAACCCGCTTTCTTGTAGAACCTAGAACCACCAGCCCAGGGATAGCGTCACCCACAGTGGGCTGGGCCGTCCCCCATCAATCACTAATTAAGAAAATGTCTTACAGGCTTACCTACAGCCTGATCTTAGGAGGTGTTCTCTCAACTGAGGCTCCCTCCTTTCTGATGATGCTTGTGTGGGTCAAGCTACTTGCCAGCTTATCGAGCTGAGTATAGGCTAGGTACAAGATTCTTACACAAAACCTGTTGTCCACATTCCTGCCACCTTGCTGGTCATTTCTGTTTTGAACTGATGCTGGAATTCTGCCCTTTGACCACTTATTCCTAAGCTCTGACTGTTATAAAGCTTGGGATGTCTGCAGTCCGATCACCTTTTCCGTCCTGAAGTCAAAGCAGTTTGCACTTAGTCCTGACGTGTGTTTGGGTTTTGCTTACTCAGCTAGATCTAGAGTTGCCAAAGACAGACACCTCTCAGTGATGCCTGGTTCAGTACGGTTACAGGTGACGGCCCTGATTCACTGACTTAAGTGAAAATAGGAATGTCTGCTTTGTGGATCCAAAGGAGGACATAGGAGCCCTGCTGTCACCAGGAGAATCTTCCCAAGAAGACCCTCCTCACCTGTGTGCCAGCGTTGCCAGGAGTCACCAGTGTTTGCAGATTCACACTTCTCTGTGATTTTAGCAAAGATCTCAGCCAGATCCCATGGCAGTTTTGTTCACTGCACGTTTTCCGGGTCAGGGTGGCCAAAGTTGAAATCTGAGGGTTGAGAAACAGAAAAGTATGATTCCGGAAAAGAAAGCAGGGCATCCCTAGGAAAAGGAAGATGTCACCATTGGTTTCTATTGTTGTCATCAATAAATGTCAAAGAAACTAGTAAATAAATGACTAAATCGGGTAACAGAGAGTGATAGTAAGACTGTATTTCTTTTTCTTTTAAGGTATATGTCGTGTGTATGTGTGTTCATGTGTGTGTGTGTGTGTGTGTGTGTGTGTATGTGTGTGTGTTCACGGAAGAGGATACTTTGAAGCTAGAGTTATAGGCAGTTGCCAGCTGCCTGATATGGGTGATGGGTACTGAGCCCAAGTCCTCTGCGAGGGCAGTGCACGCACTTAGCACTGAGCCAGCCATCTTCCCAGCCTCTAGAGTAAGACCGAAAGTATGCACTTGGTATAGCGCCCCTCATTCTCTGTCCTTGATGTGTGAGCTTCTGTATTCACTGCACCCCTTTTTATGTCCAGAGATGTTCCCAACAACTACAAGGTGATCTTTGTGCAAGGAGGTGGGTCTGGCCAGTTCAGTGCTGTCCCCTTAAATCTGATTGGCCTGAAAGCTGGAAGGTGTGCTGACTATGTGGTGACCGGAGCTTGGTCAGCTAAGGCTGCAGAAGAAGCCAAGAAGTTTGGGACTGTGAATGTCGTCCACCCTAAACTCGGAAGTTACACAAGTAAGTTCTGGGAAGTGAGCTGGCTGGTAAGGGGGTGACTGCCATTCCCTTTGCTGTCCTTTTCCTACTGTCCTCCTGTCCGTGGTTTGCGAGCTCATTTAGATTGTGTAGCTGTGGGGTCTATCTGCTGTAGAACGATGGGAGTCCTGCTAAGCCCGGTTGGTGTTTGGTGTGGGGACAGCAGGAGCCCCAGCGCTGCTGCCCATGTCCTGGTCGCTCCTTCTCCATTTTCTAGTAGACTGTAGACCGGAAAGTAGCCCCTTGTCTGGGAAGATGTTCGCAGCTGCTCTCCAGCTCACTATAGTCACCCACATTTCATGGCCCTTGCTGGACCACCCCAATAATAGTATCACGTGCCCTGCTGTGACTCAGTCACTAACTCTGCCTGAGTCACATTTTACCCCGAGGGAGTGGGCTTGATTGGCTTTGCTGGAACCACACGGACCCAGAGTGGGTCAGCACTGGGGTCCTGAGAAGAAGCTAGTAGGCCAACAGGTAGAGCGTAGATGGGTAGCTCATGACAGGAAAGCTTTCAGATGAGCACCCAGAACTCCATCCCCTTTGTTGGTTCATTTGTTTGGGTTTTTTGACACAGCGTCTGTGTACCCCTGGATGACCTGGTAGGTAGTCTTCTATTTTTGGTTGTGAGCCTAACCTTTTTAAGAGCTGAGCCATCTCTCCACACCGACTTGGTCTCGATGGAGCTCAGGCTGGCCTTGAACTCAGAGCAGTCCTTCTGTCATGGCCTTCCACGTGTGGTATCATGCAGGCACACCAGTATGCTCGGCCCCTCTGGACTGCATTTGAATGATCTTTGTGCCTGGCTGCTTTTGAAAAATTCAAAGAGTTTGACAGCTCATCTTCTATTGTTAGTGGTGATGATGGCAGGAGCAGACAGGTGCTCGTACTTGCCAATGCTTTGGTGTCAATAATCCCCTCCGGAAAGTAACCAGTCCCTGGGGTGGAGGGGTGGCGTCATCTACTTATGGAGAACGGAAGGAAGTATGCAGAGCCTCAAATTTTGTCCTCTGTGTCAGAGATTCCAGACCCAAGCACCTGGAACCTCAACCCGGATGCCTCCTACGTGTACTTCTGTGCAAATGAGACTGTGCACGGGGTGGAGTTCAACTTCATACCTGACGTCAAGGGAGCCGTGCTGGTCTGTGACATGTCCTCAAACTTCTTATCCAGGCCAGTGGACGTTTCCAAGGTAGAGTATGGGAGGCTGGGTCAGGGAACCAATAAATGTTTCTTTGAAGTGTTTTGATATGTATGCCCATAGCAAAGACCCTGGGGAGTCTGGGGCTGGCAGAGCTTCTGAAGCCAGGGTAGGTAGACATTGGTGAGCGGGGTGAGAACTGCTTGTTCCATCACTGGCTGTCTGAACATCTAGGACGGTGGGAACGGTTGCTCACGGCCTACAAGCCAGGCCTTGAGGAACTTGCCTGCCTTTTTAAGAGTGTCTGTGGAGCTGGGCGTGGTGGCTCATGCACTCCTTTAATCCCAGCACTCAGGAGGCAGAGGCAGGTGAGTCTCTGTGAGTTCAAGGCTAGCCCGGTCTACAAAGTGAGTTCCAGCTAGGGCTGTAACACAGAGAAACCTGATTGAAAAAACTTGGAGGCTGGGGGGGCGGGGGCAGTGGTTCTTGAAAACTTGTTGGCAAGGATGCTGGGAATGGCATGCTCACTCCAAAGTCAAGAGCAAGATACCATGCCCTCGGGATGGTGAAGAACACCCCATGCATTTTGTCAGCCCTAACTCCGAAAGTTCACCAACAGCACACTCAGACTTTATGAGTGATCTGCCAAGGCTGGGCAGTGGAGGGGTGAGGAGCATTGTACCAGGAACGTGTCGTAAGAGCGATCTGTAAAGAATTTAAAAACAGCATCCAAGCTAGCCAAATGGTAGTCTGCCTTTAAAATAATGTTTAAAATTTTATTATTTGGGGTGCGTGTGTGTGTATGTGTGTGTGTGTGTACGCATGCACATATGCACAAGTTTGTGTATGTGTGAAACTGAGTGAAGGGAGAGAGCAACTTTATGGAGTCAGTGCTCTTGGTCCACCTATATGTGGCTCCAGGTGTGGCATTCAGATTGCCAGGTTTGTGTAGGAAGTACCTTTACCGGCTGAGCCATCTTTTTGCCCCTCTGCCCCTTTTTTTGTGGTGTTGGTGATGGTGTTTCAGATGAAGGTCAGAAATCCTGCTGGACAATTTCTAAAAAGATGGCCTTGAACTTAGAGCTTAAATTTAGAGATCTCTTTCCTATGGTGGGCCACTGTGCCCAACTAGGTCTCTTTTTTAATGTGATAAAATATAAATTTATTATTTTAGTCATTTTTTTAAAAAATATTTAAGCTAGCCAGGTGATGGTGGTGGCACATGCCTTTAATCCCAGCTCTCAGGAGACTGAGGCAGGTGGATCTCTGAGTTCAAGGTTAACCTGATCTACATAGTGAGTTCTAGGAAAGCCAGTGCTACACAAAGAAACCCTGTCATGAAACAACAACAAAATTAAGTCTAAATGTGGTGGCACAAACCTTTAATCCTGGCATTCAGGAGGCAGAGGCAGGTGAATTCCTGAATTTAATGGTAACCTGCTTTACATTTTGAGTTCCAGACCAGCCAAAGGTATATAGTGAGACCCTGTGTTTTTGTTGTCGTTATATTTGTTAGTTTTTTTAAGTGTGTGTGGTATACGTACATATATACATTACATGTACACACACATATAATTACCTATTATCGTATGTGTACATATATACATTACATGTACATACACACATATAATTACCTATTATCGTATATGTCTGGATGCACACTCGCCGTGGTGTGCATGCGCTTGGCAGGTTCCTCACCTGCTGGACCACTTTACTGGCCTCATTGTAACCACTTTTAGGTACATAGCTCAGGGGCATTAAGCATATTAACTTTGCTGTATAGCCCTCACCTCTGTCCAACTCCTCAGATTTTGTACTGAAACTGGTTAAAGGCCACACCCCCGATCTTTGCCAACCACTATCCAACTTCATGAATTTGTATTCAAGGGGCCTTCTCTAAATGGGATCATGATATTTGTTCTTTAGTGCTAGGCTTAATTCCCTAATGTCTTCGAGGTTCATGCTGGTGTATATATCAGAAATTCAGTTTTAGACGATTGTTCTGTTATGTAGATCTACAGTATTTGGTTTATAGCCACACTTTATGTTTTTATTTTATTTTATTTTATTTTATTTTTTTTTTGTTTTTCGAGACAGGGTTTCTCTGTGGTTTTGGAGCCGGTCCTGGAGCTAGCTCTTGTAGACCAGGCTGGTCTCGAACTCACAGAGATCCGCCTGCCTCTGCCTCCCGAGTGCTGGGATTAAAGGCGTGCGCCACCACCACCCAGCCAGAACCTGTATCTTATACAACGGAATGACCTCAAGAACCATTAGCTTTTGGTGTGTCCTAAAATTCTCCCTCAGGTGTCTCACCCACCCAGGCTGGGTTGCGGCAGCCCCCTTCATGGTAGCTTCCGACTGTCTCTAAGTGGAAATTTGTATTAATTACTATTGACCTAATTTATTTTTAGATTTAGTAATTTTATTTTACATGTATGAATGTTTGGCCTACGTGCAAGTGTGTGTACCAGATGTGTATGGTACTGGCAGAGGTCAGAAGTGGGCATTGGCACTCCTGAAACTAGAGTTAGAGATGGTTGTCAAACACAATGTGAGGCCCAGGAATTGAACCCTGGTCCTCTGCAAAAGCAAGAAGCACTCTAAACCACTGAGCCATCTCTGTAGCCCATTGTTTAAAAAAATTTATATTTTAACCATTTCAATATTTAATTAAAATATTTAACTAAAAATCTTTGTCATTTAATTATGAAATAGTAACAGTTGTACAAATACATTTCCTAGATTAAACGATAGAATTTCATTTGGGTTACCAAAGAGTTGGAGGCCCCATTTTCTTTTTATTGTTTTGCGGTGTTGAGTATGAAGCCCAGGCTTGATGCATGGCAAGCCTGCTGTCTAGTGCACCTTACCTTGGTCCAGAGGGCCTGCATTCCAGGCTAGATCTTAACTCACTGTGAAGGCAAGGGTGACTTTGAACTCCTGAACCTTCTACTTCTGTCTCCCAACTGCTAGGATTACAGATGTGTACCACCAAGCCTGGATATTTAGTTAAAACAATTTTTTTTTTTCCTTTGAGACAGGAAGCTCTTTGGAGCCTGTCCTGGAACTTGCTTTGTAGACTAGGCTGGCCTCGAACTCACAGAGATCCACCTGTCTCTGCCTCTTGAGTGCTGGGATTAAAGGTGTGCACCACCACTGTCCAGTGTTAATACAAATTTTTAAGATTTATTTATTTTTTATTATATGTGTATTAGTATTTTTCCTTCATATATATTTTTGTGTACCAATATGTGTGATTGGAACCCTCAGAGGTCAGAATCAGGTGTCAGATCCTCTGGAACTGGAGTTGCAGGTGGTTGTGAGCCACATGTGGGTGTAAGAAAACAAACCCGGGTCCTCTGTAAGAGCACCAAGTGCTGTTAACTACTGAGCCATCCCAGTCCTGAGAGGGCCTGTCCTAAAGACTGAAGTAAACAAGGGTTGTGAGAGCATGAACGTCCCGGGACTTCACAGTGCTGGGCGTGGGAAGTCTCTTCCTGGCAAAGGCCAGGCTGTGGGTCTCCACACTCCAAGTGCTGACTTACTTTGGGTAGAGATTCCTATAGTGGTGTGCTCCTAGGCTAGAATTAAACAGTCCTTGCTTTAAATAAGTGTGCTGAGGGGGAGCTAGATATCACTGTTACATCACTCAGGGGTGGCCACAAATTCCCTCAAAAATAGCCCATGTTTCTTTCTCTCTTTTTTTTTTAAAGTTTGGTGTGATTTTTGCTGGTGCTCAAAAGAATGTTGGCTCTGCTGGGGTGACGGTGGTGATCGTCCGTGATGACCTGCTGGGGTTCGCCCTCAGAGAGTGTCCTTCAGTCCTTGAATACAAAGTGCAGGCTGGCAACAACTCTTTGTATAACACACCTCCGTGTTTCAGGTAACTGGGGTGCTGTAGTCTTCCGGCAGAGTGGAGGTAGAGCAGAACACGCCTCGTTAGCTAGAGACCCCGGAGCCCCAAGCACACTCAGCATTCCCTGTCTAGCTCGCCTCCTGGCCCCCAGGTACTGTTTGGTCAGTTTTTCTTGTTGCCCTTTCTGTGGGGATGACAGTCTTAGCTTTTGCTCGATCTTGATAATCCAGGCGCCGACTGTTGACCATTAACCCACAAGCTGTCTGTGGATAAAGTGCCCTGGTTTGTGTCTCAGACAAACAGAGTGGCTTTCCAGAGGAGCAGGGTCAGGCTAGGGCAAGGGTGCTGGGGTTCTCTTCTGTCCTTCCCTCCTGCAGAAAATGCCTCCCACACACAGAAAGGGAAGAGTCTGGACTTCAAATTAGGTTGAAAGTCCCCCCCCGACTCCCCGTGTTTCTGTGTCACTCACATGATGCAGAACTGTCTCTGGTGTCCCCCACTTTCCTTAGGAGTAGAGTGTTCTGGGGTTAATTCTCTGGACCCTCCTAATCCTTATTCCTGGACTTGGTCTAAAGATGTTTCTAAAATGCATGTGGCCGAGGGTGGCATGGGACTCAGTTCTATCCTGCTTACCTCTGGGGGTTCCAGGCAGAGGGGAAACACCAGTGGACACCAGTCAGGAAAGAAAAAGTGAAGATAAAGGTGGTGAAGGTACTACTGGGGACCCCATGGACAGGGTTCCCGGAGGAATAGTTGAGGTGCCAGGCTGTGTAGGACAGGAAGTTAGAAGGCACATACAGCTCAGTCTTCCAGGAAGAGGCTTTATTAGAGAGAAGGTTGAGACCCAATGCTATGCTGTCACCTACAATTCCAGGACTAGGAGGTAAGTCAGGAAGGTTGATGGTGTCACCTACAATCCCAGGACTAGGAGGTGAGTCAGGAAGGTTGATGGTGTCACCTACAATCCCAGGACTAGGAGGTGAGTCAGGAAGGTTGATGGTGTCACCTACAATCCCAGGACTAGGAGGTGAGTCAGGAAGGTTGATGGTGTCACCTACAATCCCAGGACTAGGAGGCGGAGTCAGGAAGGTTGATGGTGTCACCTACAATCCCAGGACGAGGAGGTGGACTCAGGAAGGTTGAACCTGGGCTACACAGAGAGACTTTGTCTCAAAAACTAAACAGTGTGAGAAGGTAGGAGGAGATGGGATGAAGACTGTCCTGGAAATGTGTCCAGAGGCCAGCTAAAGAGGCAGGGTGGGCAACACACTTTGGACACCTTTTCCGAGGGTTTTAAAGAAATATGATGAGCGTGTTCACACATGGTTTGCTAATGTTACACCAAACATTGTCTCATTGGGAAGAGTGAGAGAACAGACCAGATGTCTGGTGGGAAGTGGAAAAGGCTGGACACATTGAAAGTGTCCCAGCCTCCTTGCCAAGCCGCAGCTGACCTTGTCTGGTCCCTGGGATGGGAAACCCCCTCTCTAGGACTTTCATGCCTGCGGCTGCTGAGCCAGAAACAGCAGAGAAGGAGCCATTTCTTCCTCCGATTGGGATGGTCTCTCAGAGCAAGTCAGGGTGGCAAATACCTAGTTTGAAACTGAGCAAAAGCATAGAAGGAAAAAGGTAGGGCTTGGTGGATTCCCAACCCAGTTGCCCCCAACCCCCACCCCAAGTTTCTTTTCTTTGTTGATGAGATGAAAGAAGAAAACTTTTTGTGCTTCTGTGTGACTTGAAGTTCATGGCAGTGCTTTACCATCCAAGGTTAGAAATGGCCCACTGAGAGCCAGCTCCGCACGGAGCCGACAATGTGTGCAGGGCAGGGTAGGCGCCCAGAACACTCCCCACTCTGTCCTGCAGGCAGATAAGGATGCAGGCATGTCTTGATGATGTGCTTTGTTTTGTTTGTTTGGTCAGAGCCAAAAGGTTGTGGGCCCTGAGAACTGTTTGGTTGTTCTGGATAAACTGGGCCTCGGATTGTTGCTCAGTAGCCTTAGGCAGGAACTGGGCTGGAATGAAGGGCTTTGGTAACCTTCTTTTTAGCCCATTAGTAACGTTCAACCTGATTAGTGGGTAGAGGAGAAGATACTAAATAACCCTTACAGCTTCACAAGACGTTTCCTGTTTGTGCTTATGAGCTGCTAAGTATACATTGTTTTTATCTTCGTTGTGAGGAAAAAATGTCTTTTATCCAATTACCTTATTTCAGTTGGTGAAAGGATGAGATATAGGCATGGTGACATATGCCTGTAGTCTCAGGACTTAGGAGACAGAATGTCATCTTTGGGCTACTTAGCAATTACAAGGGTAGCATATGGCCTGTACAAAGGCCCTTGAGAGGCTGGGCGAAGCTGGAACCCTCAGGGGGTGGGGGAGTTGACGTCAGGGAAGGCTAACTACTTGTAGGCTTGCAGAAGCTTCTGAAATAGTCATGACACCTCATCCCCAGCCCGGGAGCTCATCTGCAGCCTGGAGACTTCTGGTGACCTTTCCTGAACTCTGACATGCAGGGTATAATTGATATTGTTTTAAAAATATATAAAACACCCCCTCTGAGCCAAAGTTTCTATGTGAACCTTGATCAGGGAAACACTGTGCCTGCCTAATCCTCAAAGCCTCATTCCAGGGCCCTAAGGAGGCCAGAATTCTTAGGTGGTCGAATCTCTTTTTAAAAATGACACAGTATATAACTATACACATTCCCCTGTATGTCATCTCTAGATTATTTATAGTACCTAATAAAGAATATAAATGCTCTAAGTAATTTCTGTGCTGTATTAGGTAAGAAGTAATGACAAGGAAAAGATTTGTTTATATTCCTTCCAGACACTGATTTTGAAACTTGGTCTGTACAAGGTTGACGGAATTCATGGCTGCCAAACCCATGAATTTGGGGGGGGATCAGCTGTATACTGTCATACATTGCTCTGTGTCTGAGCTGTGCACAGTGCTGTTCAGACTTGTGTGAGTCCCCTTTCAACCCAGCAGTGTACCGTGGGCCTTCTGTCATGTTAGCTTAAATGCCCGCTGCTTTTCATTATGGACAGCTATTCCAGGAACAGACTTGCTGTGGTTTAATAAGGTTAGGCAGGCTTAGATGGCAAGCCTGTTTGGTGTGCTTGTAGGTAGCCAGTTTTATACCGAAGGCATCAGTTAGGTAAACGTGTGCACTAATGAGGGAAAGAATGGAGCCCAAGTTGTGAATCCACATAGCATTGCAAGGCTCTGACAGCTTTAAGAGCTTTAGAGGGCAGAGGTCAATCACAGGGCCCCAGCATCAGTACGTACCTGGGAGCTGGGTGGAAAAGCAGGCAGGGCGTCCTCTCCCCAGGGTCACCTTTCTGTTTTCTGGGCAGTCTGCTTTCTTCAGACCTACTTGCTGCTTGCCGAGGCATTGGAGACCCAGGCCAAGGGGGCTGGCCTATGGAAGTGTGTTGGCTTTCTGCTGCTTTGACCTGCTCAGATCCTAAGAAGGCAGCCAGAGAATATTGGTAGCAAGCCTGAAGACGGTGTTGGTCCTGAGGTCTTGCTGAGGCACGGGCCTTTGTTGCATTAGATTTCTTAGAGAATCCGCAGTTCTGAAACGCAGGGATTACAAAGCACCAGGTGAAAGTGAGCGTGGTTTCCTGGAAGTGTCAGGACTCTCCTTGGCTCTGGTAATCTGATGGGATGAGCCTGGGCGAGCACACATGGATGCAGGGAAGGAGCGGTTCGGGGTTGCATAGATTTTGAGAGCATCTTTTCACACAGGCACATACATACATGACACACGCACAGGTGGCCTTTCCGACAGGTTAGGTGGCAGTCCTTCTGTCCCACAGGTAAGCTGGTGACTGAGGCCTACAGTCTCAGACAGAACGGATAGCCCTTGCACGAGGGAAAAGCACCTTGGCTTTGAAGTCAGGCAGACACTGGGGTAGAATCTTAGCTTTTAGAAGCTACTGGGATGGATGGCTTTAGGTAAGTGAAGCTGGGTCTGCTTTCCTGTCTGTAAAATGGGACATTGGAGCCCCTGAATCAGGCTACTGTGATCTGTAGCAGTAGGCGGAGGCACTGTAGACTTCTGTAAGACTCATTCCCTTTTCTTCCCCCACTCACCCTCTCTCCTGCTTCCTCTGCCCAGCCCCTCAAGGCTGTTTTCTGCATCTCTTCCCTTCCTCCATCACCAGCCTGGAGTACTAGGCCAAGGAAGCCTCCGGAGAGGTTCTAGTGTGCTTTTGCATGCTGCCTACTTTGTGTAAAGAGCCTGTGTGTCTGGTGTTGCTTTCTCTTGTCTTCTGGGAAGACACTCCTGGGTTAGGTTTATGAGACCCGGTGATCTTCTATCCTGGCGTAGGGTAACCTATTAGGGAACAGGAAGCAGCCTAGTGGGGGCATCCCCATCCCAGGTTTTGGCTCAGCCTCTTTTCCCATCAGACCTTTTACAGTTCCCGTAGATCCCCTTTATCCCACACCTGGGCACAGCCACACTCTGAGGAGACTGGAACTCAAGGAAGATGGGAGACCTGCTTCTGGGCTTTCAGTTAGGGATGCGTGGGACCTTTTTAAAGGCAGTGAGAAGATTGATGGGGAAACCACGCGCCATCCTCAAATTCCCTGTAACTTCAGTTTTGTTTGGGTACCCACCAGCTACCATTAGTGTGGGCTGCTCTTGCCAGGCCAATTGCTAATGTGCATCTTGTAGAAGAGAAGTCTGACACGAGCTCGGAAAGGAATGATGCTGTGTTGTGGCTGGTCCTCCTAGACCCAGGAACACAAATTTGCACCATCTCTTCTCCACTTTTGGTTTGTTTTGAGAACAGGGGCTTGCTATGTAGTTCAGGTTGGCCTGGAATTCTCTCTGTAGCCCAGGCTAAACCATCTTCCTGTCTCGGTCTCCCATGCTCTGAGATTTACAGGTCGGTAGCTCTCCGTTTCTGATCCTTGCTTCTCTAGCCAGGATGTTGGCTACTCTGTTTAGGTAGAAGCGAGATCTGCTAGGACTTCCCTGCTACTTGGAATGAGCTAGTCCAGGTCTGCCTTTCCCTACTGCCATCTGAGAACATTCCAGGGATTGCTGATTGGTCTAGTTAAGTCTCATGCCCACCTCTTGAGACAAGGAAGCAAATCTTGCTGCTGGGTCTGTATGTTGGGTGTGGGGGTAGAGCTGAGAAGAGCAGGAGAGGTGGCTACCTCGGGTAGTAGCGACTCCTTGTTCTCAGTGGTAAAGACAAGGCTTACATTTTCATGGCGACCAGCCCTGTGTGGAACCTGTGGTGTCTGCCACTGCCACGTCACCTCTGTCAGGTAGGAGGTGCCGACTTGGGACTCCAGGATGGAAAAGAAGAGCAGCGTGGGCTTCCAGCCTTCTAGCATTGGGATCTAAGGCATAGACATGCTCACAGAAGTTTAAAATAAAGGAACGAGTGGGAAGCCACGCCAAACCAAGCCCTACAACCTTATATGGATCATGTGAGCAAGGGGTTCAGGATTCAGGAGGTGAAGCGTGAGCTCAGGGTGGGTGGGGTTGGAGAGACAGCCTAGAGCAGTGCCTCTCAACCTTTCTGCGACCCTTTAATACAGCTCCTCATGTGGTGACCCCAGCCTAAAGTTATTTCATTACTACTTCGTACCTGTAATTTGTCTTCTGTCATAATTCATAATGTAACTATCTGTGTTTTCTGATGGTCTTAGACAACCCCTGTGAAAGGTTTGTTCAGCACCCCGGGGGTCATGACCCGCTGGTCTAAAGAGCTGGGTATGTGCGGTCTGGGTGTCATGGAGCATTTGCATCAGGGCCTAGAGAGACTGGTGTGGCATTCCTAAGGCGCACTATGTCGCCTCTTTAGAATGCTTCATGGGCTCCAGTTGCTCTGGTCTAGTCCCTGCTGTACTCTTCAAGAGACCTGTTCATTTGTAATGATGCTAAAAGTGTCAGTGTGACTCCCAATACCAGTTTGTTTACATGCTCTTTTGACTTTTGCAGAGGTGAACTTAGTGGTGTTGTCTTTTATCTTTAGCATCTACGTCATGGGCATGGTCCTGGAATGGATCAAGAACAATGGTGGAGCCGCAGCCATGGAGAAGCTCAGCTCCATCAAATCCCAAATGATTTATGAGATAATTGACAATTCTCAAGGATTTTATGTGTAAGTCAATGCACTGTATCTCTTGTGAATTGGAAACTATATTCCTCGGAACTTACCTTTTCCCAGGACACTGGCATACTGTTCCCATGCCTCACGAGCTGGGGTTGGAGGTGGTGAAATTCTTTGCTCTTGGTAAATCCCAGTCTTTTGGGTCATGTCACCAAATACTCTGACCTGGGGAAGTGCGCCTTGCTGGGGTAGGACCCCCTCTCTTCTCCCTCCTCTCTGGGACACTGGAGAGCAGTTGTAGGAGGCTGTCAGCTTTGCCGAAATCTTTCTGTTAGTCCCTTGTGCTGTAAACCCCTACTCCTGACCCTCCTTTCCCCATGGGCTTGTGTGCAGGCATACATGGACATTTTGCTTGTGTAGCTCAGAGGACAACCTTCTTATCAGTCCTCACCTTCCATCTTCTTTGAAACAGGGTTTCTTTATTCTTCCTTTGCCAGACTAACAATCCCTTGAACTTCAGGGGTCCTCAACCTATTTTACATTAGAAGCACTGGGATTATAGTGCATTCTGGGATTACAGGTGCATTCTGGGATTGCAGGTGCATTCTGCCCCGTCAGGCTTTATGCAGGCTCTGGGAATTTGAACTCAGGTCCTCGTCCACTATAAACAGTTTTCCTACTTGGCCAACTCCCTTGCCTCCTTCCCCTTTTCTCAGAGTTCACTGCCTCCCTTATTCTAGGACAGGTGTCCCCATTCCTGGCCTGCAGTCTGAATGAGATTGACTATGGCAGAGTTGACTTTTATCTAGTTACATACTTTCATGACAAAGGGATGGGGGATCATGTATTGATCACTGGCTGCATTTGTGAGGTCTACAGATGATGCATAGATCTTGAAAATGTCTCCTGGGGCTGCTGTAATAAACCACCCATAAGCTTGGCAGCTTAAAACAACAGAAATTCTGTTTCAGAAGCCCAGAATTCAAGATCAAGGTATTCTTGGGTTGGCTCCCTCCAGGACTCTAGGGAAGGATCTTTTCTTCTTCAGATTATCCCTCCAGATTGTCCCTGACTTAACCTGCGTTGCCATGGTCTCTTGTCTTTAGTGGCCTTTTCCTTTCCTGTTTTTGTTTCATGAGAGTGAACCATTGGATTTAGGTATCCCCAATACTTCAGGATGATTTTATTTTGAGACAGGTTTGCACTATGTATCCCAGCCTGGCCTTGAACTTTCTATGTAGCTCACACTGGCCTTGGATTTGTCCTGCTTTCTCCCGCCCCCCCCCCCCCACACCAATGCCGGGATTGTAGGCATGGGCCGATACACCCACCTGTGCATGGTAGCCTAATGTCAAGATCATTGTCATCATTTTGTCTGCAAAAGACAAGTTTTCCAAATAGGTCATATTCATGGGTTCTGGGTGGTGAGAGATGGACATGCATCCACTCTCTAGCCTGCCATAACAAGCTTCTCGCCATAATAGCAGATACCCCTAAGGTAGTGCCTGGGACTTAGAAACATCATGGATAGTAATGGTTTTTGATCTTCCCTAGCCCTCAAGGTGGGCACAGATGTCCACTGGCCATATATCATCTGGTATATGAATGTGTTGTTATATGTCCAATTCCACATATATACATAAACGTTTATATTCACTGAGCAAGCCAGGACCTCCATTTTTAATGGTCATGAGGCTTAGTCTTTTGTAATAGATATATCTGCCTAATAGTAACTGGCTCTCCCTATGAGTATTTTGTGGGCCACATGAAATAGAAAAGAAGGATGCTGCAATCCTAACTTATGTGTGGGTGAAGGGTGTGAGTGTAGTCTTGGAAAACAAGGCTAATAAAGCATGCTGCTATTCCATTTCCCCTGAGTGCCTGTATCTGCCTGTGGGAGCGCTTGGCTTGCAGTGGCCGTCTTGCCACAAGTGGGGATTAGAGAGGTGTGTGACCACACCAGGCTCTCCATGGCTTCTGGGGAACTGAATTCAAGTCTTCAAACTTGCCCGGCAAGCAGTTGGCTGACTGAGCCATTTCTTCATCCCCCATAGCTATTCTTCAAAAACACAAATCTCTTACTGGGCATATGCACCGCCCCTCATCATTCAGGGTTCTAGTCAAATGCCAGAGGAGTGTCCGCAGGCTCTGCATGGTCAGCCCCAGCTGGCTTTGAATGGCCCTGAACGCTAATCCTCATGGCTCTACTTCTGATTCCTGTGATTATAGGCTTGCACCACCAGAACCTAGAACCTTCTACACATTAAGCACTCTGTCGGCTGAATGCCAGCCCCAGCCCTGATACTGTTTAAAAACCTGTGGATTTGTTTATGACATTACACCTGTTAGAAGTGTAGCTGGAATAATAAACATGCTTTTCAGATGTCCAGTGGAGCGCCAGAATAGAAGCAGGATGAATATTCCATTTCGCATTGGCAATGCCAAAGGAGATGAAGCTTTAGAGAAGCGGTTTCTTGATAAGGCAGTGGAACTCAACATGATCTCCTTGAAGGGGCACAGGTAAGCCTTCCTCATCCCCAGGCGTGTCAGAGGCAGACTGAAACAAATCCAGGACTTTGCACAGCCTGGAGTCGTGTTGACAGACCTGCAGGCTGGGTTGTGGTGCATCTTGCCTACGGTTGCGTCGACCCTGAAAGTGCCTCGGTTAGGGCCTGCCTGCTGTACTCTGGAGTTTGACCATCACTGGGCTCAGCTGCACATCAGATATCCTGCACAGTAACTGTCCTCATACAGGAGACCCCAGAGTGCTTGCTCAGTCTGTCTGCTTGGAACTATTGCAAAGTCTAGCGAGTGATGTGGCCCCAAGCCCACCATCACTCTCTTCATTGGGCTTTTTTCTCCCCTCCTTTAGTTCTTCTTTATCAAAGGTGAATAGTGTGGGTATGATCGAAGTCCAGTGTATGCATGTATGGAAATGTCAGAGTGAAACCCATTCACTTGTCCAAATAATGTTGATAATTACTCTAAAAATGTGACTAGTTTGAGGAAATCCAGTGTGAGCATGATGGATGACCTTTACTGTACAGGGGGTTTCTTTAATGGCTCAGAAGCTTCGTGCTCCCTGCGGGGGATGGTTTACAGGCACTGGGCTCAGAGTTGCAACTCAGGAAGGGTAGTTAGTGAAAGTTGGGTTATGCTGAAATAGATGCCTTTTAAAGTGCATTTTTTTTTCTGTGTCGTTGAGGTTCAAGCTTGAACCTTATGTACGGTAGGCAAGGGCTTTGACACTGGTATGTCTTCTCCTGATTTTCTTGGTCTTCACTGTTGGGTCTGTTCTAGGTCAGTGGGAGGCATCCGTGCCTCTCTGTATAATGCTGTCACCATTGAAGATGTTGAGAAGCTGGCTGCCTTCATGAAGAACTTCTTGGAGATGCATCAGCTGTAAGCATGACTATCTCCACGCTGTCTGTGAGCACCATGCGGTGTTCAGAGTACCTTCAGATCGGCTACAGTAACTTAACAGATGTGGATTTCCCCCAATACATGCTTAACACAGACTCTTCTTCAAAGAATAACACCTAACCATCCAGGGCTCTGCAGAGCTGATGGGACTCCCAGCTGATGGCCACCTTCATTTTGACTTGACCTGGAGGCACTTTCAAAGCTTTCCTGTTGCTTTTCTAACGAAAACAGCCTGGCTTCGTTCCCTAGGCGGATCGCAGTCCTAGCCTCGGACTTTGTTCTGCCGAATTGATTAGTTATTTTTGGTTCACAGGAGCATACCCCAAGGAGGTTGGAGTGCATGTGCTGGATCTGACAGCAGTGAGTTTTCTGGGTTCTGCAGCTCTTGGTTAAAGTCAACAGCGAGCATTTTGAATCTGTGCTATTCTCATAACAAGATAAAAGTGACATACGCTATGAATGCTTATATAGTGGGTATGATTTTAATACCGTACGATTTATATCTATGCCTTTATATTTCTAATGAGACAGTTCTGTCGATGTTTTTAGTGTTTGTTAAGTCCATGACTTTGTGCACGACTGTCCCCTGCTGTGGGCAGTTGCACCCTCTTACCGACTCCCTTCTAAAGCCGCTTTCTAAGAAAGATCTAGAAGTTCCACAATTCACTTTTCTTATCCTGGCCACAAGTAGAAGAAATGGTTGCTTGTTTGCTTTCCGGTTAGGCTGTTAAACAAAGCTCAGTTACCCTCCCATCCCCGTGAATTGTGTTCACATGGCTGTTGTGTAGTTTGACCAGGACAATACCGTACATTCCAGATCTTTGCTGAGGTCTTTCCTCATCGTTCATATGTTGTTAGTGTTTTCTGTTGACTATGTGAAGAACATTAAAGCCCTGCAGTGTCTAAACCATTGCCTGTGAATTCTTTGCTTGCCTTTTAGATGTTCCGATAGGAGGCCCAGGGTCTAAAAGTTGCTTGTGATAGAGCAGTTTAGTCAGTTGTCAGGCTTAGCGCTTATGCAACTCAGTGTGGTTGTTTGCCTTTTACTTTTGGAACAGACACAGTCAGCAGAGTCCTTCCAGCACAGCTAGCTCCCAGAGTGCACTTTTGTGAACTCTGTCCCTGTTACCCAGAAAAAGCCAGCAGAACAGTGCTTCCTGATTCAGTTGGTTGGACAAGGAGAAGACACTGATTAACTGGTTCTCTTGGTCAGGTGTCAGCTTCTCATTTGCGAGGGATGGAAATAATGCCCAGCCTTGCAGGATGCTTGTATTGAAAACAAGGTCTTGTTTAGGAGTGTGACAAACCGTCACAGCATTCTGTAAACACCAAGAGCCTGTCTGTGGAGTCAACTTAAGGGTCCACAAACAACTCAGAGACAACCCCCGTTTTCCATGTGTTTGTGAGCCCCCATTGCCTCCTCTTCTTCAACCCTTCATGTCCCAGCCAGCCCTGTTGTGACAACCCTTGGGTTATTTCAGCACCCGTCTCTGCTTTATCCACCCCTCCCAGCGCAGCCACTCGGACAGACTGTGCTCTGTGTATGGATGCGTGAATGATCTGGGCTTTGTAGTGTGGCAGTCAGAGATTCCTAACATCTGCCTGCTTCCTGTCTCCTGTGCTAATGGTTCTTAGCGTGTTTCTATTATGGGTTTGCCCATGCCATGCTAAGCTTAGAGTTCTGCCCAACTCAGTAAGACCAGACTTTCTTCACGACTTCTGCTGCCTCTACTTCCTGTTATTTTCTTTGTTGTCATGGAGGTGACATTTTACTTCTCCTCTTTGTGATGATGAGGTGACTACTTGTCTGTCTTGCATGTAGATGTTTAGACTGCCTAATGAACGCAGAGCATAGTGCATGGTTTCTTAGTATTGCAAACAGCTTGGGGTAGTAGTACAGGCAGAATGCCATCTCAGCCTATGGATTTTATAAAATACCAAAAGCTTAGTGTACAGTACAGTTCATTTTCTACTAACGGTTTGACTAGGATCCTACGGTAGAGTGGGGAAGTTTAAAACTGAGAAGTTTCTAGAATTATCTTTACTATTTGAAAGCTTTTGGAGAAAGCCAGTTGTCTGGCCATGGTAGACTTTGGAGCACAGATCATAGAAAATAACCAGAGCATGAAATGTGACCTTTGTATGCCACAAGAGATGAGCTGATGCCAGTTTGCTGATCACATGGAGGGTGGTAGGAGGAGATGCTGGGGATGCAACAGCTCTGGGACTTTGGGATGAGAACTCGCTGGCCTGTCACTGAAGGTTAGGAACATGGCAACAGGGGAGCCTTAGGGGCCCCCACGAGCCTTGCTGAAAGACTGACTTGTGTTCTTCTTTTCTTTCTTTTTTCTTTTTCTTTTTTTTTAATTTTTGAGACAGGGTTTCTCTGTAGCTTTGGTGCCTGTCCTGGAACTAGCTCTTGTAGACCAGGCTGACCTCGAACTCACAGAGATCCGCCTGCCTCTGCCTCCCAAGTGCTGGGGTTAAAGGCGTGTGCCACCACTGCCTGGCTTGTGGCATTTTCTAAATTGCTTCTGAAGTTTATTATTTTTTTCCTCTCAAAGTTCTTTATGACACATGACGTGTCCTGATGTCATCCCAGCGGGGGAAAAACCTTCGTGTATTCCATTTAAGCAACATTAAATGAGTCTTTTCTGTCAAGTGCTATAAAATCTGTGACAATGACAAGAAATTAAAATCTTTTCATGTCCCCCACCTCAGAAGACTTTTATGCAAATGTTTCATTCGCCCACTGCAACCCAGTAAAGCCTTTGTTTACACAAAAGCCCAGCTATATTCTCAGCTTAAAGTGGCTGGCCCCTCCTCTTCCACTTCTCTACCCATTCTTTAGGGACTGGCCAACTGAATATTGTTGAATGATGTTTAACTATAGTCAATGAGGAAAAGACACAGTCACTACCTGAGTTTAAATCAAACCAGGCTGGAGAGCTGGCTCAGCCCGTCAGAGCACTGACTGCTCTTCTAGAGGATCTGGGTTCAATTCCCAGCACCCACATGGCAGCTCATATACATGCAGGCAAAACACCAATGCACATAAAATAAAAATACATCTTTAGGAAAGAGTTAAAAAGTAAAGACCAAGGGCACATTCTCTGTGTGCTTGTCCTTTGCACACACCCTCTTGGTAGGTGTCACCTTATGCTACTTCAGTTGGAGTGGTGGTCTCTGTCTTTGTGACCCCAAACTTTTAGACACCTGTATACCCTACACACGGGGTTGTCTCCAATACTGTGGCTCTGTTCTTTGCACAAGAAAGAATTGAGATCTGTTCCAAACTCTTTATTCCTCTTTTAGATTCCTGTCTGTAGGAGGAGAGGCTGCTTGTTCGTCCCGGCTGCCCAGAACCAAAATAACCACATAATAACTATATTAATTAAGACACTGCTTGGCCCATTAGCTCTAGTTTCTTATTGGCTAATTCTTACATCTGAATTTAACCCATTTCTATTAATCTGTATATCACCACGGGGTGGTGGCTTACCAGCAGAGTTTTAGCACATCTGTCTCTGGTGGTGGCTTCATGGCATCCCCCTGACTCTGCCCTTCTTCCTCCCAGCATACAGTCCAGTCCTCCCCGCCTAAGTTCTGCCCTATCAACAGGCCAAGGCAAGTTCTTCATTCATTAATCACAGCACACAGAGGGGAATCCTACACCTGTTCACTGGGAGACATACCCGGCATCTTGTCATGGTCGTGGCCCCTGGGTCTGGAAGACTTAGCATGTCCTTGGGTGAGCTATCTGAGGGAGTGATTTTTCTTCCCCTCTTTAGTGCTGAAACAGCCACTGAGACCATAAAAGCAGACAAGCCCCACTGATAGGTGCCATGGCCGCTTCTGCCACAGCACTGCAGGGTCTGGCCTCTTACCACTGGGATTAATAGTTGTCATATCTTGTTCCTGGGAAGGAAAATAAAATGAAGTTTCTCACATTTGATCGGAGTGAACATAATTAAAAAGAGCCATGCTACCCAGCTGCTGAGAAATCAATCACTATAATTGGAAAGGAGATTCCTTAGCTCTCTTATTGGGCTCCTGGTAATTTAAAACTAGGATCCCTGACAGTTTGTGATAAATTGTCTCCTTTTGGGCAGAACAGGTAAGAAATTCTAATTATCCCTGGATTATTCCAGAGTGGATAGACAATCTAGATCAAAGAGATGCTGAGGGGAGGGGGGGCTGACAGTGGGCAAAGATTTGCTGCAAACATTTTAAAGCTAAAGGACAAATTAATTTGATGTGTATTTAAAATCCCAGAGATAAAAGTCGGACATCCTAAGAATATAGGGAACTAAGCATATTAGAGAAAGTTTACACACAGAGAAGTTCTCTAGGCTAACAGAGATTAGCCCTGTGTGTTAACTAGTCTTGGACCTGACTTGGGGAAGAATATGAAATTTATAGTTTGGCGAAATGGGTCAGTGACAAAAGGTGCTCGCCACCCTGCCAGGCAGACTCGTGATGCCCGGGTCCCAGACTTCCCTGATTTCAGCTTACTACTTGGCCCTTTGGGACAAGCAAGTTATTTATAGAGAAATACGTTACGAATAAATTTCCTTTTCTTCACTGAATAAGTGACAGGTTCCACAGAAAGAAAAGAAAATCTAAGGAGGCAAAGTGATATACTGTCAGTGTTTACCTCCTTCCTGTTACAACACTCAAGAATGTACGCTGAGGTATGTAAAAGTACATTTTAGAAGCCTGTACCAGCAATTTGGAGATTTCTATTGCATAGGCCCTGAAATAAACTCAAGAAGGCAATGAAGCCTGCGCGTTCTTGCTTAGCTTGAGAAGGTAGCCCCGTCTCATTTTCAATGTGGTGGAAGATGGGACTCTGGGAAGGGCTTGCGTCATGAGGACTGTTATCCCATCAGCGGGTGGCCCACGTCTGGATTGACTGCATGGACCACTGTCTCCTCGGCCTGTCCTCTGCCTCTCGTATTGTTTCCACATGAGGTGAGTAGGTCTCTTCTCCACACATCTGCTTCACCACAGGCGTAGAAACAATGGCGCTACAGTGACCACAGACTACCAACTCTGAAACCAAGGGCCCCAAGCACTGGAAGCCAGAAGACCCTTCCTCTAAGATGTGCTGTCACAGTGATGAACTACTCGGGGCAAGTGTGCTTGTGTTGAACCAGGAGAAGAATTCTCTGCTCGAGATTGAGGAGTCGACTTTCCTTTGATCTAGTCAAGCTTATTAGGTTTTCACTATTTTTAGAAGTGCAGCCCTCCAGCAATATGGGGCTCTAATCTAATTGCCGGATCATGAGCCACGCAGCCTTCCTTGGCTTTGAAAGATGTCATATAATAACCCAAAGTTAAAGTCAATGCCAATAACAGTTGCTCAGTGGAATTGTCCCCATGAGGAGGATAAGACCTTGGCCTCCATCGAGCCAGGTAAAAAGTTGAAGACATTGTAAATGCTTGAGAAATGAGGCTCAGTTCAAGTATAAGAAATGTAAAGGTAAGGCTGGGGATATAACTCTGTGGGTACGGTGCTGTGCACAAGGCTCTGGGTTCGATTCCCAGCGCCACATAAACCCGTGTGAGGGAGAGAAAGAGAAACCAAAGTTCTGTGTCATCCTTAGCTATGTAGTGAGTTTGAGCCAGCCTGTTCTACATGAGACTCTCTCAAAAGAAAGGTATAGTTGATCAGGAATGGAAACTGTTTTGTCTAGGAGTGTAAAAGGCAGCCGGAGGAGGAATCATTCTCATCTGCTGCTGCTTCTTTGAGTGAAAACCATAGTTTCTTGAGGGTGAAAGTCTTTGATGGAAGCAGAAATCTTCAGGAGTTATTGGGAAGTGAAATGTGACCCCAGGATAGTTGGTAACACCCCAAATAACAAACCTGCTCTAAAATGTGCTGGGGCGAAATACTTTTGCATTTGGGATACATTTCAATCTAGAACAAATTACATTACCCATTCAACACCCTCCTCTCAATTTCCCCAGCAGCCCCTCATGTGGCAGCCATTCAAGGCATGGAAGGCAGTGCCGTCCATGAACAAGATTCTTGTGAGTATAGTCAGTTGTGAGAGCAAGGTCTGGGTTTTGAACCAGTTAAGATTTTGTTAGTTACAATAAATAGAATATTGAATACAAATTGGATAAAACTTTAAGCTATAAACCAAATAGGTAAATGTATTAGTTAAGGATACTGGAAAGGCTGCAGGCAAGGACACCAGCCTTCCCTGGAAGCCTGCCTTCCTAACTTGCACTGGGTGCATTCATAACCTGCTTCTGGATCCCCACATGGCAGCAGCAGTTTGGACATTGTCATTGTCTGAGGCTGCTTGAGTGAGGACATGGCTACCTTGGCCTTTCCTGATGTACATTCCGACTGGGCTGTCTTTAGTTGTGTCTCACCCTGAGCCAACTGGAAGAAAGCATCGGCCAGTTGGCTACATCAAGTTTAGCTTCTGTTGAGCTGAAGAGCAAGGCCAACCTCAGCTGTGGTAGTTTGAATAAAAATGGCCCCCATAGGGAGGGGCACTGTTTGGAGGTATGGCCTTGTTGGAGTAGGTGCAGCTTTGTTGGAGAAAGTGTCGCTAGAAGAGCCAGGGGATGGGTTTTGAGGTCTCAGAAGCTCAAGCCTGGCAAGTTTTACTTTCTGCTGCCTGTGGATCCAGAGACAGACCCCTCAGCTCCTTCTCCAGCGCCATGTCTGTCTGCACACTGCCATGCTTCCGGCTGTGATGATAAGGGATTATACCTTGGAACTGTAAGCCAGCCCCAGTTGAATGTATAAAGGCATTGCTGTGGTTATGATGTCTGTTCATAGCAGTAAAACCCAAAGTAAGACAGTAACCAGGCCTTATGAAAACCTGGTAGTTTGTCAGTCAGATGTGGTGGTGCATAACTTTAATCCTAGCACTCCAGAGGTTGTGGCTGAAAGATCTCAAGTTGGATGCCAGCCTGGAATACATAGTGAGATCCTGTCTCAAGCAAAAACAACAAATTCTGATTTTAAACATGTAGCTTCTACATTTTATTTTATAAATAATACTGATTAAAAAAATACCTATGTGCCTACTTTAAAAAGAGATTTATTATTAGTAGACTTAGAGACCAGTTCTCCAGGCTACATCCGCGGTTCGAAGAAAAGCTCCACAGCATGGTGAAACCGCACTTAACGCTTTCCTGTCTGCAGTGTTTGGAATAAAATCACACATGTGCTCTTTGGGTCATTTTCTTTATTTTTCTGTCCTCTAAGCTTCTTCTCAGTTCCAATTCTTTCTAGTTCTCCGTTGTTCCAATTCTCTCCTGCTTCTTTGTTCACCTAGCTTAAATATATTTTTTTGCAGGAGGCTTGAGGCAATAAGAAAAAAAGTTACAAGAGTTACATCTCCTTGGGAAGTGATAAGGAGCTGAGCCATTTACTACGGCAACACGTAGGCAGAGACATGGTGCTTGGCACTTTCCTGGGCAGCTACACTGAAAACATTCCGGTTCTAAAAATATATTCTCTTACCCTGTTTGAGATGGTAGAACACAAAAAAAAGGGGTGGGGGAGACTCCTCCTAACTTAGACTGCAAGGCCAGGCCATCCTCTACAGCCCTGGCTAATTGTGAAACTTTACCCACAGTAACTGGACATAAGACTGTTTTCTCTGGGCTTGGTTAATTGATTAATTTTTATTTGGAAAAACTTAACAATAAACAGTTAGTTAGCTTGAGTTTGGTATCATAAACTGAGATCAGAAGAAGTTTATATAGAGTGTTAATTGCTAAGGAATTTAGTAGGGAGTGGCCGCTGGCCTGTGCTGTCAGCCAAGCTTGGTTAGAAAAATTGGCCTGACATTTTAGGATACTTTGTGTTAATAACCTTGGTTAGACATCTGTGACTCTGATCTTGTGTATAACGGTAGAGTTTTTTTTTTTTTTTTAAGATTTATTTATTTATTATATATACAGTATTCTTAGTACTGTGCCTGCAGGCCAGAAGAGGGCACCAGATATCATTACAGATGGGTGTGAGCCACCATGTGGTTGCTGGGAATTGAACTCAGGACCTTTGGAAGAGCAGGCGGTGCTCTTAACCACTGAGCCATCTCTCCAGACCCAACGGTAGAGTTTTTAACTTATCCATTTACAGAAACATTTAGTCTAATTTGAACTTGCTTTGAGGTAAAAATGAGCTAACTGTTGTGTAGTTTGAGTAAAAGCAACAAAGCAGGCTTTTGAGTGTTCCAGTCCTTGTGGAATGATAGATCTAGGTATGAAGTATATCCTAGAATATTTTCTATATATTAAAATTATAAAATTTAATGAGAAGTCATCTTCCTGATCACCCATATGTATATGTGTCCCATAAGATTGAGATGCAATCATGAGATTACACATACACATGTAATTACATATGAAATTACATACTACAGTGCAGGTGTTGGGAGACACCATAGCTGATGTGGGTGTCCTTCTGTACTCTGTGAATATGTGTTGTATTTATTGGTTAATGAATAAAGCTTCTTTGGCCTGTGTCAAGGCAGGATAGAGTCAGGTAGGAAATCCAAGTAGAGAGACATGAAAAGAAGGGCATGGCAGGAAAGGAACCAGCAGCTTCTGAAGGAACAAGATACCAGAGCACAGGTAAGTCACAGGCCATGTGGCCACGCACAGATGAATAGAAATGGGTTAATTTAAATGTAAGAGATAGCTAGTAATAAGCCTGAGCTATTGGTTAAACATTTATAATTAATATTAAGCCTCTGAGTGTTTATTTTAAAAGCAGCTACAGGACCGGGAGGGACAAAAGGCCTCCATTTACACATGGCTGCTTTAGCAAATGTGAAATTACAGATAGGAGCTACAGTTTCCAGAGTCAGTGGCCCCATAGGCCCTTCCTGGTTGGGATTCTCCTTCATCAGAGAATCATTTCTCTGGTGGATTGACATTAGAACACTAGTTGATACCTGCTGTGTATCATGACTTTGGACAATTTATTTTTATGTGTATGAAAGTTTGCTTATATGGTACCAACAGAGGTCAGAATTGGGCATCAGATCCCCTGGAACCAGAGTTATAGGCAGTTGTGAGCTATCATCACACCAGGGTCCTCTGGAATAGCAGCCAATGCTCTTAACCTGTGAGCCATCTCTCCAGCACCCTACATACTTACTTTAAGTCTACAGATTATCATTTTTATTTGTATTTCTTTGAAAGCTATAGCACATTTTTTTTTTTTTTTACATTTAGGATTGGGGCCAGGCATGGTGGTGCTCACCTTTAATCCTGACACTCAGGAGGCAGAGGCAGCCTGGTTTACATAAGATCAGCCAATTCTACATAGTGCAAACATGACTGGGGAAAAAGATATTAACCAAAACAAAGTCTGATATATTAATATACATCTATTTTTCTGTGCTTTACTTTAAATTTGTTAATTTAAAAATGTTTGTCTATTTTTTTCCATCTGTGATAAAAGACTAGGGCAACATCTCTTCAAAATAAAGTTTGTCACATGTGTCAATTTCCTGATTAAAAATGGCCCCTCAGTTGCTGTTAAGAGAAAAAAAAAATTTAACTTAAATGGAAAAGAATTGGTACTTGTTTTAAGTAAAAACAGCAACTACTAAAGCAGTCTACATTGCTCCTAAAAACAAAAACTTTGAAAGAACCAGAAATGCTTTACAAAGGCTTAGTTGGTATGCAAAAGGAAATTTTGTTTGTTTGTTTTTATTTTTTAAACATTCTAGGAAGTTTGCTACCACCACTCTGAAGAGACAGCATCAGTAACCACTGGATAGATGAGAATAGTGTCCCAAAACAAGTCAGCCAGACCCCAAACGTTAGCCACACAGAAGCACTGCACGTGTCTTCATGCAGCCTTGTGTTTCCTAAACACTCGTGTCTCTCATATGCATTACAGTACATAAGTATGTATTCTAATGCTTTTTTTGTTTGAGCTTTGAGGTAAGGTCTGTCTACTAATCCTGGGTGTCCTGGAACTCCTTGTGTAGATTAGGCTGGCCTGGAACTCACAGAGATTCACCTGTTTCTACCTCCTGAGTGCTGGGATTAAAGGCATATGCCACCATGCCTGCCACTAATAATTTTATGCATAACTTTATAGTATGCAAAGAATTTGATAAAGGATATGACTTAGAAAAAATAAAAAGGAGACTCTCATTGAAATGATGAAACTAGATACATTTGTACCCAATTATATAATCTGAATACTGCAGGCTAACTTTATGTTCTGCCAGCCAGTTCCCAAATAACCACATAGAGACTTAATTGTTAACACTTGTGTGATAGCTTAAATTTGTTACTAACTAGCTCTTTCAACTTAAATTAACCCATATTTCTTATGGGTTACCATATGGCTCTGTACCTTTCTTTAACACGGCATTTTCATCTTCCTTTTCTCCACATCTCCTGGTGGCTCTGCCCTTCTTCTTCCCAGAATTCTTTTAGTTTGTCTTTCCTGCCTAACCTCTTCTTGCCTCACCATTGGCCAGTCAGCTTTTTTATTAAACCAATGAGAGCAACACATCTTCACAGTGTACAAAAGGATTTTACCACATCAGAATATAATCTGTTAAAGTTACCAGAAATATACATCTCAAAGCTGCCACTTAGGAGAAATATCTCCATTCTGTGGCACTGCCTGGAAGACAGGCATTGGTTAGTTTCCATAGAAACAGTTCAGTGCAACAGGAAATAATTTAACTTTGGTCCACCTATCTGCTAGCTTAAGAACAGTCACACTGTCCATCAGTTTACCCCACATGTAAATTCAAGAACATTTGTTACTTCGTCCTGATACTGGCACAGCTGTTCTGTCCTCGGGCTTTCCAGCTTGGGAACACACTCATGACTTGATCTCTAGACACTCACTATCTTCCCGATTTCTGTGGCAGCCACAGCAGTGTTGGCCTGGCTAAGGCGCTCTCTCTCCTCTTGGCTCATGACCTGGATGCAACAGTAATACATGCACTTTCCCGCTTGTTCTGTAATAGTCACTGATGTCATGGTTCAGCCTGTACACATGTCACATGTTTCTACTGAAAGGACTTCTTTAGTAGTTCTCAGACCCTCTGTAATATGGTGAGCGTCACTAAGATACCTCCTTAATTCAATTCCTTGCATAAACCACAAGTCATAGAGAACAAAGGTTGGGTATCTCTAATGTGTATTATTACCGAGTGGTCTTTGGACTGGCCACGGCTCTTAAGGACACTCTTACAGATGTGGCACATATAAAGCTTCTTCCCTTTTTCTTTGGCCCCCACTCTAGTTTGGCATGTAGTGAGGTCACATTTGAGAGTGCTATTTCTAGTAAATTCAGGACAATTTGAACATTCAAAAGTTTTTCGCAGGTGCTCTTCAAAAATTTCCAGGGTGGTCTGACTTTCCCTCACTACAAATACGTAAACAAACTTCTCCCCCAGTTCTTTGCTTCTTCCTGACACAATGATTTAGGCGCCATCTCCATGCACTTGCTCAAAGAAGGCTTTATTGTGTATATCACACTTGGAACTCTCAGTGGAGGGGGATATCCTGGGTTCCTGTTTGCTTATGGGGTCAGATGCATGCATCGTTAGCCTGTCTTTCCTTTCAGCTTGACAGTACAGGCAAGAAAGCCACCAGAGGACTCATTAGAGTCCTGCATTCTACTTGGGCTTTGCAGATTGCATGGCAGAAACCCTTGTGCCATTGTTCAGTGCCTTTGTCTTCGCCAACTGTGTTGTCAGCCATCTCCACCTCCATTTCACCAGGTTCTGAATCCGAGTTGGCCACAATTTGATGAGAACATTGGATATTTCTGGAATATTTTTTTTTTTTTTTGGCTTCACTTTTCCCCATGGTATGTCTTACAATGGACATGAGTTTTCTGTTTCTCCTCCTTGTCTAAAACTCTGAGTAGGGCAGGCTGGTCACTGAATTGTTTTGTCCCCACAAGGGAACCATCTCTCAGCTGCTTCCTGACTTGAAGGGCTTTAATAGCTTCTTGGATTTATAGAAACTGCTGCTTTCCACACACCATTGGTGCCTGCTTCTCGCTAGATGTGTATGAGGCTCAATTAGGTGACAAATTGCCATTTTACTAATAGTCTGTCTTAGTCAAGGTACTTTTAAAAACTGGGAGTGACGGTACATGCCTGAAATCCCAGCACTGGAAAAGTGAAGACAGAAATGTCAGAAGTTTCATGTCATCTTCAACTGCCTAGCAAGTTCCAGGCAAGCCTTAGAAATATGACATCTTGTCTTAAAAATAAAACACCAACAAAACGTGGGCACAAAGGCTGGGCCTATAGTGCAGAGGTTGAGTGTCTACCTTGTGTGTGCCCACGCAGATGTGGCAGAGCTGCCGGGCCTGGTACATCTCACATGCTGTGCTACTCTCCGTATTAAGTAGAAGTGCCCTGGTCCTGGGGAGACCTCTTCCCTGCCGGAAGTTCAGTGACCAGAGCCCTCTGTGTGAATGAGGTGAACACACTCTACAGATGCTTAGTCTTGGCTGTCCTCTTGACACATCTGGGAAGAGTGAACCTCAGTGGAGGAAGTCCCTCCAGCAGCTGGGCTTGTGCAGAAGTCAGTGGGGGCATTTTCTCGTTTGCTAATCTATGTAGGCGGACCCAGCCTGTTGTGGGTTGTGCCGTTCCTGGGCTGGTGGATCTGGGCTGTGTAAGAAAGGTAGCTGAGCCGGG
>NC_022015.1:45979698-46003746 GCF_000317375.1 Microtus ochrogaster | reverse complement strand
TATAATAATAATAATAGTAATAAAATTGAAAAATTTTAAACATGAATAGGTAGAATCCATGGATTGATGTTCTGGTTTCTCATCATGGCTTTGTAGATCTAGGATTATTATATAATCACATCTAATCGCCGTCCTGACTTACATTCATATTGATTGTCTGGAAACAGCCTCTGTATTTCACAATAATAACTCCATAAGAAACAGTGCAGTGTTACAATTATGTGCTCGCAAAATAGTAATATTATTTGGCAGACCAGGCACATTCTCTTTTTATTTTTATCTTAAATTAGCAATGCAATATCGATGCTGCCATGGTGAGGTTATCCAGTATTGAAAGAATGGATCATTTTTCTATGTTGATGTAAAGACTAAAAAGGCAGGAAAAACAAGACCTAGGTACACAGCAGCCAAGTTTCTGTGAAAGCAGAGGTGCACATGACAAAGCACAAAGAGACAGACTCCCCAGAGAGGGGACCCAAGAGTGCGTCCATGTCTGTCTGGCAGAGACAAGACTTACATGTTTGGAGGTGGAATGAGTTTGCCTTTTCTTCTGCCATTGCAGGGGGTTGGATAATCTAGACAAAGAAAGGAAAACTGATCAGTTTGCATATGCATGCCCAACCCATAGGTCCCTACCCATTTCTCTGTTTGCACCATCTTCTCCTCTACAAGCTCTTCCCACCACATCTACATATAGGGAAACAACCTGTTATGGCTTGAATATGAAATGTCCCCCTCAGGCCAGTTTCACCTGGTGTTGAAGAAGCTAGAAGGCCCCAGGATGGTGAGACAGCCAGGAAGTCACAGCAGCCACCCACTGGCTGGAGGAGCAAACAAGGAAGTAAACATAGCTCCACAACAGCCGGTGTGCCTGCTGCCTGCTCTCCAGAGAGACCACCCTGAAAACAGAGAAACACCCTGGCTTCTCTTTTCCTCCCGATGTCCAACCTCTTGATGGTGTTTTTGATTGGCTGAACATTGGTGGAGTTTACAGAGGGAGCCCCAGCAAGAGAAGGCAGGGGGAGGGGCATCCTGGGCTCCTATATCCCCTAGCATCCCACTAGCTAGACAATATTCATTTCTAACTGTACACCCTCACCTCCTGGAGATTTCCCCTTTTCCCTTACACCTCCTGTGCACCCAAGCCTTGTGCAGGTCAAGTTCTTGGTACATCAGGCCACAAAAACCCATTCACGATGTTGGGTTTTCTCAAACAAGTCCCTAGTCCATACCCTTTTGGATAGCTACATGCTGTTTCTCAAAAAGCTGGTGTGTTAGTTGGCTTTCTTGTCAATTTTATCAAAATTGAGAGGGTACCCTAACAGAGGAATGCTGTGTTTTAGCTCATGGGTGAGTGGCCTTCCCTGGATGCTTGAGCAAAAGCAGGAGCAGGTGATAGAGGAGGAAGCAGGGAAAGGAGACAGGGATGAAGGCCAGGTAGCACCTTTAAGGACATGGTCTTGTCATGATTAATCCTAATGGTAAACTTGACTACATTTAGTGTCATTGTGTGGCATCTTGGGTGACGATGAGTATGTTTTAAGAAAAGCTTTAGTTAAGGAGGGGAGACTTCACCCTGAAGGTGGGCAACATTATCCATGTGCTGGAGTCCTGAACTGAATAAAAAGGGAAGAGAGCTTGTGATTGTGAATGCAGTGTGTGATCTGCCACTCCTTCTGCCGTGAGTTCTCCACGACAACGGACTGTCTCATCAGACTATGAGCCAAAACCAACTGCATATTCCCAGTGGCTCCCTTACTCTTGCTAGGACCTAGGTCCTATAATTCCCACAATTTTCCCAAAGAGCCCCAAACAGCTAGGTACCGACCTTTAACACACCAGCCTGCGGGAGACATTTCAAGTGCATATCATAACGAAAGGTGACTAACTTTCTTGAAAAGCAATAAGGAATTGACTTATCCTTAAGAAGGATGTTATTCTTGCAGGGGAGGGGAGGACTTTGGCTGGGTCTGAGAAGTCAATGGACAGAAGCCAGGTTAGCAAGAGAAAAGCACCTCTCAGCAGTGTGTGACAAGGGGACAGCTCACAAGAAAAGGAAGAAAGGAGGATGAAGAACAAAGGGATGGCAAAGCCCAAAAGCATTTGTGTTAGGCCAAACAGAGAGACAGAAAGGATAACTGGGTTATATGGGAGGCTAAAGGAAGAAGGTGGGGACTCAGGATCTGTTTGTGTACAATCGTCTTGGCTGTGGAGACCATAAAAGAGTGTTTCTTTTCCCTTTCCTAGGGCAGACATCTTCCACATGGGTACTGTAGCCTTCTCTTTGGAGGAAGAAGGGGGGAGATGGGATGACATTTATTTTTGTTTGGTGCTTTTCAAGTGCTACGGATGGACCCAAGGCCTTGCAGATGCCGGGAAAGTGCTCTAGGACCCAGTTGTACTCCAGCCCTAGAATGCTCTTCCTGCAGCTGCATCTTTAAAAAGCACCTCCACAGTCCTGTCTTCAGACTGGTGGCCTCTGTAATACTCAGTCCATTTGGAGAGGGCTTTTGGTGATAGCTTGTCCTCTAGGTTAGAGGACATTGTGGCTGGAAACCCCAGGTTCCACATCCAGCATTTGTAAGATCGGCTTGCTGGTCCGCATACTACATTTCTGTGTATGTTTGGAGAAATCAATTGCATGGGTCTCTTTCCTTTTTCTCCCCTAGAGACGTTACAGGCAGTAAAAGTGTCCAAATTTGTGAGAAATTGGAATAATCAAGACTTACCTGTATGGAATGCTATTAACGACAGCGATTCACGCCCGAATGCCTTTCGTCGGAGACACTCGGGGTCTGTTAACAGATTAAAAGTAGTAAAAGACACTGGCCTAGAGATTTTCATTATCTTGTGCTCTGAAGACTCAGATTTCATTGGTTTGATGGGTCTGAAAACACATTTTTATTGCTAGGGGCATAGAAGCCTCGAGCAGTGTTGTTAATAAAGCAAGGTGAGTTATACGCACTTGTCTCATGGAGGGTAAATGTACCATACTCCATTTTAAGAAAAATATAATATAAAAGTCTTACCATGGAAGAAAATCTTTATATGATCTTTTAAGAAAACTTTAAGAAAAATAAAGACGTGACACTATATTAAATTTAAAGCCAGTGACTTATAAGCAGAGAAAAGCAAAGACAGTCTGATTAAGGCTGTCGCAGTGTTCTGACAGGCTTTTATGTCTTGCCTGTTCTCTGGCCTCCTTAGCTCATAAGCTTTTAGGACGCGCAGGAAACTCCATTCCGATGCAGTACAGAGAACACGCGCACCAAGAGGTTCTCAATAAACAGGCATTAAATCCTGAGTCTGGAAGGGACCTTGAGACGCCCTCTCTCCAGTCCGCCTCCTCCTGGGAGTGCTGCGCTTTCACCAGCCCAGAAAAGCAGAACTTTCCCTCTCAATCACGAAAGTCCAAAACTTCAAAACATGAGTTCACTTCTCCCATTTGCCTGGTGTTTTTCTTTCTTGGTTTTGTTTTTTTTAAACAGGTTAACTGTTTTAAGGCATACAGGACAGAGGGCCGGCTGGATGCGCACTGCTGCGCAGAGATCCCAGTACTTTTCCACGTTGCTAAACTCACGGTCTGCACCCATTCGGCAACTGCCACCTTCTCACTCTCTTCCTGTCTGAGTTTAGTGGCTTCAGATAAGTGGCGTCACATAGACGTGGTTATTGTGTGACTGGCTCCTTTCATTTACCATGGTGTCCTTAAGACCCACCCGTGTTTTAGCATGTGGCACCATGTTTTTCCTTAAGGGTGAGCAATATCGCATCGTATGCGTAGCCCATATTCCATGTGTGGATCCTTTTATTCATCCACAGATGTCTGGTCAAATCTATCTGAGAATAGAGCAGCTATCAGCATGCCTCTTTGAGACTGCTTCCAATTCTTTTGATACACCAGACGTAGGGTTGTGGATATGGCGGCTAATCACGTGGATGTTTCCTTGACTTACCCAGGATGACCTCCCTCAGGTGGGCCTATGTACAGGCGTACCTGTGCTTCATTGTCTTAATTGGTAACTGATGCATGAAGGCCCAGCTCACTGTAGGCGGTGCTGTCCACAGCAGGTAGGCCTGGGTTGTGTAAGGAATCTATCTCATGGTGAGTCTGGAAGTAAGTTGGCAGACAATCTTCCTCTGCTGGAACAGCTTCTCTTCCTGAGGGAGTGTGACCTGGAAGTGGAAGTCAGAGAAATCCTTTCCTAAGTTGCTTTAGGCCGCGTTTATCCAAGTCACAGAAATCGAGCTCGAACAGTAGATCTGATGGTAAGACTGTTTTTATTCTCGTGAGCACGCCATTTTGTTTTACAGGACAGTTTTACATTTCACTGTTTGTGCACGAGTATTCCAGTTTTACCCCGTCCTCTCTGAACTGTGCTATTGATTTGAACTTCCCTAGCTATGGGCGGCACTGGGCACCTTTCCATACACTGCTTGTCTGTTTGCCTTTTCTGAAATGTCCATTTGAGATGTTTGCCAATGTGTTTTGTAATGTTATGTTGCACAGGCTGGGCAGGGGGACTACATGTTGAACTCATGGGATCAAGCGACTCTCCCTAAGAAACTTGGACCGTTGCACTGGCCCTATCTAGTACAACTTTGTGGTTTTAGAGGGATTGGATGGAGGTGGGAAAGTGGATCTCTCTGTGCAGCCCAGACTGGCTTCAAACTCTCAGTCTGCCTTAGCATCCCTAGTGCTGGGATTACAGGCATGCCAGCAGACCCAGCTCCGTGTAGTTTTATGTTGGTTTGTTTATTCTTTTGTTGAGTTGTAGGCATTCTCTGCTCATTGTTTCCTTCAAGGGTTGAAGCTGAGTTGTGGTCATCTCACGTACCTGCTTTTTGCTTTTGTTGCTTGTGCTTTTATTGTCGCAGTTAGCAACAATGGCCAAAAGCTTCACCCATGTTCTCTTTTAGGAATATCATGGCTTTAGGGCTGGATTTTCTCTGCCCTTTGGAGACTGTTTCTTATTTCATAGCCTGGCCTCAACGTATTATTCTCATGAGTGCAGGGGCTACTGGCGTGCCATCAGACCTGACTATAATTGACTTAATTTTTGTATCTGGGCTAGGGAGAGGTTAGGTCTCCTTCCCCTGTGGTTTTCCACCACAGGAAGTGCTGGGTGATCTTCTCCCTGTCTAAGCTCATTGGGTGATATGTGTCAAGTTTAGTTTGGGATCGCTGTTCTGCCTCATTGGCCTGTCTGTCTTCAGACTAGTGTCTAACTATTCTGATCCTTGTAGCTTTGTATTGGTCACGTGATCTTTTGTCTAAACTCATATGACTGTTTTAGCTTTGTTGTATGTTTTGAAATCTGAAAGTGTGAGTGCCAGTTTTGAGTCCCTCAAGATCAGGGCATTGTGATGCCTGTCTGCAGTTCCACTGGAGGTAGAGGATTTGTGAGTTTGAGGCCATCCTGGGCAACAGAGAGAGTTCCAGTTCAGCATAGGCTAAATGGATGGTCCTGATTCAAAAAACCAAACAGAATTGGTTTTTTTTTTTTTTGGGCGGGGGGTTATCTGAGATTACATTTAAGGATTTTCTTTTACTTTTGTGAAAAAATACTATAGAGTTTTTGGTGGGGGTTACATCGGACCTATAGATGCCTTTATATGCCCAGTTTAACAATCTTTTCTGAGGTTCATGAATATGGGGTATTCATGTACAAGTCTTGTGAGTCTTTGTTCAGTTAATTCTGATATTCTGAGGTGGGTGTGGTTGCATATGTCTGTAATCCCAGCACTTGGGAGAGTGAGCAGGAGGGTTGCCACGTGAAAGCCAACATAGCTTGTTCCTATCTCAAAAACTGTCTATATTTAAGTATGTTTGTATAATTAGATTTTTCTTGATTTCCCCATTCAGAATGTTAATTGTTAGTGTGTACACAAATGACTAACTTTGTTTCTTGAGACAGGGTTCCTGGACCAGCAGGAACTAGTACCGCTCCCTCCTCTGACTGCCCAGTGCTGGGTTACAGGTATACCACAGCACCAGCTGCTACGTTTTGTGTGTGTTAACTTTGTGTCCTGCAACTTGACTGAATTTAGTGTGTTTTTTTGTTTGTTTCAGTTTTTTTTTTGGCAGAATTTGTATTAGTCTTAATAACATTTTTTGAGGAAGTCTTAGGTTTTTCCT
Source organism: Microtus ochrogaster (assembly GCF_000317375.1). Lineage (NCBI taxonomy): Eukaryota > Metazoa > Chordata > Mammalia > Rodentia > Cricetidae > Microtus > Microtus ochrogaster. The sequence continues at coordinate 45,997,607 of NC_022015.1, read as the reverse complement.
CTTATAAAGATCCATCATCTGGGAACTAAGATTATTTCTCTTGTCACTCTCTAGTGTGACTGCCTTAAAGCTTTGTCAGGCCCAACTGCTCTGTCTAGGGCTTTGACTACTGTGTTAACTGAGTGAGTACTGTGTTAACTGAGTGAGTACTGGGTTAACTGAGTGAGTGCTGTGTTAACTGAGTGAGCGCTGTGTTAACTGAGTACTCTGTTAACTGAGTACCATGCTGAGTACTCGGCTGAGTGCTGTGTTAGCTGAGTAATGTGTTAAGAACAGTGAAGAGACTGGGTGTCCCAGACTTGTTTCTGACCTCAAGGGAAGCTTTACACTGTCAGAGTGGCTCCTGTGTGTGTTCGTCAGAGGATGAGCTATCTGGAGACCCTGGTCCACACTCCTGGCTTGCAGTCCTGGCTGCAGTGCTGTGTACTCATAGCCTTCCTGGGAAATGCTCTAAGTCAGAATGCAACCTTGTGGTGCTGTGCTCTGGGAACTCAATGCTTGGCCATGCTGAAGTGCTGTATCTGTAGGTTTGGTGAGGATCTGGGCATTGAGGGTAAGGCAGGACCTGTGCCCCATGAAACCCTGCTTCCTTTTCATGGTTGAGTCAAGTTGACATCAAAAGACCTAAAGGCCTTGTGTCTTAGTGAGGGTTTCTATTGTGTGAAGAGACACAGAGTAGAACCTGGTCCTTCCTAAACTCAACTCCAAATGTAAGTCGGGAAGCTTGTAGTCTGATGGTCCTGCTACTCTAGGGTCCCTTCAGTATTTTAGAAGTTAGCTAAGCAGAAAGGAATGACCAAAGGTAGGGCAGATTAGCACTGGTCAAGCAGGCTGCTGTGTACGGGTGGATAGACTGCACTGCACAAAGGGGTGGAATGTTCTCTCTTTATTGTTGTTGTTGTTGTTGTTATTATTATTTGGTTTTTCAAAACAGGGTCTCTCTGTGTAACAGCTCTGGCTGTCCTATAACCTTAGCTTTGTAGACCAGGCTGGCCTCCAACTCATAGAGATCTGCCTGCCCCTGCCTCCTGAGGGCTGGGATTAAAGGTTTGTGCCACCACCACCCAGCCCAGAAATGCTCTTCTAATGCATATCATAGACATGGAAAATTTTCTAGTGTTGTAACCGTCTTACACATGGGTAGGGTAGAGAAGTCCCTTTCCACAGAAGTAATTGTTTTTCCTAGGAGTATATGGCAAGTTCTGGAGACATTTCTACGGTCACCAGTAGGCAGCATGGGGCTTGAACTAAGTGTATGTCTGGCAGCCAGCCCAGTGAAGAAGTCAGCTCAGAGTGGTGCTGGTGTGGAGGCTGGAAAGCCCTTCTAGAGGAGGAAGGATGTCCCTCTGGGCCCCATTGCCATCTTCTCTGCCTGTCCTTGAGAAATCACTGTTTGCCAATGATTTCTGATTTTGCTAGTAACACTGTAGGTGCCCATAGAGCAGGCCTTCCAGAGTAATCCAGGCTGCCTGCCAGCAGACCCATGCTCTGGCTGGGCTGGGGAGCAGGTGGCGCCATGCTGGGTTATGCCTGCTTCCTCTGGGCCCTCATCTTATCAAGCCAAGTGTCTCAGCCCCTATAGGCCTCCAAGTGACACCAGCTTTCCCGGGCCCACACCCCCAAATTCCTAGTCCTTGCCTCCCTGGACCCCCTGGACTCCCTGTGGCAGTTGAAAAGAGTCTATTAGGCAACAGGCTAAAGGTTTGCATCTGGGCTGATTGATGACCTGATGACCCCAAACACCCCTCTGGAAAAGCTGAAAGGTATTCAAGGTCATAGAAATTCTAGCTGGGGACAAAGACTCCTTAGGCCTATCTAAATGCCTCTATGCAGCAGCCTCAGCTGGCCTTGTGATCGGCTGCAGACATGGGCAAGAGTTCTGAGATCGAGTAGAGAACTTAGGCTGGTGACTGGTGTTAGTCCCAGCCTTCCCAAATGCCGGGAGGCAAGCCTTGGAAGTCCCTAAGCCTTACCTGTGACACGCTGTGACATCTGCAGTGCTGCCGTACTGAGGTGACAGTTAAGGCTCCCCCAAAGCGTGCAGTGTGTTCAGGGTAGCTCTCTGCAGGAAGCAGCACCCTGTTAATGCTGCCTACTGAAGGACTTGTTCCACATTTGTTATCTGGGAGTCAGACAGCTGTGGATTCCCATCCTAAGCCAGGAGAGCCTACATTCAAGTCCCTGCCATAAGCCTGCCACTTCTGTTGTCTCATGCTCAGAGAAACAGTGTATATATATACACACACACACACACATATATATGTGTGTGTGTGTGTGTTTCTCTTGTCGTTTTGTTTGCTTGTTTTTACAGTAAATCCCTTTGATAATACAAAGCCAAATCAGGGTCAGGAGCCTGGTGCAGTGTGGTCCTCGCGGGGTGGTGCCGTGGCAGTTGAAAAGAAGCTAGTAGGCAACAGGCCAAAGGTTTGCATCTGGGCTGACCAATGACCTGATGCTTTGGTGTGTAGCACCTCAAAGACCCCTCTGGAAAAGCCAAAAGGTATTCAAGGTCATAGAAACTTCTACCTGGAGACAGCACTATCCTTGGGAAGTGTTATACATCTACCTGTCCGCTCCTAGCGCATCCATTACCTGATGCTTTCTGGACTTCTGGAGGTTGGAAGCTAGGACCCAGGTGGGTGGGGCCTTCTCACAGGGTCTCTGAGGCTGGTGGATGTTGCCCTCTTCAGGAATTTATGTATGGTCTGTCCACTGTGGCCATGAATTTTTGACATCTCCTCCTCTAAGGACACCAATCAGATTGGCCAAGGAGGATCCTAAGGGTCTCTTCTTACCTCAATCAAAAATTCTTCAAAAGCCCCATTTCCATTCAGTTCCAGTCTGAGGCTCCAGGGGTTACGGCTTCCACATAGATTATTTTAGGGGATGACATTCAGTCCATATACCTGGCAAGGACCTGCTAAGAACATAGTTCTAAGGGTTTATCTGTGATGAGAAATAGAAGTAAAGCCACATCCCAGGTAAGCCCTCCAGCCTCAGGCCACACCTTATACCTACCTTCATTGTATTTTGCTGCACACACCAGGTTTGACCCTCTCACAGGCTTTTGTTGGCCAATGGGGGATTTGTTAGAACCACGTGTGGTGTGATCATATCCTAGTGTTTGGTTTTTGTTTTTTTCTGGACAACCCTGATATCAAAAATTTGTCTTGTTGAGAACACTTAAATCTTTGTCTCTGTGTGTGTGTGTGTGTTTCGAGACAGGGTTTCTCTATGTAACCCTGGCTGTACTAGAACTCATTCTGTAGATCAGGCTGGTCTTGAACTCATGTAGATTTACCTGCCTTTGCCTTTCAAGTGCTGGAATTAAAGGTGTGTTCCACCACACACAGGTTCCAGTGTTGGCTTATACTAACTTATACTAATTATAGCTATTGTGCCTACCATTCTTAACATGGTAAACTGGAGAAGCAGGTAGGGGCAAGATCAACAAGTAGAAGCAGGACATCCATGACAAGGACATACCCCTAGGCAGGGATTGCTTAAGTACCATCCTCTAGATGTCAGGAATACCCACCCCCTAGAGTGTGTCAGTCAAGGCACGAACCCCGAGTTTCCTAGCACTACCATGGAACTTTTGCTCCCCACTGGTCATGTTTGAAGACTCTTGCAGGAAGTAATGCTAAATTCAATAAAGTCCTCTATAAATGTGCTCAGGGAGCTTGGAACCCTTCTTCACTCTTTGGGTCTTGCAGGCGGTGGTGAGCATGAGTCTTGGAAACATGGAACAATGCCCTGTACACGAGATTGTGTGAGTGCAACCCATAGTGCTGGAGAGGTTCACACTGGCACTTAGTACAGCAGCTGTGGGGAAAAAAAAAATAAAAACTGCAGATTGCTGAGGGCATTTTTTTTTTTAAAGCAGCCTGCAGACCTTCGTCCATAGGAGCAGTGAGCATGTTGGCTGGGAGAGATGTAAAAATCAACATCTATGAACAAGGCATTCTCAATGGGGCAGGCCGATGAGACTGTGGCTTGTATTCTGGACAATAAACTCTATTTATGATAGTCTCCGGTCATTAAGTTGCTCTGTTGTAAGAGAAAACTGAGACTATTAACTTCTCTAGACAGAACCAGAGGGGAGAACGCTCATTTCGTTTGTAAGCAGAAGGGAAGGTTCTGCTCAATAAAGATCAATTAGACATCTCCGTTAAAAGGCTGTTTGGGAGCAGGGCCAATCAGAATTCCAGTACGTTCTACCCTTGTGCTGGTGTTCCCTCTGCCTCCTCTTGTCCATCCCTCACTCTGAGGAAGATTTTAAGGGACTCTGGAAGGTGATGGTGGCTCTCCAATCTGTGACTGTATGGCACTTGATGGAGGTGCCTGCATGCAGTTGGCAAGGCCACTGTTAGGGACAGCACACAATTCATGCACCACTCTGGGTGCAAATGAATAGCACTGTCTTCAAGCAGGGCACAAAGAATGAGCACAGCCACCCCAACAGCGAGCTTGGCGGTGTGAGCTATGATTTCCCAGGATGCAGGAAGGTCCTGCAGGATGCACCGGATTCCCCAGGGGTGTGGTAGGATAGAGACCACAGCCCAAAGCCCAGTACACCGTCAGCAGCTCTTGCCACTGGAAGGCTCTTCTAGTTCTAAGCACTGTGCTTCTGTTCCTGGCTTACCTTGTGTCCTTCATGTGCAGTTCCATCCTTTCTTGATGCAGAGGCCCTCTGCTTTCCAAGCCCTTGGTGCAGTCTTCTTAGAGCTTTTGCTCCATGACTGGGTTTCAAATGTTGGTCTCTCATGACGGGCACTCCTTATTTATCTTTCCTGAGCGAATCCAGGTAGAGTGAGTGTCTGTGACTCTAATCTGTTTGTGTTTAAAACGAGATATTGTTGGCTTCCACCCTTCCCAGTAGTGAGTCAGACATCAGAGCCCGAGACTTCTCTGCATCATTTTCTACTTCCATGTCCCGGGTCATCACATACTTAGCAGTTGATCAGATGTTAATTTATTATTTCTATGGCATCGTGGGTAAAAACTGGGCATACCATAGATATGGGTATGGTCCCTGTTGTGCATGTGTGGTGTTGGCCAAGGCTGTGGCTCTCAATGGAAGCTGTGTCTTCTAACTAATATATGCCCTCACTCACACACTCACTCACTTGCCACACTTGTCACACACACTCACTCACACACTCATTCACTCAGTCACACAGTCAGTCAGTCATTCACACGTTCAGTCACGCACAGATACTCACTGCTGGCAGAACCCATTCCTGATGGATGCAGGGAAAGGACCTCTTACCTTGACAATGTCCCCTGAGAGTGCTCAGCTCTGAGTCCTTTCAAGTTCTGTATTTCATGGCCCCTTTGCTTTAAAACCGGTCATGGATTCTTCCAGTTACTGGAGTTATTAGGGTCAGAGCTTGAGCACCTTGGAAGCTCTGATTAGCAAGGCTTGGCCATCTGTCCTCAAATGAACAGTTAAACAAGTCATATCGAAAAGCAGAGCAAGGGGATTTATTCAATACAGCAACTCCGAGAAGGGGATTCCCCAGCCCCGTCTTCAGGGCCCTAGCATGAAGCATAGGCTTGACTAGAAGGAGAGAGGAGCGTGTATGGTGGAGCAATCCTGGTCAAGGTGTGGTCCTGCCTGTCACTGATTGTCACCGGCTCAGCTCCAGTCTCTCCCAGGAGACGATCTGATGAACCGTCAGGACTGTGTGGGAACTTCCTGAGAGAAAAACCCCTCCTCTGGTTGGCACTAAGCTCCAGCCTTTTCCTTCTCCCAATGTGAGATTCCAGGAGAGAGTCCAAGTTGTTGGGGATTGCTGTTTTAAGAGTTTGACCAGCAGATACAGAGGCCCAACTGTCTATGTAGGATACCTTCATTCCTGCTAGCCCGGTTACTCCCATGTCATCTTTCTTATACTGAGATTCTCTCTCATTGGCCTGTCTCTGACAGCTAGACCAGATTGAAAGAGCCCATCTCATTGAATCAGATCCATGTGACTGGATGATTGGGAGGAGGGTGTGACACTGGAGAGGACAGTCTTAGAGCCATCTTGAAATTCTGCTGCCACAGTCAATGTGCTAGGCTTGAAGCTTCGTCTCTGTCTGTGCTTGACCTGCTGGTGTCCCCCTCTTCATCATTCGGTGGTGTAGTCAGGGGATGCTACAAACCTGGATCTGGCTTTGGAGGTGCTGCTCCCTTTGGAGGGGAAAAAGTCTAACACTGACTTTGTTTCCTGCTGGGAGGGAGGCTTCATGGTGTTTGGGAGAATCTCCTGTAGGTCAGCTGCCTGACAGACACCACCTCAACAGGGTGACAGCAAGCAGCCGTGTCTTTTTCAAATGGCATTCTCAGTGTTCAGGTAGGAAACCCCAGATGACGGCCAGTCACACCTCTTTATGACTAAAGCATCGGATGGCAGTTTCTCTCACTTGCCCACAAGATGGCTTGGCTGCGTGTGAATCATCAGGACAGTGACCTTAGGGTCAGCAGCCCAAAGTGCCCTCTGTCTCTCCACCCTGCTGTCACTGGGCTAATGCTTTTCTCCTCTTCTCAGGCGATAAAATCGCCTGGAGGCCTGGGGTTGTAGATCAGTGGCAAAGTTAGCATGCAGCCCTAAGGTCAATCCCTCAAACTGGAAAAAAAATATCACTTGAGTCAGGTAAAACCGCCCACAGCCAAGTCCAACACCCTGATTTCTATCCCTTTACTCACAGAGCGGAAGGAGAGGGCCAGTTTTTGACCACTGACCTCCACATGTGTGTATTGTGGCACAATCATGCCTCTGCCCCCTCATGCCTCCGCCCCCTCATGCCTCCGCCCCCTCATGCCTCTGCCCCCTTACCCAAATAAAAAGAAAGACAACTTCTGGTCTGGCCTAGGTCCGAATTCCGGGGAAGGGAGTCTGGCTGTGTGGAGAAGCTTTCCTGGCTCTTCTCAGTTCCACAGAAGCTCGGCTCTCAGGTGTACCTACCTCCACAGGCCAAAGGGGGAGTCCCTAAGGGAGCCTTGGCTGTCAGGCATGGACCTTACTCTTAAAGCATCCCACCGCTCCCCCCCACCCCCGTTTGTTTCTTTGACCTTGGTTGAGGCTATCTAGACACGAAGCCGTCTTAGGACAGCTGCATGCTCGAGTGGGAACACGCATTTGAAGAGGGGCCCTCATGTACGCGAGGGACTCAGCCGTTCAGTGAGATGGGCCTGGTAGGGCTTTGCTGCTGTCTGTAGTACGCAGGCGTCTTCCTCGGGAGGAGAGACTTCCTGTAAACAGCTTTCCATTCTGTGGCATTGAGGACAAAATCTTTCTCTTTTAGAAACCCAGATTTTCCCACAGATCACCAACCATTGCAAGAGGTCATAGCTGATTATCATACAGCCAAGTTTGCAAGGGAATATTTAATTTTATGATTGAGAACCCTGGTACTTAGCAGCAAACTTCAATCCCCCCCTATATTTCTGAGGTCAATGCTTTTAAAAATCATTGCCTGATGAGCTCATGCAAATTCAACCATCGTATAGCTGTCGAAGGCAAGTTTTCAAACAAATGGCTATGCCTTTGCCACATAAATCCTCATAAGATACAGGACCCCAGTAATACTTACAGTTTCCAGGGAGTCTCATTTTTTACTAAAAGGGGAAAAAAATCAATCTTGAATCTTTTAGTCCAGTGACCAAAGAATCACTTGATTGATTTTGTTCTGCTACACAGGTGAGCATGCCATCTATCCCGATCTGATGTTACCGGGTTTGAAGGTGAATTCTTCTGAGAAGTATTAGTTCAAGTGTTCTGTGGACAGTGCTGTAATACTAACCCTCTCTACAGCCACTTTACACAATTTATACAAATGTTCTTAGGTAGAGTTTCCTTGGAATGTTTTCTCCAATGTAGATTTTGTTTTTGCTACAATTCTTCTTCTCAACAGCAGAGGGAGGCAAAGCTTTATCTAATAATGCCTAGGATCCAGGCTGTAGGAAGGGCCTCTAATAACGGAATAAATTCCGACAAGTGCGATATAGATCTGTGTGTGCGCACGCGCACACACACACACACACGCACAAACACAAAATCACAATCTGAAAACGAGTTCATTATACTTCCAGTTCTCAAATGTACCAGTTGAGAACCAAGAAAAAGAAATGCATACAGGCTACGGGGAAGGATTTTCATTTTGATGAAATTTGTTGTTGGGGTTTTGGTGGTACCTTAGGTATACAGGGTGTGTCATGGCCTGGTTGAATTAACATCCAAATCAGACTTTCAGCCCCCTTGACTGAGCTCCAGGCAATGGCCCCACACCTGACGGTATTTTTTTCTTCTTCAGTAAGAGAAAGGCCAGAGACACTGAAAGCCAGGGGCAGCATGGATCCTAGCTGGGACTGACTCCAAGACCTTCTGGGCAAGTGTCTTCCCTAACTGCCCATCCTCATAGCTGGAAGCAGAGGACTAAGGACTAAAACTTGTGGCCTTTGTGGGAGGTTGCAGAGAGTGGAGGATTCAGAGGCATTCATTCTAAGTAGCCAGCAGCCTTAGCTAGACTCTAGCTGGTCTGTACTGGGTGGATTTGAGGTGGGGGCAAAGGAAGAGACACGGAGCCTACGGATGGAAGATGCAACGCCAATGCTTTTGGAGCAGCCACTGGGTGACTGAACTGGGTGGAGCTTGCCTGCCACTGACCTTGGACAAAATTTCTGACCTTCCCTATTCTCTAAAGAATGGGGGGTAAAGCTTATGTTTCCCCAGAGACTGTTATGAGCACCCAATGAAATATATTTTTGAAATGGCCAAGAACTCTAAACCATGTATGTGGCAAATAGTGTCTGCACGTGAGCTGAAATGCATTTTGACTGAGACAGGAAGGACCAAGGCAGGCCAGGACTGGAGTGAAGCAGGTGGGGTGCCTGGGGCACAGGAGCAGGCTGCCCCTGCTTTGCCAGCCTTCTCTCCCATGGTCCAAGCCTGGAGGCATTTGTTGCAAACTCTGTTTCTTTTAAAAACTAGAGTTTTGGTTTTTCCCATTTCTGGTCCGCCTGTCAATGTTTATCTATGATTTCTTGTTTCATTTAGTAAGGCAGTTTGGACACTAACCCCCCTCTCTTAGAATCTCCCAGAGCAAGGCTGGTGTGTAGCTAAGGAGCAGAGTGCTTGTCTGGTGTGCACAGTACTCCGGGTCCCATCCCTGGCACGGGGTGGGGACTGGGGACAGGGCACAGCCAGCATGCACACCTACCTCTAGTTAGTTCCGTAAAAAGACTGAGTGCTGGTGAGAAAGCTGTCTTCATTAGGGATGGGAGAGGGAGGCTATCAACACCCCAGGGGGCTTCACTTTGAATATATGCGTACCCATATGGTTAACTCACGCCTTCCACTTCTAAGAAGGGAGCACGATATAGCTGATGTATGTTAACTGGCGAATTTGACTTATCAGTGTGCCCCAGGGATCTCCAGTAACAAAATCGAGATGCTAACCTCACTGCTTTTAATGTCTGCCTATCGTCTGTAATGAATGGCATGATGGGCTGTTTCTTCACTAGTCTTTTGCCCATTCGCTCTTGCAGAGCGTCTACAGGTCTCGTCTCTCTACACTTTGTATTATTTCTTCATGTACTTAAAAGCTTAATTGCTGGTCAAACAGAATCGTGCGTGAGAGGGAATTTTGGGTACCGGGTAGGAGGAAATACGTCTCTGCTATTCTTGAACGACCAATGTATGAATACTACTTTGTCCACTTAAAGTTTAAGAGCTGTTAAGTAAAAACTGGAAAAGCTATTTAGAAAACAATCTTCAGTAGAACGTAACGGCAGAAGCATTACTGTTTGGGGAATAATGAGGTGTCTGCCCCTCACTGTGCGGTGTAACCAACAGGCATTTTTTGTTCTGCTCCTGAGCGACCACACCACGGTGATGTCAGGACTATGCGGGTGTGGCGCCACCCAGTGGCTCTCTAGGGAGGATGGATTTGTTTCCAGGAAGGTCTGCAAAATCTTTAGGAATCCTGGAGGGGGCAGTTTACTGCAGGCAGAATCCCTGTGCAGGGGAAATCCGAGTCAGTGACATTTCGGTTATTGTCAAAGTGACTCTGCGTGTCGCCACAGGCTGATGCCTGGGGCGACTCAGGTTACTGTTAAACTTTCGAACGAATTTGCATTTTATGTCTTACAGCACCTCCACATATTAGGACAAAATAGTGGCAATATACTGGGAGCAAGCTATTCGCTGTTCTCTGGGCAGTGCTTATATGACTTTGGGGACCTCTGCCATAACTCTGTGGTCCATAAGTTGGGAACCACTGAGATGGGATATTGGAAAGCTGAGTGCAAATGAAATCATTAACTCAATGTCAGGGAGAGCGTGCTCTTTAACGGGATCCTGGGGTGAATTCTTGCCACACTGAAGACACTTCTGCCGTTCCCACTCATGAGCCAGAATGACTCCTCTATGTAAAAGATGGACTTCCTCAGACCGCTTATTACCCCTGTTCCCCAGGAAGTCCCACCCTGTAATGAGCCCTGTGTCCAAAGGCGCTCTCATCCCTAGCAGCAAACACTATGCTTATTTCTGCCTCTAAACCTCTGTCTGTTTTCTCATCTCTAGGAAATTCAGCATCTGTTCTTATTTCTGTGCCCTTCCTCAAGCTCCCAGAGTCCTTTCAGCCAACTGGAGGCCCCCAAGGTGACCTTTCCTTCTGTAGACTTTTGGCATCTGCCTCTTGGAGGTCACAAAGCTGTCCAGTTCCTTGTTTGGGGTTTGTTACTGTCTTCTAAGGTAAAACCTAAATTTTCTGACATGGGTCATGCTTAGAACTCCTTAGAGAAAGGTGCCAGATGAGCTGCAGTGTAACTGCATAATACTGGCTGTATAATAGGAAAACAAAAAGAGAGGCAGCTTAGTTATGTATGCATGACCAGGGGTGGTCGTAGTAACTTTCGTATACTGGATATTCTACAAGTAATTTCAAAGATTCTCTTATCTATCAGCTCAATCATTCCTATATATTCTGTTCTCACGTCTATCCACAAACTATGATTTAAAGTGATCTAAAAAATGCCTGAATTGAATATGTACAGTCTTTCCTTGTCTATATTCTTAAATAGGACAGTTCAGGGTCTGTTTGCATAGCATTTGCATGGGGCTGGACATTGCGAATCACCTAGAAGGTTAAGGTAGATGGGAGAGTGTTTGGGAGGTCTGTGTAGACACTACAACTTTTTAATAAGGGATGTAAGCACCCTTTAGATTTTGCTCTCCCTGTGGGTCCTGGAATCAATCCTTTGGGTAGCAAAGGATGGCTGTGTATGATATGTGCCATGCACATTCCTACTTGGCAAAGGGAAGAAAAACTTTAGTTTTTAGGCAGTAACAAATAGGCCCATTCTCTGGAGAAATGACCCTCATGTTTGCTGGCAATAGATTTAAAGATGCTGGATTGTGTTTGTTCTCTGTGCTCTTGTCCCCAGAGTTTGCCCTCCCTGTTTCTGCATGCGCCCTATGGACCACCATTCAGTGTTTACAGGAGGTAGACAAGGATTTGGAGCTGGATTTTCCTAATAATGGATAGCATTCCTGCGAGAAGCTTACTAACCAATATGGAAATCAAGCCAGTTGCTCAGACAACAGAGCTAGTGTGTCAGCAGCAGGGGTAGAGGCCCAGGTCTTGCTGATGATGTAGTCCTGTGTTTTTAGCTCTGGGGTGTGTCCTGGGATGTCTGTTAGCTGACTTCTCTTGATGGTGCCCGTACTTGCATTCTGTGTTTTTCTACGTGAACTTTGTTTCCCCCCCTGGCCTCTGGGTTAAAAGCAGTTATTTAATGTATACAGGCCAGTGGGCAAGTAGTAAATAGTAGAAGTTTAGGGGATTTAATATCTTGGGAGGATTTATGCCAATTACTTAACTGCCTGAGTACTGAGTTCTTCATATTAGCTTTATAATAAGATGTGCTGGGTTCCACATTTATCCCAAGAAGACAGGCTTACCCAAATCATCTATATTTCAGCAGGCAGTGCCAAACTTCAGGCCTCAGAAACACATTTTAGATAATTTTTGCCATGCCATATATTTTAAGTATCATTAAAAAGCCATTTTCTTACTTTAAAAATATGTGTGCAATATATTTTATGAAACCTATAACAAGTCTATGAAAAATTGATTATTTTTTCCACAGGAATCCGTTCAAATGATTTTCATTCTGCTCACCCAGTGAAAAATCCACCGAGCATTATGTCTTTTATCTTATTTACTCCCTCTCGTGTGTATAATCACCGTGTTCCCAAGGAAGAGAAACGGGCTTCTCTGTTTGGGTAGCCAAATAATTTCCTGTTGTCTGCAGAGGAGCTGATGCAGATCTAAGCTAGGAAGCCTGGCTTTCCCTTTCAAATGCCTTATTTCCCTATTCTACCTTCTTTCCATCAACTTCACGTGAACTGGGTCAGGGGGACCGAAGGGAGTGATGGGCAGTACCGGGGTGGGTGGAACGTCTGTGTGATGGCAGATCATTTGAGGAGCCGAGGTCGATGTGAGCAGCCTCACAGGCCAAGACACTCATGGCTCTGTCCTAGTGAGGGATTAATAGTGAAGGGTGCAAATGACTCCAATTTACTTTCTGCAGCTCTCTGGTATGTGGGCTGCAATCTGAACCATGGCCAGGCATTTGACTTGATGACAGAGGTAGGCCACACGCCTTCTGAGGGAGATTTGAGAGTGTGACTTGTGTCGAAGCTTTTCCCAGAGTCATTCTAGACTCTGGAGGTCAGGTGTTAAGGGAAAGCCCTTGGCAGCCGCTGGGGAGAGGGTGGGCATGGAAGGGTCTGGAATTTTGGGCCAACTCCCAACTGGAGTATTTACTTGGAGAGCTGCTACATAAGCTCTCCTCTTTCTTGTAAAAATCATAAGATGTAATCTTTACCATCTTAGTCATTTGAATCGTGTAGTTACATAAAGCATGTTCACGTTGTGTGGGAAACAGGCTAAGACCTAAGCGTACTGACTTCCCATCCCTTTCCACCCTTTGCCGGTCCCCAACCACCTCGATAATTCCCGCTATTCAGAAAGACTTATTTTGAGGGGGGAAATAGGTTTACCAACAAGATGGCTGGGAAAGCCACCCATCTGTCACCTTCCCTCACCATTCCCGCTGTGACACACTGGGGACCGAGGTGCTGGAAAGCAAAGTAGTGTGATAGTCTACACACACACACACACACACACACACACACACACACACACACACACCACACACACACACAAGCGAGGTGGCCGGGCTCGCAATGCAAGAGCTCCTGGCTGTGTGAGGCACTGGTTTAATTCAGGGCCTCAGTTTCCTTGTTCATGAGGGGGATCAGGTATTAAGATCTTCTGGGTTATGACCTTGTAAAGACTGTGTGAGGATGGATGGATAAATAGCTTGAACAGGGCTACCACTTACATAAACCCCATTGCTGTTACCATTAACCCTTACAACAAGCCAGCTCTCTAAAGGGAAATTTCCCCTGTCTGCCTGGACCCAGCTCCCTACTGCTGGACCCGTAGGGGTTTCTCACATAAGACTTTAACTTGGGCTGTCTTCTTCCTGATCTTCCTCACCTGGGGCACGCCACTGTTCTGGAGATATTTGAGACCTTGCTGCTCAAGGGAAAAATGGATTACAGTGTGTGTTATGTAACACAAGAAAAATGGTGCCTGTGACACTGAGTCACCAAAGACCTGCCACTTCTATGAGAACGTGCTGCATGGTGAGTGACAACCAAGCCAGGGTCCTGCTGCTGGGGGAGCCTGTGTTGTAGCAGCACACGCCTTGACATGAAGACCAAATGATTTTTTTTTTATTGGCCTCGGTACAGCCCAGGAGGATACAAAGTTTTTCTAAAAGTGCTCAGGTTTGGAAATGGAACACTCTAGACTTAATGCTGGCAGTACCTTTGAAAAATGGGTTATAAAGATAGTTGCTAAAAATGGTGTGGAAATATTGGTGTTCTCAGGTAGAATAAATATATCTTGAAACTCAGTATCTGAAAACTTATCTCCGGTTCTTATTGAAGGAGCTTGCATTTGGCGCATGCGCTCAGAGCTTGCTGAGGATGGTGTAAAGCTTTTTTACACAAGCTTCAGTTAGATGTCTGGAGGAAGGTGGGATCTCACCAGCTGCCACTTGCCTTGGACTTTCCATTCCCGTTCAGTATGAGCAGGTGACATATAGACATGACAAGGTGTCTATAATGGCATGGGGATGGTTTTGTTGGGGAAGAAAATGGGATGCACCATTAGACTCAGATGCACTGAAACACACCCCTCACAGGTTGGGGTTAGGTTTTCACTGTTCTGGCGAAACATCTGAGCTAAACAAGAGGTGGGGATGGTGGGAGTTAGTTTTTAGTTTCTGGTAATCGTGGTGGTGAGGGTATAGCAGTCATAGTGGCTCTCTGAAGGGCATCCAGGAAGGACAGAGAAGGTCTGCACTGCCGACTTCCTCCTCCTGATTCTGTTTTCCAAGGTCCCAGACTACTGTATGGTACCACTTACAATTGGTTGATTTTCTTTGCAGAAAATGCCTTCACTGATGTAATTTGTGCTTTTTTTTTGTTTGTTTGTTTTTCGAGACAGGGTTTCTCTGTGGCTTTGGAGCCTGTCCTGGAACTAGCTCTTGTAGACCAGGCTGGTCTTGAACTCACAGAGATTCGCCTGCCTCTGCCTCCCGAGTGCTGGGATTAAAGGCGTGCGCCACCAACGCCTGGCTAAGCTGTATTCTTTTAATATTCTGGGTGATTCTAATCCAAACGAACAAGATTTACCATCACAAGGATTGTGAAAGTCAGAAAAGAATCTAAGTCAGGGCTCTGGTACCATCTCCTCCCTCTCCATGTCACGTGTTGCAGCCATTACTATAAAGCATAGCCCTTTTTTCATTGACCCAACAAGCTCATTATTCATAGACAGTCCCTAGCATGGCACTTGTGGATACCATAGCCAGTGAGCCATGGCTGACAGATGATCTTCTGTGCCATCCAGAACTTTGATGGCCTTTAAAGATGCTAGGAGGCTGTAGCCAAATGACTGTTGCTAATGCTGTCTACCATTATTTCCGCCTCTTTGGCACTGAGACCCTTATTTTGTTCAGGTGCATGTAGAAAGCACTTAATCTGAGCGAATCAGAGGCTCTGGCCCTAGGAAATGGATTGTGAAGGCCTGGGCCAATTTTAAGAACCACCCTCCTATCCTTTCAAACCTTTCCTACAGCTCTATGCAGTTTGATAATTTCTAGGCAAGATTTAAAAGAAATTCCCAGATAAGACAGAATCACATGAGAAAGCTTCCCTGCTTGCCCTTCCTTCAGCGCTGAGGCGGTAGTAGGTTGTCTATGATGAGAGCCATTAGTGTATAGCTTTGAGTTTAAAAAAGAAAATCGGTTGTCACCAAAACAAAACTACCTGCCCTAAGAATTCCTGTAGGTGTCTTCATCACATTGCCTGTTAGCTGTGAAAGCTGAAGAGTGTATGGAACAATCGTATGTGTTCTGTGGCAATGTCAGCCTGAGTCTTGGCTTGGCCATAATGAGGCTGAAACACAGATAGTCACCAGATACAACATGCTTGGTGCAGTTGGGTGGGGAGGGGAGAAGGGTGAGGACTGAGTTCTGAGATGCCCTCAAACCTACAGGTCAGGAAGGAGGAGAACCTGGGAGGGAGGGAGTAGCTGAAGGTTAGAGGAAGGATAGGAAGCACTAGCTGGTGAAGGTTTCCCAGGAAGACAGAACATTTCACCATGCCATGTGTTTCAGATTGCAAAGGCAGCGTTGTGAGATAAGCTGGCCAGAGACTACCATACAGATAGTCTTAGCACTGAAAGAAAAGGCTTTATTGCCAGTCACAAGTGCATGGGAAACTCGCCCAAATCATGCAGCCCCAAGCCTTGCAAGTCTTTGCCTTTTATGGAAACAAGACAAAACAAAGCAAAACCAAAAAACCAAACCATATCCTGGTTGGCACACTTCAGTTAGTATGAAGCAGAACTACACAAAAACAAACAAACAAACAAACAAAAAACCCACACACAACAACAACAACAACAACAACAAGGTTAGTCACTTATGGACTTTCCTGGAAGTATTGACTAAGCCCTTGTTCCTGTTTTGACAGGTTTTGGTGCCTATTTGATAGGCTTTAGCATGGTGTGAATGTGGTAAGGTCTGGGGGCCTGTTAAAATAGACTCTCTGAGTTCGCTATTGGGAGATCATTTATGAGGTTTGGAAGCCATTTTTGCAGAGTGGTAGGGGCAGAAGTTGGAGTGGAACAAAGAAAGCCATCTGCACAGCCTTTGGTAGTAACACAGGCCATGGACATCATCACAGACCTCCGCTGCAGTTGGACCATGGATTCAGACATGGCCCTTGGTTGCAACTCGGTTTCAGACATCACTGTGGCCTCAGGTGATGCCACTCAAATTAGTATGTCTCCAGCAACAGCATAAGCCTCAGACATCAAAATAGCCTCAGGTGATTTTTTTTTTTTATTTCAAGACAGGGTTTCTCTGAGGTGATTTTATTTTTAACGGCTTTAATTTAGAGTATAAATGTACCACCTATTCTTTATGCATTCATCCATTGACAGATACTAGGTTGTTTCCAGTTTCTGGATATTATGCATAGAGCAATACTGAGGGCCATACTGAGTGGCCTGCACTGCTACCCAAGGCCATAATGACATCTGGGCTTGAGTTGCAGCAGAGGGTCATGTCTTGGTCCGTGATCCTACGACAGCTGGGATCTGTGTTGATGTCTGTGAGTTTTATCACCAGGGGCCATGGCAGAGCTGACTCCAGTAGCCTGGGCACCATAGAATCCTTGCAGGCTACTGCACTGAGAGAGCTACTTCCATCCCAGGAGAACATGTTTGAGTAATGGACGTGCTTGAGCAAGTGTCTCTGGGGTAGGCACAATTTAATGGGATGGGAAAGAGGTTTTCTTGAGCAATTTCTCTAAGAATGAAGCAAGATCAGGAGGCCGGGTGGAAAGAAACTTGTTCAGAGTCGAGTCCAGCAGGATATAGTGTGCTGGCCATCTTGATTAAGTTCTGAAAGCGACGTGGCAGTGCTGTGGCTTGAACATGGAATGTCTCTTCGCATACTCACGGATTTCAACGTTTGGTCCCCAACTGGTGGCATGGTTTGTGTAACCCCTAGGAATTGGGGCCTGGCTTCAGGAGGTGAGTTATTGGGGATCAGGGGATGTGACCAGTCCTGGTCCTGTTTTGGTTCTCTGCCAAGCTAGATGCAAACAAACTGCATATATTCCCCACCATGGAGCTGCCAGGAAACGTGTCTTTTCTGCCATGATGGACTGGATTCTCTCACACTGGAGCCCAAATGGATCAGTCCCTTTTAGCTGCTTCCTGCCAGAGATGAGAAAATCAACACAGATGCCAACGTAACAATAGACTCCTTTCTCTGCCTGCCTTCTCCCCCTCCCCCGACCCCAGGTCCACCGTTGGCTATGTGATGCTGCTTGCGAGGGTGCTGCAGCATGCGTTCCCAGTGCTTCCCTTTTCCCAGCTGACCCTTCAGGCTCCTCCACCATCTGGGAACGCCTCTCTCCTCAGCTCTTTCCTGTCTCCTCTGTGGGACTCACCCTGACAGTGACCTCCAGGAGAATCTGTGGATGCCTCTCCTGTGAACTCTTCGAGATCAAGTTTCTTTTATGTCACCGTCTCAGATTTTATGACCTCAGTTGATCCCTCAGTTCCTCACGGGCAGGAGCACATCTTGCACACCTCTGCCGTCCATCTGAAGAGTGACGCTCGGCTGGTTGTGATCGTGTGGGGGGTGGGTCCCCTGTGCAACCTTGGTAATTCAGCTGATCTGCCATTCCGGCCTCCTACAACACAGATCTCAGTGAGGGGGAAAAAAGAGCACTTTACTTATCCAATTTAGCAAGATATATATA
>NC_022015.1:45954083-45979598 GCF_000317375.1 Microtus ochrogaster | reverse complement strand
ATATATATATATATATATTAGTCTTTATACGGAGCATGTGTCTCACAGCGGTGTCTATTGTCTGAGAAGCATGTGTGATATACAAATGGGGTAAAAATGGGGTAACTGTCTTTGTCTGTTGAACAACAAGGATGTAATTCTGAGCGTGTAAGTTCTTCAAGGAATAGGTTCCACAAATAAGCTACAAGTTGGCATCTCACAGGACCATGGCTCACCTGCCCCAGGGCTGTTGAGCAGAGGTTCACCATCTTCCTAGTTGGGATGATGTGGAGATAACATCTGGAGAGGCTGAGTCAGTGCCAGCTTCGGCTTTCCAGCTGCACAACATGAGGAGTGGAGTGTGGCACTCGGCAATTACAGATTGACAAGTTGGTTTAATATCAACTTCAGTGAGGACTTCAGATACAGAGTTGCGGGATTGATTAAGTAATACAGCCTTACAGGCCCTAATGGGGTTTGGTCGGGAGGAAGGTTTCACAGGCCATGGGACTTTAGGGTTCAACTTTGGAGCCCGTGAAAAGAGCTGATATTTTTACCTGTAATTGGGCCGGAGGTAGGGCACCTCTGATTATAGCTTCAGACCTTTGAATGTGGCTGGAGATCGGGGGAAAAAGCTTTAGAATTAGCAGAAGAAAATGAACACGAAGACAAAAGCCAATAAGTGGTCACGGAGCTGCCAAGAGTGAAGGCACTAACGAGACAGAATTAGTTCTTACTGACAACTCGAAATTGCCTGGGACATTATAAAAATCAATCAGCCTGTTCAAGGCCAGCTCACAGTGACCACTGGATAGTGTGATGGCTGCAATTTGTCTGGACGCAAATTTAGAGAAGCCAGGAGAGACTTACCCTAATATGTAGCTTTTGGCTCGTACTAAGTTTTGAAGAGACGGCTCAAAATGAGCTTCAACACCAGTTATATTTTCCCAGAAATCTTAAAGCCAGAAGAACCAAAATTAGTTGATTGCTCATTTCTCTAACCCAACCTACTGTCATTTTGCTGTCTTTGCCAAGAATAATATATACATTTTAATGTTTTCTCCACAGATTTTTTTGTGCCTTATGATTTTATTATCTCCCCAGTGACTTTTAATGCTATCATTATTGCCCTCAGCATTTTGAATTCAAATAAGTATAGGAAAATATTAGCTTACGAAATTTATTATTTAACAGACATGATGGGCACAGAAGGGATTTGAATCTTTTGGGAGAGGCAGATGAGTAAATCTATAATTGAAGCAGGGTGAAGATGTAGCAAGCAGGGTGTCTGATTACGCACAGCGGCAGCTGACTTGACAAGGCAAGCCTGTTTTGATTATTAATTGTGCTGTAGTTTTTAAAATCTGGAGGGTCCCCAGAAGGCCAGTGCACCAAGGACTAGGTTTCTAGCCTGTGATGTTTTTGGGGAGTGAGAGAATCTTGGAGATGTGTGGCTTATTAGAAAGGAGTTGGGTTACAGGAACAGCGCCTTTGGGATGTTTCTCTTCTCTCTAACTATAGGGAGAGAATAGCCTCCACTCTGCCACAATGTTCCATGCTATTGTGAATTTCAAACAACACAGACACAGAAAGCGAGCTCAAACTGGTCATTAGGACTTAGCACATGGACGGATCTTTGAATAGTTAAAAAAAGGTTCCCATGTGCACATACACAGACACACACACGCAGAGGCAGGCAGACAAATAGACACACAAATGACACGTGCACGCACATGGAAGGGGAGGGTAAGAGGGAGAGGGAGCACTCCTAAGTAGAGTTGACGGAAGGGCTAAGCAAGGCAAGTCCCAGTGACATGAGCAACCTGATGTCTAAGAGGGACACAAATGGTCACGGTGCTGAGCTGAGTCTCGGCATCAAGACCTTGGGTCCTGGGAGCCCTGCAAAGTCTGGGGAAGTTCTCACTTAAAGGTTGATCACATGACTGACTGAATGAATGAGCAGAATACTTCAGCATAGGAGGTCTCTGGTTAGATGTGTAGCTTAGATTTCTCTGCCATTTATGGAAAGGGTCCAGTATGGACCACGCTTCTCAGATGATTTCTTGGCTCACCAAAGGGCATTTGGCACCTGGTACAGTGTGGGGTTTGTTACCTGCATTCCATTGTAGAGGTGTTGCTTTGCCATTTATGGGGTTCAGAGCAACCTTGTTTCCCATGGTGAGGAGAAAGACCTTAGAAGCATGTGAGTTGCGTTAAATGGTGAGAAAAATGTAGTTTCACTACTGTGCCTGGGTCTCAGTGGATACTCCATAAGAACCCTAATTTACTAGCCAGCAGGAAAAAAAAAGCAATATTTAGTTTAGTGCAGTTTAGAACTTGCTTGTGTTAATGATTATAAAATATCCCTTTAGATCAGTGGTTCTCAACCTGTGGGTCACCTCCCTTTGGTGGGGGTCAAATGACCTTTTACAGGGGCCACGTATCAGACATTCTGCATATTAGATATTTACATGAAGATTCAGAACAGTCACAAAATTACAGTTATGAAGTAGCAACAAAAATAATTTTATGGTTGGTAGTCACCACACTATGAGGAACTGTATTAGAGGGTCCCAGCAGTAGGAAGGTTGAGAACCACGATCTGGAGAGTAACCGTTTTTCAAGTGGTAATCTCATGATCTTCCATAGTAGCATCTTGATGCCTGAGCTTGTGGCTGGAGGGGGATCTGGGTACCTTATATAACTTCATGGCATATGCAGATTTCTTGGAAATACTCTGGGGCCACTGCAGGAAGATGAAATCACCGTCTCTTCTCCCCTCCCCCATTTTATTTTAAAACCCAGTGTGGCTCAGCAATTATTTTCTTGATATATTTAGGTGTCATGTAAGATTTTAAGAAAGGAGTCGTTTATTAAGACACCTAAACTAATGATCAGAAACACTACAAAGCCCCTTACCTCGGAACGTGACTTAAGGGCCAACACTGGTGTCCTGCCACACATCAGGCATTGTCAGAGTATCGTGACACCTGTTGCTAGGATTTGTCGCAAGAACTGGGCTGCCCAGTCTTTTAGTCATGTCCAATTTTCTCATCATTGTGTAGATGTGGGAAAGATCTTTCCAGCATGGCGAATATGTTCTGTACAAATGTATCAATTTCTCCTTAAACTGCCCTCTGAGGGGAACATAATAAATTTCATGGCTTTAATGGCGAGGGAAGGTGCTAACTAGCCACATGGCTCAGAGAACATCATTATAGTAACTGCCTCCTTTGAGGAATAAAGAACTGGCCTCGGGGCCTCGAAATTCCCTTTTTATACCAACAAAAAGAGACTTTCATACTTGTTCTGTGAATCAAGCATCCTCAGTAATTCTTTCCTGTATTGCTTAAGTTTCTTGGATAATTTTCCCCTCATCTCCCATTTTACAAGATAGTTTAGAGGACTGTTAAATAAGAGAAGGGTTAAACGGGTTTGAAAAATCGTGAGAATTATTAATAATAATCAGTATAGGTAGAGTAATAGTATTTATTAAAACTTAAAGATCTAAGCATTGCGTGGAACATTTCTCATTTATTAACTCTAATCCTTGCTACATTATGAATAAGTGGAAAGCAGGGCCCGAGGAGGTTAAGTGCCTGCTCTAGATCATACTCGACTGAGTTTGCGTCAAACCCAGGGCATCTACTCCCACAGTCCCAACTCCTAACTAGTACGCTTCATAAGAATTGTCTTTCTTTACTCCAGGCTGTTTTCTGGCCTCTAGCCTGATTGTTCTCTCTGCTTTAATGCTTTCTATGTGATGATCATCCATCTGCTTGCATTAAAAAAACATCTTGTCATCAGTGTCCCAAAGCAAAGATTTGGAACATGTAGTTCTTTAAAAGCAAGGATTAGGCGGGGATGTAGCTCAGTTGGTGAGTACTTGCCTCTCAACTACCAAGCCCTGAATTTGATATTTTAAACAAATAAACTGGGTGCAATAGCATATTCCTTAATCCAAGGATTTTGGAGGGAGAAGGAGGATCATGAACTCAAAGTCATCCTTGGCTACATAGTGAGTTTGAGGGCCAGCCTGGGCTGTGTGTTTCAAAATGAAAAGAAAAAAGTAAGGCATTGATAGCCGCAATGATTTTCAGTTCAGTCTTCTATTTGTGGTCATTTCTATTCATTACGTTGTCATGGACTGTTCACCCTAGATTTGTGTGGCTGAGATGGGAGTTAAAGGGAACATTCATTCAGTCATACATTTTTCAAATATTGAAAGTCTCTGATTGCTATGGTACCACACCAACATTTTGCCAACCAGGAAGACGTTGACCTACCTGTCTGTGATTGTTTTGAATATATTTAGTAAAGAGAGGATGTTTAGTTGTGGAGCACCAGCTGTGTACCATGCAGTATGCTTGACATTTCACGTGGTATAATTGAGTCTTTTCATTCGGCCAGGAAGCGGTTATAGCTGCCTCTATTTGGGAGACGGATACTGAACTTCAGAGGAACTCACGGTTGGTTCCTCAGCCAACAGAAGGCAGAACTAGCTGTCAAATCCTTGAGTATGTGACAGAGGAGAAAAGTCAATTGTGGTGAGACTTGTTTATTACGATAGATCTCACAGAGTTCACAGGAATGAAGAACTGTGAGCTTTTAATTACTTTCCACAATTACATTCTAGAGGGCATTGTTTGAAGGGATGGGAGGCTGAATGCATAGTTCTCTCAATGTCTATAGAAGGGTTGGTTCTAGAGTCCTTTCTATACGCAAAATGCTCAAATGGCTTATATAAGATGACATAGACCTGTGTCTATCAGTCTATATATGTCATTTCACCTGTAGCCTACTTATAATACCCAATGCAATACAAACATCCTATAGCTATCACAATGCATACACGTTGTGCAGTTGTTGTGATTTCAATTGGCAGTTTGTTGAACACTCAGATATACTGGTATAACCGTAGTTGTTTATACTTGAGAAGTTAGCCTCCTATTTTTTTTTAGCAATTCACAACTCTGTGGCCTGAGACCCCTGAATGCTACAGAAAGTTTTCTGCCTGTCTCTTTTTTTTTAATTTGCTGAGTTCACTTTATATTATATTATATTATATTATTTATTTATTAAAGATTTCTGCCTCCTCCCTGCCACCGCCTCCCATTTCCCTCCCCCTCCCCCAATCAATGCCCGTCTCTTGATCCTGCTAGAAGTCTCCAAATTCCCTGAGGACTGGAAAGCAACAGAATACTGGCTAAAGAACAAAACTTGAGGAGTTGGGGTGACCTGCCTCTTAACAAGCATTCATGGAGCTTGAACTTCCATGGGCTCACTTGGCAGATAAACTCCTTGGAGACCTGATTCCATCTGGAACAGAGCTTCTCAACCTTCCTGTAGGGATAAGTCCTGCCCCTTAGGGGGCGTGTTCTCCTCGGGCTAATGTTTACCTATAAATCTGGCGAGCGTGCTTGTGCTTGCAGCGCTTACTTCTGCTTTCCTGGTCTCTGCGGGAATGGTGGTTCTGTAAGTCTATTTCTTCATTAAAGCTATATATATATTTTTACAATCTGTCTGCATTCGTTTACGCCCGTTACATTTTGGCACCCAATGTGGGGCTCAAACCCACGACCCTGAGATTAAGAGTCTCATGCTCTACCGACTGAGCTAGCCGGGCGGCTGGGGTGCTGGGGATGCAGCCCCGCCGCTCCTATTACAACACCTTCCTAATGCTGCAACCCTTTAATACAGTTCCTCACGTTGTGGTGACCCCCCCAACTATAAAATTACTATAGCGGCTACTTCATGACTATGATTTTGCTACTGTTATGAATCATAATGTCTGATATACAATATATCTGATATGAGACCCCTGTAAAAGGATCATTCAATCCCCAAAGAAGTCTAGACCCCCAGGTTGAGAACCACTGATCTAGAAGGTCATTTGCTGTCTTGAGAAAAATTACTATAATTTTTAATTCACAGACTATAATATTCATCCCTCTAAAGTCCATGCTAGTGACCTCAAGTACACTCATGCTAGAGCAGAGCATTTTCCCAGCCCCAGAGAAGCCTCACACTTAAAATCCCTCCTATTCCCTTTACCTTGCCATGTTGGCAACCACCAGTCTCTTTTATTTGTTTGTTTCTGGATTTGTCTGCTTGGTTTCTTCATTTAATGCAACAAATTGGCAGTTTATTGGTGTTTCGGTATCATCAGCATTTCACTTTCGTGGCTTAGTAATGTTCCATTGTATGATATATCACATCTCATTTAGGGCTTGGGGAAGATATGCAGACAGCTGTTGTCTTTGCGTGTCCTTTGCTTTGCTTGTATGCCAGGTGATTTTGTGTGTTTGTGTGTGTGTGTCGTGTGTGTGTGTGTGTGTGTGTGTGTGTGTAAAACTTGATTCTCAGGTAGAGCAAGTGGGCCTGGTACAACCCTTCAGAAGATTGGTTCTAGTTCAGGCTTCTAATTTCTGGCTGGGGTGCTGGGGTCTTGGGATGCTGGGGTGCCTGCTTTCAGAAAACCTACCTGTGAGCTGGCATGGCATAAAGGAACAGAGGTCTTAGCAGTTCTGCCCAGGACACAGTGCTGTCACATCAGTTGAGTTCTCCGTGGTCCTCCCAGCTGGGGCACTGGTGGTCTTTGGGAAGTGCTGGTATAGAGATCCCTGCAGAGTGTAGTGACATCTGTCAGTGGCTCCTACAGTTCTGGGCACAGTGATATAAGGAAAGAACATGCCCAGGAATTGATTCCCAGCTCCGTGCCAGGCAAGCGGTCTAAGAGTGAGTGTGCTCCAAGGGAGGGCCTTGTTTGCCCGAGCTGCAGGATGGAATCCACGGAAAATCCAACCCAGGATCTCACCCCGTGAATGAACCATAGTAACACACAGGGAAGACCCGGACTAGCAGCGCTTTCTGTTACAGCACACTTATGCTATGTGAGGTCATAGGATCCTGTAGGTGGGATGGGCTTTAGGGAGACACTGATAAAGTTCGGGCATAGTGTCCTTCCCAGAAGCCACTGGGAGACAGTAACCTTCCCAGCAGCCACTTCTTACCTGTGCTCACCTTGTGGGATCAACCTGTTTACCTGGAAAAGCTCTTAGGTCTCAAATCTTAAACAAATGGCTAAGGTGCCCATTAACATATCAGAGTGGACACTGTCCACCAGTCTCTCAGCATCTAGTGCCTGGCATACCCTGCCCCCTACCCTGAACTCTCCAGTGCAAGGACTCGCTTGGGCTTTCCCTTCCTCCACCCTTTCTCTTCTGTATAACACAGCCATTTTGGCTACACTGAATGAATCTCTTGGTCTCCTGGCTCACTCCAGGCCTCTTGGCTCCTGGCTCTCTCCTTCTCTTTCCACCTCTCCTCAGAAGGCCCAGTCCAGTCTGCCAGTCATGTTTAGCCTAGAACATTCCAGCTGCCTCTGCCTGTGCACATTCCTTGTATCTATAATAAAAATCTCAACCCTTTAGGAGCGATCATGTCCTCCTTTTATTTCTTTCCTTTATTCAAACGAACGGCAGGTGATCTTCAGGAAAGCGCAGATTCTCAAGACCCTCTCTACCTCTCTGCTTCTAGACTCCTAGCTAGATTTAAATCCCCCGCAGTGCCTTAAAGATGAGATCCATGTGACCTCTGAGGAGCGTGTGGAGCCCCAGGATAATCGCTGAGTTGTCTGGTTTATCCAGAGTTTAGGGAAACACGTGGGATAGCAGCGGGAGGAACGTAAAGGTGGACCAGGACACATTTGCCGGTATGAGCTTGCTGCACTTTGCATAACACCGTCTTCAGTGAAATGTTTGAAAATTCGGGGTCTCGAAATGTCTGGCCTCTATAGAGAACCCAGATTTTACTTTAAGAAATATTAAATACGATTCTTTTCTAGCAGACACTATAAAACTTGTGTTTATGACAAGGAATTAAAGTCTTTTTATCTCCCGCCTTGTAAGACTTTTATCAAATATTTTAAGATTCACCCCCCAACACGCTAAAACCCTTTGTTCACACAAAGGCCCCATTGATGTCCAGAAGCAGTGACCCCTCCCCCAACTTCCTCCTTCATTTTTTTTTTTGTGCTGATTCTTTTAAATCTAACCAGTCTCAAAAGACAGTGGGGAAAAGACAGTACTTGTGTTGAATGAAAACCCAGTAAGCTTCCTGTCTCTAAGCGCTTGCCCCTTGGAGCTGGCCTTCTTGATCAAAAGTAAAGCTTCACCTTGTTGAGACACTTTCATTGGAGCGATGGCTTTTTTTCGTGTCCCCTAAACTTAATTCTAACAACCCCATATTTGATGTGCTGTTTCTGGGCTATCGGTTATGAGCCAACCAGTTCCTTCCATTTCCACTAAAGGTAGTATCAAACTTGTCAGGCCCCTTCTATGTTATTTCTGAACAAAAAGAGCTGGAAATATAGAGGGGAGGGCCAGCAGGACCTCTTCCCCCTTTACCCCATGAGTCATGTGTTTTAAGGAAAATGGTGTGACTGCCTTTGGCCTGTTAATCTAGCCTTAGCCTTTCCTGCTAGGAAATGCGAACCACATGGGCTGCTAGTAAGGGTTGCTCTAAAGTTCTCTGTGCCTCCGTGAAATGCTGTTCCAGCTTTCTTCGGGTTTATATCAGAATTTATTGTGCATCAGAAAACCCGAGAGTGCTCTGTGAAGGATATCACAGTGCAGAAACTGCATCAGAAAACCCGAGAGTGCTTTGTGAAGGATATCACAGTGCAGAAACTGCATACAGTTTTGCACAAATCACTTATTTTTTCTCTTGTATTTAATTTTTTTCAAACAATATATTTTGATCTTACACAATGTCTGGTGACCAAAGTGGGAGGCTTTAGCCTCAAAACATATGCTACCAGTCCAGCAGGTGTGAGAACCAAAGTTACATTTTAAGTTTTAATTACTATACCATAGAGATCCATGAACCCAGTATTGGAAATACAGACTCTCAAGGCCTTACTCCACAAGTGTTGAAACACCCTGCTTTTTAAACAAGGTCTTTCGTCGGGTGGTGGTGGTGCACGCCTTTAATCCCGCCACTCGGGAGGCAACGGCAGGCGGATGTCTGTGACTTCGAGGCCAGCATGGTCTACAAGAGTTAGTTTCAGGACAGGCTCCAAAGCTACAGAAAAACCCTAATTCGAAAACCCAAAACAAACAAACAAACAAACAAACAAACAAACAAACAAAACAAGGGGATGTAGTTCAGCTGGGAGAGTGCTGACTTAGCATTTCTGAATCCTTGGGCTTGATGCCAAGCACCACAGAAGACTGGACATGGGGGCCTATGTCTTTAATCCCAGCACTAAGGAGGTGGAGGTAGAAGGGTGAGGAGTTTGAGGCAGAAGCTAGCCTGGGCTACATGAGATTGTCAAAACAAGCAAAGAAGAACAAACAAACAAACAAGCTGCCCTATGGAATTAGGTCATAGATTACTGGGCAAGATGTGGGATGTCAGACGATGCCTCCCTCAAAGGGGAAAATTGTGGAGCCAGAGGCAATTAAGAAGCAGTGCAGGAGAACTTTGCCTTCTCTGCACTTTTGCAAGCCGGACTTGCAAAGAGCAAAGGTTTCCTGTCTCCATCTCTTCCAGGGAGAACACAGGCTAGCCATCAAAGAGAGCTCTAGACCCTCACTGGCATGGAGAAGATGCCAGAGGAACTACTTTTAGCAAACTTAACTAATTACTCTTCATATAGCACTCGCGTCTTTCCAAGTTGACCACGCGACTTGATGTCTTTTTTAAAAACCGTGTCTCTTTTTAAAAATTACCATTCTTTTTTTGAAGATGTTACATAAAAACTGCTACTCAAATCTCTCTGTTCTCCCCTCCCCCCCAAGACAAGGTTTCTCTGAGTAGGCCCGACTGTCCTGAAGCTTGCTCTATAGGTCAGGCTGACCTTGAACTCTAGAGTTCCACCTGCCTCTGCCTCCCCAGTGCTGGGATTAAAGGTGTGTACCACTGACGCCTGGCCAAGGCTTCTTCTTTATGAACTGCCCTTCTCAGGGTGTCAGAATCCAGAGAATGCATATCTAAAGTATACACATCAGTGGACTTCTGCGTGCTGTTGCACACAGACACACTAAACCTCGATAATGTGTCCATAGCTCTGTACCCCATGCGGCTCATTGGTCCGACAGCTGTCAAGTGCAGAAATGCTATACACACTTGATTTGGGTCATTCCCGTTTTGTTTAGGAAGCTGAAACAGAACCCTGGAGTCAGTCCTGTAGTTAATTGGGTCCTCATTCCTCATGGGATGAGAATCTGGAACTCAGGCCTGTTTGTGATTATATTTTTTTCCCCCAGTTTCCAGAAGGTTCTTAAGAAGAGTTGCCTGGAAAATTGGGAGAAGGAAGCACGCCAGGCAGGAAGGCCTAGCAGAGGAACACTGTCCTGTAGATGCTGAAGCTGACAAGGCTGCCCAGGTAAATCTGTGGGTGAGTTCCCTCCTTAGCAGCAGTCAGGGATTCCTGAGAGCTAGCCTGCTTCCTCCCTCTCTGCACAAGACATGCATTTTCAAGGTCAGGGGTGAGGCCAACGCTGGAGCTCTAGAGCGGTGCTGACCCAGCTTTGAGGTTATTGTCCTGAAAGGGTGGTTTGCACAAGCATTGGGGGAAGGAAGACGGCTGGCTTCTGCTATTGGCTATTGTCACAGCCTCCTTGGCAGGCCTGGTTTCTTGCTCATAAATATATGCAGACTTTCTGAAAGGGCTGGAGTACTTTCAAGGCAAGGAGAAAACATGGTTCGGTTGGTTGTTAGCTCTTCAGTTGCTCTCGATTTTAAGAATCAGGGAGGGCAGATGGGAGACAAAACAGCTGTTGCCAGGGGCTCCGCGGGAAGAGTCTATTAGTTTCCACAACTGTTGCGGAAAAGGTAACTTCATAGCAACAACCACAACAACAAAGGTGTCAGAATGTGTGGAGATGCTGCTCCAGGTGCGGGGAGGGAGATCGGCTTGCAAGGCCTCCGACCTTAGCTTCCAGTGTATATATACCCTGAGGAATCCAGGTCCTCTTCTGAGGAGGTCATTAGGGAAGTGATGCTGGGCCAACTGAAGTCCTGTGTGCATGACAACGGTCAGCTGCTCAGGAAGTCTCACAAACTTCTGCTCTTGTAAGGTAGTAAAAACACAAAAGAGAAGACAAAACAATGGGCTGGTTCCTACATACCTGCTTAACAACCTGGACTTAACACCCCCACCAGCTGTAATTGAGTGTGTTAAGTCATAAATCTCAAAGGAGGTGAAAGTTCCGTGGCAGATAATGAGTTGTCTCCATTTTCTCCTCATTCATGACTTTGGTGGGGGGCCTGGTAGAGCAGTTGTGCTGTCTTTGACAAGCAGCTGCAAATAGGTGTGTGTGTGGGGGGAGCGTATTTCAGGCAGTCTTTGCAGTGGTCTGTCCTGGTTTTGATGGGGGCACTTTGGAAGCTCTCATGGGAAAGTGGTTACTTGGTACTCGCACTGGGCAGCATGAGATCTTTGCATCTTCAAAGACAGAGACTTGTTAAAAAAAAAAAAAACAAAAAAAAAAAAAAAACAAATGAAGGAAATTCCCCAAAGAATCTTCCCAGGGAGCAACAAAAACATCCGCTGTAAACAGCAGGTTCATCTTCTGACAGGTTTTGTTTGCAAATGATAACAATTACAGGTAATTTTTCATTTCAATTGGAGGAGCAGGTATTAAGGAGGGGGGAGGGGCAGAGAAAAGATGAGCGCACAAGCTCTCCCAAGTGCCTCATTCACTCCCAGGTCTACAACCTGAGCCGCGTGGAGGACCAGGTAGTGGCTCCCCGTTCCATTAAGAGATCTAATTGTGGCTGTTCCGTCTGTTGGCAGATGCAGTTTCCACATAACAACGGCCCAGAGACAGAGCTGCGTGATTAATGCCTCCAGCTGTCATATGCCCCATTATCTGTGCATTTGCATAACTTAATGGTTTAGGACAGGGGAGAGAGGATGCTTAATTTAATGTTTAGCAGGCCCTTGATAGCTGAATAATTTAAGAACTGTCAAGGGGGGTCAGTCCTACACCAATTCAGCAAGACAGCTATGATTTCTGCATATCGTTAAAATTCTTACTGGGGAGATTTTTTTTTTTTTAAGGGAAAAAGAACAACAATGCCTGAAAGGAAGCATTGATTTTTCTGTTAACCATTTCCTAGCTGTGGCAAGTGGAAGTTTGTTTTTTGACAGCGGCTGCTTGTCTGAAGACTATTGGGAAAGCAGGGTTCTCTCCTCTTCCCCTCCTCTCTAGACAGCCCCCCCCACCAACCCTAAGCCCGCTCCTACCCTCTCTTTCTGATCTCACCTCCTTTTGTTCCCCTCAACCACCTCACCCTTTATGCCCTATTTTATGACCCACTTACAATCCTCTCTCGCTCTTTACCTCCAGCCTCTCCTTTAGCTGAAAGGCAGATGGGGATGAGGGAGGAGGGAGGTGTTGAGGGAGGAGGGAGGTGGAGAGGGAGCATGGACAGGGAGGAGCATAATTTGCTTAAAATCAACTAACAGCCCAGCCTGCTTTCAATAGGAAACACTGTCAGTTTCATTAGTTGCTAATGAATATTATTAAACTAATCTGTCATTTGTTTTCTAATTATGTGTCACCAGGCATCACGGTGGCAGCTGAGGTGACTCACTAGTGAATAATGTGTAGCGCTCCCCCTAATCTTTTTTTTTCTTTTTCCAGAGTAAAAACAGCAAGTGATTAGCGATCATTTCACCCGACATAGTAGGTCACCCCAGCCCTCCGTCGTCATTTTTCTCCCACACGTTCTTAGCCCTGCGAGGCTTTTCATTCCTCAGTCTTGGCAGCCCATTCCCAGGTGATAGATCTGGGCCACCTCAAACCTCAGAAAACCTTGCTTCTCAATTCTCGGCTGGTGTGAGACACTGTCAGATCACCTCCCTCCCCACCTCAAAATCCTGTGGGCCTGGATTTTGGGCAACTCGGTTGCCCAGTATGTTATAGACTAGGCTCTGATGCTTGGCTGGTCATGAAGGTTCGAAGTGGTTCTGCTCAAATGCCTGGTACTTTGATGGCCCGGCTGGACTTCCAGGTCCCTCTCTGTGTGCAGCCTTGCTAGTAGGATGCGGGAGCTTACTTGGGGGCTTCAAGAATTCTGAAGGCCGGAAGTAGAAATTGTCTGTGGCCGTGGATACATGCGGGAGATCTCATTTTCATCACATCTGAGACAGGGCTGAGACAAAGACAGGTGATGGGGGTGGAGGGTGCCTCTCTGTGACAGGTGGAGGGATGTAGGCGGGAGTGTGAGTCTGAAGAGATGGCTGGACAGTTAAGAGACCAGTGCTGCTCTCGCAGAGAACTGGACTTCATGAATGCCTTCCTTCAACTGCATCCTTCATTTCCACTCTTCTCAAGAACTGGTCCTTACTGATTACTCCTCTCTGGACCCATTCTCCCAGTTTATAAACCTGCTTGGTCTCAATGCAAACATAACAGTGCAGCATTTTTTTTTCCCTCCTGAGATAGGGTCTCACTATGCAACCCTCGCTGGCCTGGAACTCACTATGTAGATCAGGTTGGCTCCAATCTCACAGAGATCCATTTGCCTCTGCCTCCCGAGTCCTGGAATTACATGTGTGGACCACTACACCCAACTTTGGGACAGATTTTTAAAAACACTGTCTACACTTAAGGAGTCTGTGGTCTCCCTGTCTGTCTGCTCCCTTGCCATTGTAGCTGGATTCTTGGACCCACTGATATTACCCAGGAGGGGCAGCCAAGTTCCCATAAGGTCTTTCAAAGAGGCCTCGGCCTGTGAATTTAGGGGGAACGCAAGCATTTAGATCATGGCAGCTTATTTCTACTGGCTCTTTCCAGAATCACTTAAAAACTTTTCTTCTTTCTTGACCTTCTCTTCCCTCAAGATTAAGTGTCCTCTGAAGTCTGCCCTGAGGTCTTTCCTATTCTCCTTCCACAGTGGCTGTGGTTTCTTGTGGAAACCCAGACATCCAGCACAAACAGTTCTTGAGTAACAAGGTTACATGTGCATGCAGAATGCACACTTATACCACATGCACTTACGGTTGCTCACAGGACATCGTGACATCCTTGACTCATGTACAATTCCCTTTGCATGTTTGAGAAGGACCCAGTTTTCACCTTCTTTATCCATCCCTAGCTTCAAGCCTTTATCCTGCAGGTTCCTTCATCCCTCTTCATCATCTGTCATCATACAAACATCCTGTTGGGTTCCACTCCTTCAGAATGTCTTTTTTTTGCCTTTATGTTGCTGGTTATCTGGTCAGAACATGGCAACCATGCAGGAAAGCTGTTTTCCCTTCTTCTTTTTCCTCTGCTTTTATCCCATTATCCATCCAGTCGCCAGAGAAATGCGGCCAAAATGCAAACAGAGATAAGCCACTGTCCTACTCAACATCCCGCAGCGGCCTTCCACTTCTTAGTTATGTCAAACCTTCAGTTCAGCGCGTGAACTACTTTCTGCTGCCTGGATTCACACCCCTCCATTATCTTTGCCACATTTCCTGCTGCTTTGCACCTTTAGGTCTTTGCACATGATTTATCTACTGAGATTAATCTCTCTCTCTGCTTCCATTAGGCAGCTCTTTTATTCATGTCAACTCAGCTCAAGTTACAGATAGCTTCCTGGGAGATATTTGGCAATGTCTGGAGGATGTTTTGTTTATTTTAGGTTTGGGAGCTCCTGCTTAAGGATGCTGTCAAGCATGACACATGCTACAGAGCACAGTAACAGTCCTCTTCTACGTGAGGCTGGAGGACCCAAGTGCTGGGCTTTGGACACTCTGCTTTCTATTAGTTTCCATGCTATTGTATATTTTTTTGGGGGGTTCTTCTTTTTATTTTCTTCTGCATGTTTTTGATTTTGACTGTATTGATTTGCTTATATTGTTTGAACCAGAGGGCAGGCTTTTCTGTCATGACTGTACAGCATCTTAAGAATCAGTTACTTGAAAACTATAGTTGATATTACTCTTTAATTACTCTTGTCTGTACTATATTGGATGTTCATGAAACTATTATCAGTCATTTACAATTTAGAGTGGATGAGGTTAGATGAGTTCTTGTCCTTGATATTAGAAAGAGATGGGGTGCAAAAGAGGTTCTCATGTTGACCCTCATCATTTCTGGGATGTTTTAATTCTGCCCCACCCCTTTAACTCCAGACATTTTTGAGAACACATCTATTGTTTATTTTGGCTTCCTAAGATTTATAACAGTAGAAATGTGAGGGGAAGAGTGTTTTACTTGGCTCTTGGCTTCAACGATGCCCTTCTGTATATTCCTGGGAAGGGGGTGTGTAGAAGTCTATAAACAACATTCTGAAATCCTCTTGCCAGATAGCTTCTACATATGTTCTGCAAATGGACGGACCTGGCAGGACATTAGGGAATGGAAAGATAGAGGAGAACACCCCTATGCCCCTGGAAATGCAGAGGCAGTAGGGTAGAAGGCCATCCAGACTCTTGTTGCCCTGACATCTTCATCAGTCAGAAAAGTACCCATGGATCTCAGCTCTGAGAGCAGTGATGATTACTTAGACGTCTCTAGGCTCTAACTAAGCATGACTTGCTTAAATAGCACCAGCAGTGAGAGCTCTGAGGGCCTCAGGGGTGTAGCAGAAAAAAATGGAAGCTGTTATGCTAGTTGACTGGCTTCTCTTGTTGGCTGCGCCTTTTCCAGTTCCATGCACCCACTATCCATCTTCTACCCAGTCACTGCCTTATGCCGGTTGCTTTCTCTATGGCAAGCACCAAGAACGTGTGTCTAAATACAGGTTTTCCCACTTCCTGTCCTTGATTTGCTGGGAGTTGGCAAAGTTGTGAGGATTTAGCATCACGATTCTGACCCTTTGAGTTGCTTTCTGCCCCAAGCCAGTTTTCTTTGATGTGTGATAGTTCATATTGCCATCTAAGTTGGGATACACTTGTTGTTGTTAGCTGGCTGGTTGGTTATCTGTATCTCGTTGGTCAGAATGAACTTTGTCAAGGCACAGATTTTCTTTTCATCACACACTATCTCCTAAATTCAAGATTTTTCTGGAAATGTAATAGGAACCTGAGAGCTCCTTAGTGAGTGACTTAACTCATGTGTTCAGGGTGCTTTTGGGCCAGTTCGGAAAGTGTTCCATGTATGTGTTCTTTGTTCTGGCACTGTGATAAGGCTGCTCAGGAGAACACAATATTTCTCTCAATACTTTAGGACTTAAGTATTAATAACCCAGTTTCCACCAAGAAAACAAATTCAGAGTGTTAGTAACTGCCATATGGTCATATCAGTAAAAATTGTCCGAGCCAGCACTGGCCTCAGGTTGAAGTCTAAAGCTACATTCCTGACCTCGGTTATGCAGGTATTTTCTTAAGCAGAAGAACAGGTTCTAATGTCCACAGCCCAGTGCATGAGAAGAGCTCACTGTGACCTGTTTTCTATTTGTGAAGAATTGTAAAGGGGAGCTTGAAAGCTCCAAACATCAGGAAGTGTGTCTTATTCAACGTTCTATTGCTGTGAAGACACAGCATGGTCATGACAGCTCTCATAAAAGAAAGCGTTTAATTGGGGCTAGCTAACAGTTTCAGAGGTTTAGTCCATTATCAGCATGGCAGGAGGCACAACAGCACACAGGCAGACACAGTGCAGGAGAAGGCACTAGGAGTTCTACCTCTTGATCCTTAGGCAGCAGGAAGAGAGAGAGTAGAACCACTGGGCCTGGCTTGGATTTTTGAAGCCTCAAAACCCACCCCCAGTGACACACTTCCTCCAAGACTACACCTACTTATCCTTTCAAATAGTGCTACTAAGCAATTAAATATAGCAATCTATGGGGCCATTCTTACTCAAACCACAGCATAGTGGGAAGACTGATTCCTCTGATTGCATGTGTTCTGCTGTAGACATGCGCTGAGATACCATTCCACACCCCACCAAGAAGTGCGATTATTACTAGTATAGAAGAAGCATGTTGAAAATGGGAAGACCAGTCAGAACTAAAAACTCAGGGAGCTCCTACAAGATCTATGAATAGCTTTAGAATAAGTTTTCTTTTAAAAAAAAAGAGTTATGTATTTCTTTGTGTATCCCTGTGTGGGGTGTAGGCACAGAATACTTTGGATAGGCACGCTCACAGACTTGTGCACAAAGGCTAGAGGAGGGTATTAGTTGGCCTCTTCTATCATTCTATTACTCTCTGACTATTCCCTTGAGGCAGGGTGTCTATTACTCTCTGACTATTCCCTGGAGGCAGGGTGTCTATTACTCTCTGACTATTCCCTGGAGGCAGGGTGTCTCCCTGAACCTAGGCCTCATATTTTCTTGGCTAGGCTGGAAGCTAGCAAGCCCCAGTCATCTTCCTGTCTCCATCCTTTCAGAACTGGGTTACAGGAATGTGCTGGATGCCTGGATTATCTTGTATGCATTCTGGCAGCTGACCTCTGGTCCTCATGAGTATGCAGCAAAGGGTTTTAATCACTGATCCATTTCTCTAGTCCCATTTCAGTAAGTTTTTAAATGCAATTGTTAATTCCACAAACACTAGAGGCCCAAGAAGTGTAATGCTTTCTGTTATTGTGTACATGCACGCATGCATGTGTGCAGGGCTAGAGATCAACATTGGGTGTCTTTCTCCAGGATCCATCCACCTTGGTTTTTGAGACAGTTTCTCACGGGAACCTGGGATTTTTGGATTTGGCTGAGGTAGCAGGTTAGTAAGTCCTAGTGACGGTGGTCCTCCTGTTTCTTCATTCCCAGAACTGTGCTTCATTACAAGCACATGCTACCATGTGCAAACATATTTTTTTTTTTGAGACAGGGTTTCTGTATAGCTTTGGAACGTGTCCTGGAACTAGCTCTTGTAGATCAGGCTGGCTTTGAACTCATAGAGATCTGCCTGCCTCTGCCTCCCGAGTGCTGGAATTAAAGGTGTGCACCACCACTTCCTGGCTCCATGTGCAGACTTTTACATGTGTGTGGGGATCAAATTCGAGTCCTCATGCTTGCACGGCCAACCCTTTCCCAGTGAGTTACCTCCATGGTCTGCTTCCTAATCTTCCATGTAAAGTCCCAATCTTACTGTAGTAAAGTCAACATCTAGAGACCCTGGTGTGAAATGGGGCAAATATCCATAGTGTATTAAATTGAAATTTTATGCAACGTTACTGGGATGGTTAGCTTTAATTGTCATCTTGACACAACGGAAAAATCACCTGGGAAGGGGACCTCAATAAGGGGTTGTCATAGGTGATGTCCCCTGAGCTAAACTGCTACTGTCTTCATTGGATGAGATAAAGACTACAGCAGAACCTGTTGTCTATTGGCATTCTCTCCCTGAAGGAACGGGTAGGGAGGTCATTGACCCCCGTCACCCAAGGGTTCAGTCACTTCTCTGACATCTGTGTGTAATTCTGTCCTAATTACGGTTGTCCTCCAGTAGTGTATGGGTTGGGGAAGATCAGGAGAAGGGACCTCTATCTATGCAGCTAAGGGGAAGTTTCGTGAGGGCTTTCCAGAGTGGCTGCTTTGAAGTCATCTGCACTCCTGTCGGTAACCCCAAATCCGTGCTTTATAATAAGCAAGCCTAATAAAGTCGTTGGTTTCTCAGAGTGAACTCTGGTCTGTTAAGCCTTGGAAGGGGGTTAGAGGGGTGGGTGTATTTCATATCTCTCACAGCGAAGGAATTTTAGAAACAGGGATTGTTTAGATTGGGTTGGCCTGTGGCCAGCGATGGACTGTAACCTAGGATTATGAACTAACATAAACCTTTCCTCTTCTAAGTCGCTCTTTCCAGGCCTTTTTTTTTTTCTGTCTCAGCAACAGATACTGACTAAACTTCTACGGTAAGCCACATACTATTTCATTATGTCCAGTGAACATTCTGTGCAGCGACTTGGGGGAGATGACTCGATTCTTAATGGTCCTTCCTCAGTTTTAAAGAAAGGTAGATCAGGGAAGAGACTTGTTAGCTCCATGGTAAAGACTCCTCTAAAGCTTTGTGGATGTCATTGCCAATGAGAACTTCCTCTAGCTCCTCTAGATTGTCCGAGGAGCCAATGGTCACGGAAATGAGGGGTGAGTGGGGTGCTTACAGGAGGTGAGGCGATCTGATAAAGATTTGAAACTAGTCTAAAATGTGTCTCTTTCCCAGTGATGCCTAGAAAGGGTCCCTCCTATTCCAGTAAGGAATTCATTCTCCATACTGGCAGTCCACAGTGACTAGAAAGCTCGCTCTACATGGCCTTCAGCCACTCACACTTGAACCTAGTCCATCTTTCCACATAGTCGATATCTGAGAAGCTAAAGTGTGTGCGTGCGTGCGCATGTATGTGCATGCCTGTGTGCATGTGTGCGTATGTATGTGTGCATATGTGTAAAATATCCAGCAACAACTTATATTGCTTGATAGGCAAGCCCAATTGAACAGCCATCAAGTTTCTTCAGAAGAGACCTTTGTAGAAATTGGGGAAAATACTGCCTTTTTGTTTGCTGTTTTAGAACTAGAGATGGATTCAAATTAAAGGCTGGGGTGAAATCTTTCATTCTGTATCTAGCAGAGACTCAGCAAGGTGAAACTACTTGGCTAGTTGCTTTGTTTTTAGAGCTGCAGGGTAGTTTATCTGTATAATGAGGCAAGTACAGATCGCTCCAGGACCTGGCAATATAAGAATAGGGCTCACAGACACCCAAGATAAATGGTCTTCCAAGCTCAGAACGGGAGGGGTGACTGAGGCCTATACGGTTCGTGGTGGCATCTTCCAATATCTTTTATCTGTTTGTGCCAGGATTGTCCAATCTTTTCCTTACACACGACTCTCCCTTCGATTATGCTACTGGTAAATTAGCTTTTGATTGGGGGAGGTGTCTGGTTCTTAAATTCTTCTAGTGAGATGCTATTTGCCATCTTTTAGATTTTCCTAATTTTTCTCGACAAGAGCAGACAAATCCTGACAGTTACTGCTGGGGCAAAGATGGAGTGGAGACCAGCAGGGTGGCTCATGGAAGCCCTGAACTAACCATGCACCGTTCCCCACAATGGCTATTTTACCATGGTTCTGGGACTGGGGGTAAAGTTGAGGGTAAATGTGTTCTTATTTTGGGGGCAAAGGCAGAAGAAGTTGCTAGTTCCCACTGAGTTTTTATTTTTGTTGGAAACGGACCCGCCTCACCCACTGGAAACGATCAGCTTTGAACAAGCAATCTTTAGGAAGCTTCTTTGTAATGGCAGAATAAATCTACCCTTACGTTTCTCTTGAAATAACAAGGAGATGAAATACAAAGGAAATGCCTGTGCTCACCGCCATAAATCAGGCCTGTTGCTGTGGACGGCACATATGGTAGGGTAACGTGGCCCACCGCTCTGAGACCTGCTAATGGAAGGCCATATGCGCTCCTGTAAGATCAAAACACAACAGGCCTGGTTTAAGACTCCGCAGTGGCCCAGACATGCAACTCACTTGCATTTATTGGTTTGTGCTCCTGCTTTAGGGCTGTTCATTCCTACTGCCATAGTCTCGCCCTTCCCTCCCTGTTTCTTTGTATCTATCAGGAATTGAGGGGGCTGAGTAATTTAAGGCTTGTGTTTGAGCTTCAAGGAGTTCTTTGAGTGGGCAGAGGCCGCTGGAGTACACAGGTGTCTGGAATGGAAGGCATTACTTGGTGCCTCAGGACACAGTGCTCTGGGTTTGCAGATTCAGCTTTGCGATGCGCTAATTAGAAGAGGCTGGGGCTTGGTGATTAAGTAGGCACGGGAAGAGGTGTTATGGCGTTTTCTTTTCTCTTCTTTAAATAGGGGAGTATGGATTGAAAAAAAAAATGAAAGGGCGTAGTGTTTACAAAATGAGTGAATGAAGCTGACTGCACAGCTCTTAGTGCAGCATGGGTAAGTAGCCCAGAAAGTTAGCGCTGCGGGGTGCATGGCACATGTTTCTTGTCGGGACCTCAGAACACCTTGTGAAACATACGTGCATTCGTTTTGACGATACCCCTCAGAGTGGTGTCGAGAGAACATATTGCCCTCTGATTTGTTATGTTCCATTCTGAGCTTCCTTTCCTACTTAGAGGGAATATCACACAGCTTTGAAAAGATCCATGGTGAACGCCAGAGAAAGGCATCTAAAAGGGAAGAAATAAAGAACTCAAAACTACACATGCTTGCTATTAACATAGAATGGATTTATACTTTCCTTTTGGTTATCAACCTCTGACTGTCTGAGTCAGGGTCTCACTCTGCAGCCCAGGTTGGCGTGAGACTGACAGCAATTCTGCCTTGACCTTATTCAAGGCTAGGATTACAGGCAGGTGATACCAGGTGGGGATAATTACGATCATTAAAAAAATACCTCTCTGACAATATTAATGAAGACCCAACTTTTGAATTATTTCCTGCATCCTTGTTCATAGCATTTATCATTATGCTTCTATGTATACCTTTTGGTATGTCATTGTTGGTCTGAAGAACAAAACTTTGTCATGCAGGACTGTGGATCTATTTCTTTGATTATGTATCCTGTGCCACCAGTGTTATGGATTGGTTTAAAAGCCAGCACTGGGGTTGGAGAGATGGCTCAGCAGTTAAGAGCACTGGCAGCTCTTCCAGAGGACCCTGGATTGATTCAAAGCACCTACGTGGTAGCTTACAACCATCTATAACTCCCAGGGGATCCAACATCCTTTTCAGGCCTTTGTGGGTACTGTGTGCATGTGGTACAAAGGCATACACATACCCATACAGATTAAAAATGAATAAATTAAAAATAAACATGTCAATATTTAACCACAAAATCCAAGTCAGATTAAAACTCGTGATAACTTTTGTAGGGAGGTTGTCAACCCACGTGGTATAACTTCAAACTGTCTGGGGCTACTAAACCTATACTAGGAGAACATACTGCTGCCACTTTACCTGACTGGCATAATTCCTAACCAAATTGGGGAAACTTGTACCCATGGCTAAGTGTAGCTCCCACCCATCATTGAAGAGGCTTCTCTTTGCAGTAGATATTGCTATAGAGAAACACCATTGATCATAATGCAGAGATCAACTGGCAATGGAAAGCCAGTCCCAGTGGACACATCTATAACACAACCCCTGCACCTAAGGCTCAAGAACATCAAGGAAAGGGAGGTGGAAAGATTGTGGAGTCAGAGGAACAAGAAGTCTGCCGTGAGATTGTTTCTCCTAGACATGACAGGGAAGCCATACCTCTGATACCAGAACAATATGGCTGCCAAGATAAGAGCTGAAGAATGACAATATTAATAGACATGTTTCGTGGAAGGGGGAATCCTGCAAGGTTCTATCCCTAGATAAAGAACCTACAGTTTAACTAATGACTGCTGAGAAAGAGAAAGAATTAGCCTTTCCCAGGGATGAATCCTCTAACTGTTGCTCAGGGGTGCAGAATTTGCCTATGATGTGCAAGGCCCTGGGTTTGAGTCTTAGCAATGCAAAATGAGCAGGGATTGGGGATCATTGTGGTCTATAGTTACATGACATTCTGGAATAAATGCTGACTGCTGAAGGTGCATTAGAGATTACTTTTGCATAGCTGTGACTGAATTGCCCGAGAGAACAACTTTAGACCGGATGGCTTCTTTGATCATGGTTCCAGAAGCTTCAATCCATGGATACTTGTGTAGAGTGTCAGAGGATGAGGAGGAGCGCCACTTCTTCGTAGACAGGGAACAAAGAGCCTCAGAGGGACTGGGGACTAGAGCAGCCTTTGCTGTTAATGCCGCCAGCGATTTACTTCTTCTCTAACTAGTCCCACCTCTTAAAGTTTCCAGAGCTTTCCAAAGTAGCACTGTGTGGTGCTAAGTTCTTTACACTGCAGAATACTTGACCAGCCCAGGCCCGTGGGTTACATTTCCTGGTTGGACATAGCAGGAGCCTAGAGGTGGTTGTTAATGCTCAGTGCAATGGTCCCTCAACCTGGGTGATTTGATAATGATTTGAATGAACTGGGGGAAACTGACACTACCCGCTTCTCATGTCTTAGGATCCTGACTCAGGACATAGGATGGAGTTCAAGGGATTTGCCTGAGCCTATTTTGATGATGCCCCTTAGGGTAAGGAAACACCACATATAAAGTCTTTTCCCTGTGTTTTAGTTCAAATTTTGCTATATATTTATTTTCATCTCATAGACCTGAGAACAGAATATCCCCTCCCCCTACTGTCATGTGGAAGTCAAGATGCTGAGTGCTGGGATACAGGGTGCTGAGGGCTGGGATACAGGATGCTGAGTGCTGAGATACAGGGTGCTGAGGGCTGAAATACAGGATGCTCATTCCTGAGATAGAGGGTGCTGAGTGCTGGGATACAGGGTGCTGAGTATTGGGATACAGGGTGCTGAGTGCTGGGATATAAAGTACTCAGTGCTGGGATAGAGGGCGCTAAGTGCTGGAGTACAGCAAGATCAACAGGGCAGACATGCTGGTCAGATCATATGGACTCTGGACTCTGTGTTCCATGTCTTCACAACAGAGCAGAGCTGAGGCTCAGCTTCAACAACCAGCCATCTTTATGAGACTGAGTTGGTGACATCCCAACGTGTCTTTCAATTTCTTGTTGGTTCTTCCTGCCAAGTTGGCACCCTCCCCTTCAAGTCTTCCTCACCTTTGACTTGTCCCCAGAGTAACAATCTTCAGTGCTCACGGTCACCTGATGGGAACATTAAGCTCAAGATTCCCCACTCCCTTCAGAGGCTGCTGGAGTAAGTCGATAAGGTTTTATCCAATTTTGCCATGCTTCTGTGTTAGTTCAAGATGAAACTGCCTGGAAGAGACAGTGGTCCCTCATCTGCCTTCACATTTAGTCCTGTCAGAGGCCCAAGTGGAACTAGCCATAAGCTCTGAAGGCAGGTGGATATGGGCAAATTGGTATTCTAAACCAGGTGGCCTAGCCAAGAGAATGTGTTGCCCTCCCCTCTTCCACATCTCTTTGGATCAGGGTAAAGAGAGAAGAATGTTGTCAGAGATCCAGTCTGATGTTAGAATAGAGTAAAACAAAATATACCTCCCTCAAATTAGAGTTTTCATGAGATGGTTCTGAATTTGGAGAATGGACTTTAGCACTGATTTATTTATATGTGTGTGTATGCTGTTGGTGTATATAGAGAGGTCAGAAGACAGCATCTGGGAGTTGGTTCTCCACTTCTACTTGTGGGTTGAACTCTGGCTATCCTCAGGCTTCCTGGCAAGTGCTCTTATCCACTAAGCCTTCCCCCTGGCCTGAAAAAGAATGTAAAACTCAATTTTCTTTGACATCATATTAGGATCCAGGAAGGTTGTTATTCATCAAGATATTAGCAAAGTGTACACCATTTTTTACAGCCAAGAAATTATCCTCTGGGCAGGTGAATTCATTTATTTTCATTGTTCATCAGAATGAGACTTCAAGGTCCCTAAAATGACAAAGCATCCTGAATTCTTCTCCAGGAATGGAGATGATGTGAGTCAAGGAACCCATTTCTTTTGGGTCTTCAGATACTTCCCGAACCCAACGTTTAGTGTATGTCACCGAGGTATATAGTAGGCCTAATGCTAAGACTTACGTCAACAAAAGTTGAAGATGAGGATCTTTAGATTGTCCATCAGTTCAAATCACACATGGAGCCACACTCTAAGCAGACACTGTTGCAGGTAGCCAGGT
Source organism: Microtus ochrogaster (assembly GCF_000317375.1). Lineage (NCBI taxonomy): Eukaryota > Metazoa > Chordata > Mammalia > Rodentia > Cricetidae > Microtus > Microtus ochrogaster. Next base: position 45,955,007 of record NC_022015.1, on the reverse strand, counting down.
TTCAGTGCTCATTATATTCAGAGGAGCTCATGGTTAGGAGCTAAGGCAGCACATACAGAGCCCCTGAAGAAGGAGTCTGTTCTTCATGATCATTGGCAGAAGATGACAAACTACAGAAGCTTTGGGTTCAAAACAGATGAGTGTATCTGGTGTGAATATCACTCTACTGTATGGTTGGGGCTGTCGGATCTGAATGCATAAGCCTTCTGCATGGCTGTGCCTATGGCCTTGGTTGAGTATCTCAGTGTTGGAAGCTCCTTGGGCTCATGCCCTGGAAACAGTGTAGAAAAACATCACCCGTGGCCTTCTTGCTGGGCAGTAATTTTAACATTTTAATATTATTTTTTTTATCTTGAAGGAGGTCTAAAAATTTAATTGGGTGTCTCAAAGACTTGATAGCTTTTTGCTAGTCACTTGAGACATATCTCCCCATTACTGCAAAACTTTCAGATCTTCAGATACTTGAGATATAAAGTATCTATTCCTTTATATCTCAAGTTGTTTTATAAAGTCAGCTGAGTCCCATGCTTGCAGCAGTTGAGGTTAGGCAACATCAACAGTGACATCATAATTGAATAATTTTTAATGACCTAAAACGGATTATTTACACAGATGTGGAGAAGTATTAACAGTATGCTAGGGCTAGAAACAGTGGGGCATATGTCGAGTGTGAAGTGTGCTGGTAGAGATGGGGTTCCTGGAACCTGGAGGTCGGGCAGGCTGTATAGAGAAAAGGATGAATGAAAGGAGGCAGCCACACCCACAAACTGAGACAATGGGGATGTTCTATCGAGAACTCACCAAGGCCAGCTGGCCTGGGTCTGAAGAAAGCATGGGATAAAACCGGACTTGCTGAACATAGCGGACAATGAGGACTACTGAGAACTCAAGAACAGTGGCAATGGGTTTTTGATCCTACTGCAC
>NC_022015.1:45946953-45953680 GCF_000317375.1 Microtus ochrogaster | reverse complement strand
CCATGAGGGGGGTAGTTCTCCACTATTTATTATTAGCTACTTCATTAAATTAAAGGCCGACCTAGTGTCAAGTCATGTAAACTCAACAAATGTTCGATTTGTGTAATTTACAACCCTTAAAATGTTTTACATTCATAAAGGAATTTCCTGCCTGTACGCTACTTACATTATAAAAGTTTTGTCTTCTAAAAAAAAAAAAAAAAAAAGAAAGGAGGCAGCCAGTTTAGTGGGGAAGCCAAGGCAACAAGTATCCCAATTTCATTATCTTCTCCCTTGTCTATTATCTGGCCTGTCTATTGGCCAAGGCCACATGGCAGCCTGTCAGTATAGTCATGTTGGTAGTAGGGTAGAGAATGGGTGTATCTGATGTACACAGAAACCACCTAGCATGATGTTTTTAACATTCAGTGACAAGCTGGGCATGTGATGGACATGGGGAGACTAAAGAAGGAAGAATGTCTGCAAATTTGGGGTCTACCTGAGCTATGTTGTAAGACTCTGGCTAATATTTTTGTGGCTTACAGACAATCAAACATAAACCAAACCAAATGCATGCATACACACCAACACCCTCACAAAAACATCCCCCCAACAAACAACGAATGAATGACCCTCAGATACAGTTATGAGATGTGAGCTTGATCTGTGTTGTCCAGTCAAGTATATTCCTGTGCCAGAATGTTCAAACTGAATTTTCAGCTGAAGCATTTGGATAAACATTATTGGGAAAATGAAATATATTTCAAAGGATTAACTTCATGGCTGTTCATAAAATTCAACAAATATTTATTGAATTCTTCTTGTGTTCCCGGTGTTGTGGTCACTTCTGAGTTGTAATAGAAGTTAAAAGTAACTGATACTTATGTCGAGTTCAGATATGGATATGTTTTGTTTGTAAACTTTGTTTGTACAGAGTGCCCATTTTCCCTTCAGATGTTGTATGCAGTGACTCTTTTATACCCATAACCTTTACGCATTCTCTAGGAAGAAGATTCTAGAAACAGGTCAAGTATCCTTTAAAAGCAGTTCAGTTTTTGTTGATGCAGTTTTATTTATTTATTTTTAGTGGAATAAGCATTAAGACTACACTTATAGTTTCCTCTTCTAAATGGAAATTACGTGAGACCGCACACGCTGGGCACGTGCCTCCATGGGCATTCCTAGTGGAGACAATCCAATCGTTTTCTTATTTGTCGACTTTATTCTTGAGCAGATATGATTTCTACAAGAGGTTGCGTTTGCAAGTGAAAGGGACCAGGTGTGACACCATGAGAGCATCGTTTTCATTTCCTTGGGCGCTCTGCCCTGGTCCAGAGGTTTCTACATTCAGGATGACTTTATTCAATGCCAGTTGTCACAGTCACGGCAGGCTGCCATAACAACCAACCAAAGGCTGGCAGCCTTAAAAAGCAGCAATTTCTTTCTGATAGTTCTCTGACTGGAAGTGCACGATCAGGATGCCAGTGCCAGCTCTGTTAGAGTAGCAACCGTGTGTCTTCATATGGCCCTCCCATTACATATGGTCCTTCCGTTATACCTGTGCATAGTAGGAAGGAGGGAGGTTGTGGGGGGAAGAGATAAAGGGGGAGGCTAAGCACCTTGATGCTCTTTTATGTAAAGATACAAATGTTATCCTTTGGGCTCCACTCTGATGACCTCATCCAAAATTAGCTGTCTCTGGTTCCAAACAACACTATCACGTGGAGAGTTAGACCTGCACATGTGACCTTGTGGTTGGGGGTAGGGTGGAGCACACACAAGTTAGTTTATAGCTCTGACTTTGGGAACAGGGATTTTCTTCTTAGTTATGAAGCAAATGTTCTGCTTTCTTTAAAGGACTAATTTAAACCCATACTTATATCTAGAGGATGCCATAGACTCACTTCCCCCCATAATGAATAGAACGATTGCCTCAGGTGTGTGGATGGAGATAACATTATGCAGATTGGCTTGTACTGGGGGTCTGGATTTTGACCTAGGCAGCTTGCTAGGCAGAGAGGAAGGGGAAGAAAGGCAATGTGCGAGTCTGCTGGGTGAGTGTTGTTTATTCCTTTATGGTTGGCTATCCAGCCGCTCCAGTGTTTGATTCTTGTCCAATAACACAGCTAAATTGGATTTGAAACTTTTCAATGAAAGTGTGTTAATGTCAGATTCTCAGAATTTTTGTCTGACATGCCCAGCCGTAGATGCTGCTAAATGGACAAAAGCTAGTACTACCGAAACTGAGTGTTCTAGAAAAATCAATATTACTACAGCACCAGAGCCCTTGTTTCCACACAAGTCTCCCTACGAGGAAATTCAGCCTCAGCCTGACCTTTGAGCTGCTTTCTGTAGTACACGCTGATCTGCAGAGTGAGTTAGTAGATCTCTTTAAAAACCCAAGGCTGTAACCTTCTGACCCCCCCTGAAGAAGTGACGGATAGCTTCAGATTATTTATTTATAGGTTCCTCCATTGACTAATCAGGTCGTTGGGGCTGGGTTTGCCACAATTAAGATTGATTGCCACTTCTATTGAGGATGCTGGACTCTAATCTTTGAGTTACCGCTTTTGCTGCTCTCTTTCCAGTCCTTCATTATTTACAATGCGTATCCAAATCCGGCCTCTCAGTGGAACTCTAGCTCCACTGAATGTGATGGACATCACACTGGCTATGCAGGGAAAAGACTGGCTAAGATGTGGCTGTGTTCTGTCGGTGAAGGACTAAACACCCGTAGGTGCTTACAAAATAACTTCATGTGAAGCGTGTGATGAAAGAAGAGTGGGCAGGCACAAGACAGACAGCAACGAGCTGAGTTTTCTGTGGGTCTTATCGGAGAGGCGTCACTTGGACTGGGCCCTAATGGGTAGGAGGAATCTGCACGGGAAACAGATCAGAGAAGAAAAGCAGCGAGTGAGTGGAGAGAGGAAGTGAGGGAGCTGGCTGTCTGAAAAGAACGCACACAGAATTGTGCTGTGCAGAAGCATGTGTAGTGGGGATTGCCCAAAGGCAGAGCCAGCTGGTCTAGGGCAGGTAAGTCCTAGGGTGTTTGGAGTCCATGTGCCCATGGAGTTTGTTGCAGAGGCTGTAATGACAACAGAAAAAAAACTCGCTTAGAGGCTTAGGGAAAAACAGAGAACCTAACCAGCTGGGTGGCTATTCCAGTGGGAGCCATGTGTGCAACTCTGGCAGGAGCCTTGCATGCAACTCCAGCCTATGCCGAAGGCTGCAAAGCCATAGGCTGTTTTGAAAATTTGTGCCCCATGTTAGGCGCCAACATGTAGCACAAGTTCTAATAGGTCTTCATAATAAATGTTCAGCGTCAAATATAGCAAACCACAGTCACCTTACCTACTCAACTTTTTCCAGCTGAAAAGAAACTGAGCGTCTCTCTCCTCCTGTCTTATCACTTCCTTTCTCTGCTCAGCCATATCACTTCCTGTCTATCTGTACAGACCTCCAGACCTCTATGGTTGCCTTTGATCTTCAGGCAAGCTTTATTTGTACAAATAAGATATTGGAATAAGTGTTGCTATGGTGTGTGCTAGGGTGCTTAGGAAATGCAAGGAACAACAGGCATGCCTCTGCATGAAGGGTGGGCGAAGAGTTACTACTGATAGGCTCCATTCTGACCTTTATACTTTATACACAGGGCAGGGTTCAGAGGTGTGTGCTTCAGGGCTGGACTTCGGAGACTTGATGTACACTCCTGTGCATACCAGTCGTGCAGCGAGTCAGATTCAGGTTTGTGCCCCAGTAAAATCAATGAACTCCACTCCCCTGGGTCTTACAGGTTACTCTACTCTTAGAGAGCCGGAGTCATGAATACGTGTGGTAGTTTGAATGTAATTCAGTTCCAGGATGTCCCACTTATTGTTTCTCTCAGTAGCAGTGGCTACATTAAAATCTCCTAAAAAACAGAAACAAAACAAAAGAAAAATCCAGAAAGCAGTTTATTAAATTATAATGCACACTCATAATTTTGAACCATAATTAAGTGTTTTTATGGACAATATTCCAGAGGGATCAAACTTTGGAAATACTAAGATGTGGTGTATTTATTTTTATTTTTTCCAGTTGAATTTATGAGAGCACAGCAAAGCATTATATACATAAAAGTGTACATGCATCAAATTTTTTTGTCATTATTAGGAAGTTTTAATTTTTACTTTCTGTGTATGAGTATAGTGACATCACGTGTCTGCGCCAAGTACATGTGTTGAAATAAGAGCAGCGCCGCGTCCCCCGCACCCGGCCGCCCACATGGCTAGCTTAGCTTATGCCCCGAAATAATTACACGGAAACTGTATTCTTTTAATCACTGCCTGACCCATTAGTTCCAGCCTCTTATTGGCTAGCTCTTACATATTGATCTAGCCCATTTCTATTATTCTATGTAGTCCACAAGCTGGCTTACCAGGAATGATCTTAACCTGCATCTGTCTGGCGTGGGAGAACCATGGCGACTCACTGACTCAACTTCTTTCTCCCAGCATCCTGTTCTGTTTTCTCCGCCTACCTAAGGGTTGGCCTATGAAATGGGCCTAGGCAGTTTCTTTATTAATAAGAAATCATTCCCACATCATACATGCATTGACTAGGGAGGCTAGAAAAAGGTTACCCAGGGATTGGAGTTACAAGAAGCTGTGAGTCATTATGTGGGTGCTGGGAATTGAACTAGAGACTCTGAAAGAGCAGCCAGTGTTCTTAACCACTGAACTCCCTTCTCTATGGTGCTTTCTACTTGCAAGTTTTTATAATAAACTAAATAAAATAAATAAAATCTATATAGAGAGATTAAAAAAATCCAACACCAATTATTTTTAAAGCATCCTACAAAATAAACAGGGGAGGAGAACCAACAAGCTCTTGTTAGAAAGCCAGTATTTCTGATACTGCAGTTGGTTCTGGACATGCTCAGACACAGCTAATAGAACAACATCCCAGAGGAACACAAATGCAAAATATAACACTTACAGACCAAATTTAAGAACACATTAAGAAATTATACAGTGTGACATGTTGATTTCATTCCAGGGATGCAAATTTGTCTCAACATATGCTTATCAGCAAGTGGAATATAGCACATAAACACACATGTGTTCATCTTGATTTCAGAAAAGGCCTTTGACCAGCTTCCATATCCTTTCATGATAAAATACCCGAGAGGCTAGAAATAGGAGGAACAAGCCTCAGAATACTCAAGTCCGTGCCTGAAAATTCTACAGGCAGCACTATGCTGTGGGTTAAACCTGAGACCATTCACTCTAAAATTCGGAATGAGGTAAAGATACCAAAATTTTTCTACCCTTAATTGCTATGGTGTTTCTTGTCTTAGCTAGACAATAAGACAAGAGAAATGAAAGGGATACAAATGGGAAAGAAAGACATCAAGCTATTTCTAATTGTAGAATCATGACTCGAAACTCAAAAGACCCTTGAAAAACCACCAGAAAATTATAGACCCGGTGATCACTTCTATAAAGTAGCAGGATATAAAATTCAACACACAAAATTAGTAGTGTTTTTTTTAATAAAACAATAACAAGTATGCTAAGAATGCTTTTCTGCTCATTTCTTTCACATTTGTTCAAAACAAACAAACAAACAAACAAACCCCACAGACAATCCAGAAAAAAACCAAGCCAGGAAGGTGGAATGAGCCTCTTCAGAGAAAACCTGAAGGAAGTAGCTGAACCCCAAATAATCATTATACCTCCTGTGATCCCAGGGTAGCAGAAAAAAATGAAATGGCTACAGAGTCAACACAATCCTCATGAAAACTCCAATGACATATACTACCTGCCCACAAATCATGTTAAAGAGCTATAGTTATGAAACCAGCATGGCACTAGCCCCCAGACAGACATGTAGAACACTGGGATATAAGATAGGAACCAGAAGTAAACCATTCAGTTACACTGCTTTTTTTTTTTTTTTTTTTTTTTTTTGACAGGATTTGCTACATAGTTTTGGCTGTCCTGGAACTTTTTATGTAGAGTTTGAGGCCATGCTGGCCTCAGATTTACAGAACTCCACCTACCTCTGTCTCCAATTCGTAGGATATTAAAGCTGTGCTCCGCCATGCCTGGCTCTCTGCTTTGTATTTTGACAAGCTGACTATAATGTGCCACAGAGATGTTCATTCTCTGGTCATTTTTGCATGGGGTTTCATTTGCTTCCTGTGTTTGAGGTTGGATTGTTTCTACGGGTTTGGGGACTTTCTACTGTATGCTCACGCTGAGCTTCTCGACCTGTGAATGCTCAGGCTTGGTCTCTTGGCCATATCCCAGGATTCTCGGACATGTGGCCATTTATTCTCCTGGTTGCTGTTTGAATACAGCCTTCCTTTACACAGATGTCCTTTCTTTTGTGAGTCTGCTGGATTCCCATTGTGTTGTTTTTTATTTAATTAGTCGAAATTTTCATCTACAGTGTTTCTATTTCATTTTTTTTTTGGTCTCAAAATTCAGTTGCCTTGATGAACTTTTCTGGACTGTTGCTAGTTTTTTTTCTTTTGCTGACTTTTTCCGTAATATCACTGCTTTTCTCTTCCAGGTTCAGAATGGGATTCACCTGCTCATCTGAATCTTCTTTGAGGTAAGTGATTATTTTTATTGGTAAACATTGAAATCTTTTCCCAAGGCTGCCATTATTTTAGCCTTTTTGAACTGAGTTTTTATTTTTTAATTTTATTTTTTATATTTATTTATTTACTTATTTATTATGTATACAATATTCTGTCTGT
>NC_022015.1:45945865-45946763 GCF_000317375.1 Microtus ochrogaster | reverse complement strand
AACTGAGTTTTTAAAGAGTAAAGATCTTGGTGGAGTCATGTTGACTTGCTTTTCATGTTCCTGGGATTTCTGTGTTGTGATTTGCTTAGCTGCTTGGAAGCTTCCGGTTTTATGTGAGGATCACAGCAGCAGCAGTTTCTCTGAGGGGCTTAGGTCTCAGTCCCCAAAATAGTAATCCATTCAAAAGTTAAAGTTAAATAAAACCAAATAAAACTCAGGGATGAATCACTAATTACTGCTAAACATGTTATGGCAACAGCAGAGAGTGTTGCGAAGTTAATAATCATCTAGGGTAAACGGAAAATAGTAATGGGTGAGTACCAGAAAGGAGGGAACAGCACAGGGAGTTCGAGGCCAGCTTGGGTTACATTAGCCTCAAAAAGAAATCAAACAAAAAGCCAAAGAAATCATCAAAAAGTGAAAAAAGAAGAGACAGAAGAATGTTACAAAGTAGACAAGATAATAGCAAACAATTAGAAAACTTTAAAAACACGGAGCTGAAGAGAGATGGCTCAGGGGCTCAGAGCATTGACTGCTCTTGCTGAGGACCCAGATTTCAGCTCCCACACGGCATCTTACAACATCTGTAACCCCAAGTTCAGGAGATCTGATGCCTTTTCTGCTTCTGCACACATGCGGTGTAAAGACATACATGCAGGCAAAACATTCATACGCATAAAGCAAACCTTAAAAAATAAGAATATGACAAAATAATCTAAACATATATCCCAATAATTAGAAAAATTATAACAAAATTTAGATAAGTGTAAGGGGAAAAAAGTGTGAAAACCCCAGTAAGATGAAGTCAGAATGTCACTGAAACTATGATGAGAAAAAAAAGAGTAAACTTGGAGGAGGAGGAAGAGGAAGAGAAGGAGGAGGAGGAGGAGGAGGAGGA
>NC_022015.1:45937346-45945765 GCF_000317375.1 Microtus ochrogaster | reverse complement strand
GGAGGAGGAGGAGGAGGAAGAGGAGGAGGGAGAGAGAGGGATATATATGAATTCATGTCTTCCAGCCTCAATATCCAGATCACAAGTGTGCCCTCCATCTCTGGATTCTAGTTCCCTCCAGAAAAAGTCAAGCTGTTAACCAAGAACAGCCGTCACACAGACCATTGCCTAAAGGTCATGTGGACCAAGCAAAGGACTGTGGTGCACCAAGGAGGGAAGTTAAAGTGAAAATAGCTTGGTCAGACCTCAGACATGTATTTGATAGAGCACTAGCATAAAACATATGGAATACAAGAGTCCCACAAAAAGTCCTGGGATGGGGTGTGGTTCAGTTGGTAGAGAGCTTACCAAGCATTTGTGATATCTAGGGTTTGATCCCCAGCACAGCTATAAACTGAACATGGTGGTAAGTGTCTGTAGTCCCAAAACTCAAGAAGTAGAGGCAGGAGATCAAGAGTTCACTGTCATCCTCAGCCATAAGTTCTGTGACTCTAGAGAACCCTGACTAATAGAGACTGGGCAGGTTTTTCTACCCTATGATAACCTCCTGACTTGTATCCCCTGTGGGTGGCTAGTGTTCTCACAAGGTGGAGGTGGGGCAAGTGACCGTCATACAGAGATTTATACAGGCTGACCCATCTTGGTACTTTTGGAAACGTATTCAACATTAACTACTATGCTGAGTGAATATGGTTGTGGATGATAAGTGGTCCCATGAAGCTTCAGAGTTCCTGGACTCTAGAGCAGCAAGCCTCAGGCAAACAGCTGGCTCCAGAGGTTGCTCTACCAGCCCACCTGCAAGCTTTGTGTTATCAGAGGGTAGACTCTCTCTTGGCAAGTTCTGCAACAGGGTGCTGAGGTTAGGGTCCTATTCTTATACAATCCAGTGTCTGCTTGGGTCCTCCTGCTATCTGTGCTTTGCAGTTTGCTGGCCTCTGTCCTTCCTGTTCTCTACCCCTGAATGGATGCTTAAAAAGAAATCCCACACTAGCTTAGAATTGAGAATAATAAAGGGTTATTTATTTAGTGGTAGACTCACAAATCAATTTCCTCTGCTGGAACGGAGAACAGCAACTGAATCCCACAGCTGGAAAAGAGGCCAGACATGCGCTTTACATCAGCATAAATAGTATAAGAGGCCATGGCCAAGTGGGCAGGTAACTTAAAGGCTACTGGCTGTAGGAATTCCTACAGCATACCCCTGCCTCCCAAGGTTGCCTAATTCTAGGGCAGTGGCAGGTTGACTTGAGGTCCCCAGAATATTTCAACTTTAAACAACAGATTTTCTTCTAAGATGGCACCTGGCCACCGTCTGCAGAGCCTGGGTAACTCCTGTGTATTGCTGGTCTGTCCAAAAAAAAACCCAAAGCAAAACAAAACAAAAACACCCAACAAAACAAAACAACCCCCCCCCCCAAATCAACCAACCAACCAACCAAACAAACAAAAAACCACCACCAACAAAAGCCCACAGCTCACCAAAATGCAGGTACCCTAAAGATAACACACAAAATCATATTTAAGCTATGTGCATAAAGTATGTATGAAACACACAGGAAATTTCATGGTTAGACAGTAGTCCTATCCATAAGATGTTTTGTTAGTCTTGTTTGTCTTTATAGTGTGTCCCTACCTCCACTGTTTTGTTAGCCATGTTTGTCTATGTAGTGAACCCCCACCTCCACTGAAGAGACTTAGTGTAATAAGGCTTGATTCCTTGCTGGTGGTACTACTTTGGAAGTTTCTGGAAACTTGAGGTAGGGCTTAGCTGGAAGACATAGGTTACTAGGGAGGAGCCGTTTAGGGCTAGTTAATGTTCCATCCCCCTGTCTGTCCCTCTCAGCTTCCCAGGAAGCATGGCTTGAATTGCTTGTCTTGTACTTCCACCATGCAGGGTTGAAAATGGTCTGCAAGCTGAATAAATCCTCCCTTAAGTTGTTCACATCAAGGATTCTGTCATAGCAAGAGTGAAACTGACTAGCACAGTATGTATGCAAACACGCTCAAATCCAGAAGCAAACAGAATGCAACTATCTGGTTCTAAGTATTTTGGATAAGATACTTAACCTGCGGTACATTTGTTATGTACTTTTTAGAAGATGTGAAGAAGCACAAGAAAGTTTAGCATTAACCCCACAAAAGTCAAACAAAAGGCCTCCGGGAAGGGATTTCAGCTGCTAAGGAGTTGGTATATATGGCCTTCTAAGTTTTATAATCTGTTGTTTGCATATAAAGTGCAAAGGAACATCCTTCACACTATGTGTTTCAGAGGACACATGCTGTTCTAATGAGTGATTATACCGTGACATAAAACAAACACTCTGGGTTGGAGAGATCTTTCAGTAATTACGAGCACTTGCTGCTCTTGCAGAGGACTGGGGTCCAGTTCTCAGCACCCACAGATCAGCTCACAGGTGCTAGTAACTCTGGTTCCAGCAGATATGATGCCCTCTTCTGGCCCCTACATGTACTTCACACAAATGGTGTATATATGCACAGAGGCAAAATATTCATACGCACAAAAAAAGAACTAAGTACCTATTTATGAATGTTTAGCCTAGTTCCACTTTGCCTCATGTTGATGGATTTTTAACATTTCCTGTGTTTGTTGTCAAACATATGGGTTTGGGGGCATTTCACCTATCCAAATTAGTCTTCCTTGATTTAACCCAACTGATAAAGCCCTGTGTCAGGAGTCAGCAAGAAGAAATTCTGTTGGAATGAATTTCAGTTCTGTGTTCTGTAGTTGGGGAAAGAAATCTTTTTTCTTATAAGAGCTGTAGACATATACTCATGTATATAATCTAGCTAGCTAGCAAGATAGAGATAATACATAGGCACAAATAATGTTAGCATACAAAGTAATTGATATCATTATGTCATTTTCACACACACACTGCAGTCATATGGAGGCCAAGCCAAGGTCCAAATCAGAACAGAATAGAATATCTGGAGAGCTAGTCAGAGAAGCTGAGCCCAGATAAACTGATGGGGGAAAGTTGAACTACTACTGAGCCTATGGAATGTGGCTTGACTTCTATTCATGAAATCCACTGTGATTTGCATTTTCTTCCCTTGAAACAAAGTACATCCTAAGAGTAGCATTTGTTTAAAATGGCACAGCAGCAAAGATATCCATCACTTTTTTTGCTTTGAACATTTAATGGTGCCTACATCTATCAGAATATCACATTAGTATTTACGTTGTACTGCACTTTTTGATTGTATTCTTAACCCTCCCTCAACTCCTTCTAGATCCTCTGACTCCACTACCTACCCAACTTCATGTTTTCTTTTTCTCTTAGAAAAACTAACCTAAAATAAAAATACAAAAACCCATGGAATACATCTGAGCATGAGGCCTATGCTGGAGTATAGTTGATACACCCAGTGGCTCTGCATTGGAGAACACTGATTTTCTCTTCTCTCAGCAACTATTCATTACAAGCAGCTTCTTGGCAAGGGCTGGGACATTGTGCTCATTTCCCCTCCCCTGTGCTGGGGTTTTGCCCAGCTTGAACTTGTGCAGGTCTTAGGCATGGTGTCACAGTCTGTGAGTCCACAGGTCCATCTGTCATGCTGTGTTTAGAAAACACTGCTTCCTTGGAGTCATCCACCACCTCTGGTTCTTATGACATTTCTGCCTCCTTTTTGGCATGGATCAAAATTTCTTTTATTTTTCATGCATATCGCCTACATGCATTCCTGATGTCTGAGGAGGCCAGAAGGCACAGTCAGAGCCCCTGGGATTGGAGTTCCAGATGGTTGTGAGATGGCAGGGGAATACTGGGAATCAAATCTGGGTCCTCCCGAAGAATAGCTGGCGCCATTAACTGCTGAGCCATCTCTCCATCTATGTGGCTCCCCCATAATTCTTTGAGTATACCCAACTGTGCCCCCCCCCCTGACTTGCATGTCATTAGAATTACAGACATATGAAACAGGGAATGCTTCCTGTGTCTTCTTGAATAGTTTTCTATATTTTGTTTCCCGGTCTCCTTTTAGAAAAACTTTCCTGGGACACTGGCTTGGGACTTCAGTGACTGAACACTGAGGTACTGCCCTTAAGCCGTGGCAGGTTAAGGAAGGAGATGGAGGTGCTTTGCCTCAGCTCTGAGGCAGAGCTTTCCCTTCAGGGTGTCTCTGAGGAGTTGGAGTGAAGCTGCCTTCTGTGGTTCATCTGGCATGACTCCCTTAACTTGGCTTTCCTGTCTCATGCCACTTCCCTTATTCTCTTGCCAATTGCCCTTAGGAACATGTGTTTAACAAACCACACGAACAAGTCACGGGCTGTTCTAGTTTCCTTTGGTTGCTGTGATAAAGTGCTCTGACTGCAAGCAGCTCGGTGAGGAAAAGGCTTATTTGACTTACACTTTCAGGCCACAATCTGTCATTAAGGTAAGTCAGGCAGGGCAGGAACTCGAAGCAGAAACCATGGAAAAATGCTGCTTGATAGTCGCCTCTCTGGCTTGGTCACAGGCTCAGGATCACTTGCTGGGCCTTCCCATACCAATTAATAATCAAACAATACTCCAAACATGACTGCAGGCCATTTCTAGGTGATTTCTCAATCAAGGCTTTCTCACAGAGTACTCTGGACCAGTGATTCTCAATCTGTGTGTCTCAACCCCTTTGGGCATCAAATATCAGATATCCTGCATATCAGATATTTACATTATGATTCGTAACAGTAGCAACGAAATAATTTTATGGTTGGGGGTCACCACAACATGAGGAACTGTATTAAAGGTTGCAGCATTAGGAAGGTTGAAAATATTGCTTTAGACTGTATCAAGTTGATAAAGTTAACTAGGGTAGGCCTCTGTTGACTGGTTTTATGTCAACGCAAGCTATAGTTGGGAGGACAGAACTTCAGTTGAAGTCCTCCTTCATGGCATGTGCTTCAGTTTGTGACTCCACATTCCTGTCCTGCTTGGCATTCCTGTCCTGCTTGGGTTCTCGAAGGAGTCCTGCTTACTGGCTTGCTCATCATGGCTTGTTCATCCTGCTCTCTTTGAGCGTCATGATCCAGAAGTGGCACTGCCCACAGTGAGCAGGAGCCTCTTCCATCAATTAAGAAGATGTACATCATCCTTTCCCACAGGCCAGTCTGGTGGGGACATGTTCTTAGTTGAGGTTCCCTCTTCAATGATTCTAGCTTGGGTTGAGTTGACATAAAACTAGGTAGCACAACTGACCCCTTGACAACCTGATACACAAATGCATCATTATTCAACTATAACCTTTCCTTTCTCATTTCCCTCCAAGATGGTATATTGATATTAATATTACCATATAAACTACTTCAACTTCTAAAGTTTCATAGTCTAAAAATTCAACCACCTTGAAAGTTCAGTCTCTCTAAAATACCAAAAGTTTTTTTTTTAAATCCTAAGCCTCTCTACACTTTCTAAGCTTTAGTAACTGTGACTTCTTGTAAAATTGAAAATACATTAAATACTTTCTTGCTCTAAGAAGGAAAAAAATCAGGACACAGTCTACAATTAGATGAAACCCAAACCAAAGTTTAGTTTAAGGCTCAATGTCAGACTTCTGGAACTCACAGTCTTCTAGGCCCTAAAGTGTTTGTCCTAGAACACATAGGACATCTTGAAGGCTCAGGCTGGTTCCGCTTGGCACTTGTGATCCTGACATCTTTGAAATGACGGGGTCGCCTGCTGCCACCAGGCTGCACTTGCTCACCAATAGCATTTCCTGGGCTCCCTCAGGGACTCTGATCCTGACACACAGTTCCAAGCCTCAACTTCACCCCAAAATCTCTTCAATCCTAAATTTTCAGATGCAGCTGTGGCTGCACCTTCACAAGTGACCTCTTCAGGGATTCTACGTTTATCACACAGTGCTGACCTGTGTGCAGTGGAAGCCAGGGGCTTTTGCTGAGGTGATGATTGCTTGGCCAGGGTCACCTGCCATTCAATTTTCACAGCCCAGTTTTTGGTTCTTCCTGGTACCGGTGTCTGTCATAGTTAGGGTTTCTACTGCTGTGATAAAACACTATGACAAAAAGCAGCTTGGAGAGAGGAGAGGGTTTATTTCTTTTTCCTTTGTAGTCCATCTTCCAGGGAAGTCAGGGCAAAAACTCAAGACAGGAACTTGGAGGCAGGGGCTGATACAAAGGCCACGGAGGAGTGCTATTTGCTGGCTTGTTTATCATGGCTTGTTCAGCCTGAATTCTATTTATTTATTTGTTTGTTTGTTTATTTATTATGTATACAATATATGTATGTGTGTCTGCCTGCGGGCCAGAAGAGGGCACCAGATCTCATTACAGATGGTTGTGAGCCACCATGTGGTTGCTGGGAATTGAACTCAGGACCTTTGGAAGAGCAGGCAATGCTCTTAACCTCTGAGCCATCTCTCCAGCCCCCTCAGCCTGAATTCTTATAGCACCCAGGAACAGTGGTGCAGTAATGGAACCACCCACAGTGAGCAGGGTCTTTCCATATCAATCATCAATCAAGAAAAATGCACCACAAGCTTGCCTTGGTCACAGGCCAATCTGGTGGGGGCATGCTCTCAATTGAAGTTCGTTCTTTCCAAATAGCTATCTTGTGTTATTGACATAAACCTACCCAAAACTCAAGTCTATATCTCTCCTAGGCTATTAGGGATGAGAAAATCTTAAATTATTACAAGTGGCAGTCGCTTATCACAGGAACTGTTTTTTCTCCTTATTCATAGCTCTTTGGAAGTGTTACTTTGATGAACTCGTAAGTTCTTTTAGAAATGAGGGTGGAACATGCGCCAACAAGCCATCCATCACAGGTACTTAAGGGATGCTCAGGTGGAAGGGACAGTTTCTGAACGACAGTTATTTGAAACGTCTGTGAGTATTGACTCTTAACTTTTTGTGAAGTGTGTTATCATGGTGGCTCCCATGTCAACCTTCATATAGCAGTACTGTTCAAGAAGTCATGAGGCTGATAGGTTACTCATGCAGAGCTGCTCCCTGGCTTATGGTTGGGTTATGACACTATAAACTCATGAGTTGAAAGTACATTTATATGCCCAACTTACTAAGCACTATAGCTCCACAATACTGCACTGTGGCACTCCCAAGTTTTCTCTTGTGAACTTGAAGCTGACTGGGGGCTGTGGCTTGCTGCCACTGTTCTGCATGGTAAGACTGTCACCTACCTGTCAGCACCCTGGGAAAAGACCAGAATTCAAAGTTTGAGCAGCGTCTACTGAATGAATCACTCTGCATAGTTGTAAGGAGGATAAATTAGAATTGGACCTGTTATTTGTCAGGGATTATATCTTTGTGTTTGATTCACAATATCAGTACATGATATGAGGCCCTCTTTATTCCACATGTTGCTTAATTTTGTAGAGATGAAGACCCTATTTATGCATGAGGGTAAGAAAAAGAAGGTCTAGATAGGCTTAAGCTTGTTTAAAGTTTTCAGTTTAGTATCAGAATCCTTGGGTTCTTACATCCAAGGATGTATGGCCCTGAATATAATGCCACTGAATCTCTCAGTATGGACATAGATTTGGTGACTTCTTGGCATGGTAGGCCCACATTGTAATGGAGAACAGTGCTTGTCTGTTGTCAAGAAGTCCTATGCAGTTAGAATGGAAAAATACGGCTGTTCAAACACGGAATTGCCAAGCTGGATGACGCCCATATCCTCTAGCTTAACTGGAGAAAAAGGGGAGAGGGATCTCAGGTCTTAGGGCTGTGACTCTGTGCTTTCATTTATGCCATAGATCTTTTGCTTTGTGCTCTCCATCTTCCATTTTCACAGAAGGGAACACTGACAATTTTGAGGCTAATGTTGGGAATGGGTTTCACTTAGCCATTTCTCCTTAATAATCAATTATGATATAATACTGATACTCAAAGGAATAAATATTACAACCCCCCACAAAAGGTGGCATTTAATTTCTAGTATTTGCATATCTTAGAAGAGCAGTAGAGGCATGTGGGTCCACGAACATAGGCTTTTTGCTTCTATGGGGTTTGAACCTGATTAGGCAGGACATTTTCTCTGGTTAGAATTTACTTTTTTTCCTTTTCTTCTGTTTTCTCTTCCTCTGTTTCCTTTCTGGTAATGGGGATGTAACCCAAATTCTGATGCATGCCAGATAAGTGCTCTGCCACTGAGTCGTTTCCCAGTGCTGCAGTGAGGAATTTGACATTGTTCCTCTCTCCACACTAGGCAACCATCTCTCCAAGGGTCCAGGGGCTTGCGATACTAGAGGCATTGTTAGTGTTATTCTTCACCATCAACATGCCATTTGACAGGAAGGTGGCAGACAGCGTTCTTGAGAGTCCTGTCACCTCAGCTGTGTATTGTAATTGAATTTTTTAAAATATTTTTTTGGCTGCTACCTCTGATCTGAACAGAGAATTCTCAACAGAAGAAGTTCAAATGGCCAAAAGACACTTAAG
>NC_022015.1:45932636-45935898 GCF_000317375.1 Microtus ochrogaster | reverse complement strand
TTTTTCTCAATTAAAAAATAAATAAATAAATAAAATATTTTTTTGGCTGCTACCTCACAAATAATGACACGAAGACTTATTATTCATTTTAAAAGCTCAGCCTTAGCTTAAGCTTGTCCCATTAGCTCTTGTAACTTAAACTAACTTGCTTTTATTAATCTATGTTTTTTTTTAAATTTATTTATTTATTATGTATACACTATTCTGTCTGTGTACATGCCTGCAGGCCACAAAAGGGCACCAGACCTCATTACAGAAGTTTGTTTGCCACCATGTGGTTGCTGGGAATTGAACTCAGGACCTTTGGAAGAGCAGACAATGCTCTTAACCTCTGAGCCATCTCTCCAGCCCTTAATCTATGTTTTACTATGTGACTCTTTTCTTCTTTCATTCTGTATGTCCGACTCCCTCCTTGTCTTGTTGACATCTCCTCTGCACCTCGATTATCTCTTCCTACTTCCTCTCTCTGCCCAGAAGTCCTGCCTAGCTATTGGCCATTCGGCTATTTATTAAACCAATCATAGCACTACATCTTCACACAGGGCACACATATCCCACAACAGTGTATCTAGGGACTCTTTGGAGAAGTAGATGGTGGGCATCAAGAACTTGGACTTGGGGGTTGCTGCTTGATGGGTATAGAGTTTCAGTTTTGCAAGATGATAACGTTATAAAGATTACATGTACATTTAACAGTTCTGAATCTTTTTATTTATTGATTTATTTATTTTATTGAGAAAAAAATTTTCGCCTCCTCCCAGCCTCCCACTCCTCCCACCCTCCCCCCACTCCTCTCCCCCTCCCTCTCGAGTCTGAAGAGCAGTCAGGGTTCCCTGCCCTGTGGAAAGTCCAAAGTCCTCCCCCCTCCATCCTGGTCTAGGAAGGTGAACATCCAAACTGGCTAGGCCCCCACAAAGCCAGAACAAGAAGCAGGATCAAAACTCAGTGCCATTGTCCTTGGCTTCTCAGCAACCCTCATTGTCCGCCATATTCAGAGAGTCCGGGTTTATCCCCTGCTTTTTCAGTCACAATCCAGCTGGCCTTGGTGAGCTCCCAATAGATCAGCCCCACTGTCTCCGTGGGTGGGTGCACCCCTCTTGGTCCTGTCTTCCTTGCTCATGTTCTCCCTCCTTCTGTTCCTCATTGGGACTTTGGGAGCTCAGTCCAGTGTTCCAGTGTGGGTCTCTGTCTCTATCTCCATCCATCGCCAGATGAAGGTTCCGTCCAGATGGGATTCCTCAGCAACTCAACAGTTCTGAATCTTATACTTAAAATAAATAAGATAGTAAATTTTATATTTAGCTTATATGCCCAGTTTAAAAGAACAGGTTATGGTACCTAATTCTCAAGTGCCTTTACAGATCTAAGGGTATGGCATTTTAACAAAAGAGCTTCTCACACAGACATGCAGCTTCTGCAGCACCCTTTAGCTCCTCCAAGAAGACAGAAGACCTTCTGCCTCCAGGCCTTTCCTTTGGGTTTGGTAAACCTAATCACACAGCAAAAAGCAGCCTTTCGCCTCTTCACCTTCCTGGATGCCTTCTAGGGAATCGATCTTCTCATCCTGCCAAGACAGGTAGACTAAATCTTCCCCCCACAAGAAAAATCTTTGGGCCTCTTGTACTAATGGCAAGCACTGCTTCTAAGACTGGTGTTCTCCAAGGACAAAGGAGAGGATTTGGGATTGCCTGCGTAGCTAAAAAGCTGTCTCGTTTTTGTTCATTTATCCCTCCCAGATCTGTCTAATGGCATTTGACGACTTCAGGTACTGTTAACTTACTACTTCATCCATGACATTTAATGAAGTTTCCTGCTAAAATACAGACAGGTGTGCCTAACAGGTTTCAGGTGTGTCTTAAAAAAAATCCAGGGTTCCCGATTTCTTTAATTGTCTTAACCTAAAGCAATATCCTTTTGCTATGACACCAAGATGTAAATCTGTTCCATTCTCTTACAGGTTCCAGGAAAAGTTCTGTTACATTAACCCCAGTCAGTTTCAAGCATATTTTACAGGTCACTCCTGCTGCCTGGGCCAAGACCAACTCACAAAGTACTCTTCAGACAATGCCAAACACCTGTACCAGCTCCTGGGATGTCACCATTGGTACCAACTCTCCTAGGTCAAGGACAGCTGCCAACTAAAATCTGGTTTTATCTGCTATTGTGTCCCATCACATGGCTAGTCACATTTCATAGGGCCAGTAATAATATTTTTTTTCTCCTAGCCACCTGCCTTCTCATATCTCTCAAAAAGCAGCTGCCTGAGGTCTCCAGGATGACAGCAAACCAGACAGTACTCCAGCCACACGTCTTGCTGAGTGTGAGCTCACCAACTCCCAGCTCTCCCCTCTCCCACATGGCCCCATGCCCACAGGAAGTAGCCAGACTGGGGCTGATGCCCCTATATCCAAGGACTCTGGGATGTTTGATTGAAAGTGAGACCTCCAGCTCTCTGACATCTCTATATCCAAGAAGTCTGGGATGATTGGAAGCATCACCCAGCCCCTGGCCTGGGAGTTGCCTTGGTCCAGACTTCAACTTCCAGCGTGCCAAGGGCTGACCCTTCTCAGGGAGGGTCAGAACCACTCCCACAGGGTAATTAGGCTCTTGCTGGAAAAAGGAACACGTGGTTTCAGGTTTTGTGTGCCCCCCCCCCCCCCGCCTCTGACATGATTCTGTCCTTATGCCGAGCAAGTCAAGCTTTGTCTTGGAGAGTGTGATGCCCCCCCGCCCCCCAGTCTCTTTCTCTCTCCTTGTCATGCTCGGTCGGCCACCTGGGGTTATTTTGTGTCAGTGGAGAGGCTCATCTTAAGATTTTTTTCCTAACAAAACCTACCCTCCTAAAGGCTCGTAAAAACCAAACCAAACCAAAACAATTTTTCTTTTATTTCAAGATGGTGAAAGCAAAGCCTAAGAGGAGGAGGAGGGAGAGGATCCCAGGAGAATGGAAGAAATATAGAAATATAGCAAGGGCAGCTGTGAGAGATATGGGAGAGGAACCCGTGGAGTCAGTGGAGCAGTGGAGGTCAACTACAGTTGGCCTGGCTTTGAGGGAAGATGAGGAACAGGATGAAAAGGAGGACCAGTGAGAGGAGATCAGGACCAGTGGGCCTGTGAGCAGGGGGAGAATGTTCTAGGATAGCGAAGAGATGTACCACAAGAGGACAGAGCCGGGCGGTGGTGGCGCACGCCTTTAATCCCAGCACTTGGGAGGCAGAGGCAGGCGGATCTCTGTGAGTTCGAGACCAGCCTGGTCTACAGA
>NC_022015.1:45894596-45932536 GCF_000317375.1 Microtus ochrogaster | reverse complement strand
AAAAAAAAAAAAAAAAAAAAAAAAAAAAAAAAAAAGAGTTCTTGAGAACGGAGAAGGAAGTAAGAAAGGCCTTGGCTGTTCCTTGAGGCCAGGATGTTATGGCTTAACGGGATTAGTCATTTTACAGAGAACAATCACTGTGTAGAGAGTGGGCAGAAGCCGGTGAAGGCAAAGTTGTGACTCAGCCTTAGAAGACACAGGAAAGGGGAGGCTCCTTCCCTCTTCACAGTCAGCCTGAGTCTGCAGGCTGATTGAGAGGGGCCTACTTTGGGTGTGTTCACCTTTTATTCTCAGGCTTTCCCCTTAGCTCCCTTCCCCACCCTTGGAGGCAGAGGTTAAGTGTATCCTCAGGCTCTCCCAGTGAGGTGATGGCTATGCTGATTCCTAGCCTCTTGGCTTTAATGAGCTTCCTGGAAGCTCCTGTCAAGGGTGTTAACTTCCCTCAGGAAGAGAATCATTATTCACCGGGGAGAAAATGAATATCTTGTGGCTGTGGGCTCTTAACCAGGTTAAAGCTGCAGGACAAATGATGACTGAACAGACCTCACGCAGGGAGGAATGAGAGAAGGGAGTGTAAGTCTTCAGAAGTCTGCATGGGGGAGGATGTGGAAGCCAGCCTTTTCCTCCCTTGAGTGTGCACCAGTCAGGGAAGGGGGGTTTGTGTCGTCCCTCCGACCCTCCCGTTCGATCTGAGTGTGAGACCAAAACAGGAACCTTGTGCCTTGCAGCTAAAGGTTTCTGTTTGCAGTTAGGATTGTTAAAGAACAAATCCTTGCTTGTCCTGGGCAGGTTCAGGTTTCTGTTTGCTGTTAAAGAATAAGTTTCTGTTTGTCCTGTGTTAAGTCTTTGCAAGTTAAGGTTTCTGTTTGTAATTAGGAGTAATTTCCAGTTTTACAAACATCAAGTCACATATTTCAACCCACCCTAAGCTCAAGATCCCCACACACATTATGTTTACCCTTGTCCTTGCCTCTCCCCTTTCATTGTATTTTTATAACGGTGTATGTCAGCCAACCCTCTTTTCCCTTGAACACCTTATCTCTCCTGTAAAAAGGACCTCAGGAGGCCAGCAGGGGCTGCTCTTAGGGTGAGACAGCCTGCTGGCCAGTACCAGGTGAGCCCCCAAATACAGCTTGCTTTAATTGGACAATTACAGATTTGGTTTTTTTCTCCTTGCAGGTTTTAGGTTTAACATAGTATACCAAGGGCAACACCCTTCTTTTTTGATTTGTAAAAATGCCCAGTAATGAAAGAGGAGGAAAAGTCAAAGTATGACCAGTCACAGGAATTATGGATATGGGGGAAAGAGGATGGAGCCTAGATCTACCCAAGCAGAGAAATTGCCTTTGTATAGACTGGGGCTTCTCGCTCTCACCATGGGCATCACTTTGAAGCAGAATTTCTTGTGCTGGCTGCTATTCTATGGATTACAGTCTATTTAGGAGAACCTCCAGCCTCTGCAGTTTCATCTCAGTGGCATCTTCTAGAGGTAACAACAGCAGCTCTGGGAGTGTGACAAAGTGTCTCCTGGTTGAGACTCACTGACCTAGTCTGGTAACTGGGGAAGTCAGGGTTTTACTTCACATCCTCTCTTGCTGGCTGCTTGTGTCAGCAGATTCAGAGCTGGGTGGGGGCTGTAGCTCAGTGGTAGGGCACTTGCCTAGCATGTGCCAGGCCGTGGGTTCTGCCCTCAGCAACCTAAAAATCAAACACAAACCCAAAAAGCTAATAGTGTTTTTGTACTCCGGGCTTCTGGGCTAGCAGGTCCATTCCAAGACAAGAGTGACTGTGTTTTAACACTTCTGTGATTCTTACATTCTGGACATCCCAATATAAAAAGCAAGCCTGCCAGGCACGGACACCAAAGATAACGTACTTCCTGATTGCCAGGGAGGGAGCATGCTCTCCTTCCTCCTCTCCTGGATCCGTGCAATAATTAGCCAAAGTAAAATGAATATTAGCCCTTTCTTAACTGCCTTCCTGTGCGTTTGCCAGCACTGACCCAGTAGTGCTAAACCAATTATTTTTTGAACTTTATGGCTTTAAATAATCCCTTGCTCTAAAATTCCCTGTACCCCTCAGCTACTTAACCACAGGCCCCTCTGCCCTAAATCCTTTTCTTATACTTTGTAGCTTTTTAAGCAAGGCCCCTCTTTAAGAAGACATAATCCCTTCTCTGTAGAAAACATGAAAGACCTTGAACAAATCAAGATTTCTCCATGGAGAATTCAGTTAATCCTGTGCTTAGAGCCTAACAAGGAAATCCATCTCTCCACCAAGCACGCCATTACCCGGACTAATGCCTGACTTGAATAACAAGCAAATTATTGTGCTTTTAATTGTACCCTGCCTGGTCACAAAGCACATCTGAGAGAGGAATGTGGCGGCTCTTCCCGAGAAGCAGGTCAAGCCTCTAATCCTCCTTTTCTTTTCGCCTTCCCCTCCCCTCTCCAGTCCTTTCTCTTCCCAGCAGCACAAGGGAAAAAAAAAGACAGCTAAATTATGTTTAAAATGGGAGAGTCTAAAGAAGAAAAAAGGTGGTAAATACTGACTTGGGAGAGGGCGAATTATCCCCCGTCTCTGTGGTGTGGCTCATTTGAGAACAATCAATGTTATCATAACCCCATTACCAGAGGGCGATCTTTTTTTCCCCCCCTACACCAGGCTTCTTGAGCATCTGTGCTATTGACAGTTCGGGCTAGGTAACTCTTTGCTCTCTCTCTCTCTCTCTCTCTCTCTCTCTCTCTCCCCCCCCCTTCTCAATACCCCCCTGTGTGTGTGTGGTGGGTCTCTCCTGAATGCCTTCGGATGTTCCATACTTTGTCAAGTTGCATTAGTCCAGTATGTTCCAATATGGTACCAAAGTCTCTTGGATATGGGTGGCATTACCAGTCACCCTGATGGAGAACGAGAGATCAAACCCTCTGTGTTGGGATATATTTACTGCACATGATCTTCCTGTACACTATAAAATCAGATTTTTTGGAATGTAAACCAGGGAGACAAGTATGTCCCTTATGAATATAGAATAGCATCAAATAAAAAGACAGTAAAGCATGCATTGTCAAGAGTTGGGGAGTGGATGCCCCTGCATCAGAATTCAGGCTGCAAAGAGCCTAAAGTATTTGATCCTCAACCCATTAGCAACTGTCTCTGAGTTCAGAAAACTTTTGAATACCTTTACCTTGTGGTCTTCGAAACTGGGCTTGCTTTGGGTGAGAAAAGGGTGGTGGCAAGGTTTTTGAGATGAGAGCCTTTGCCCAGAAGTGCTGATGCCCAGGAGAGCTGAGATCGGGTGGAGAAGTGGTGGGCCTCACGCTCTTTCAGATAATGTCAGCCTACAGTCCTGTCTGAGGCCTGAAAATCAGCACCATGGAAAGCGCCCCACAGCCGCGCCGTTTTACATTGCCCTGCACTTAGATTGCAGCCTAAGCGGCAAAGGTTGTCTCACTCGGAGGTACAAAGAACCAGTTTATTTTTAGAAACTTACTAGAAGCTTTGTTGTCTGCCCTTTTGTGGGGTGGGAAAGCGCTGCTGTTAAGCCCTATGCCCAATAGATGGCGGTGTACATCTTCCTGAGAAGCCAGAGTTGGCGGCACCTGGTGAGGCCTCCTTCGGCTAAGGGAAGACAAGTGCCACTCCGTGTCCTTTGGAAGACAGGCATTGCCTCCCATTGTTGGCACAAACAGCTCCGAACAATTGTCCTGACCACACAGCTTCAAGCCACATTCCAGGGGGCCTCTGACTGCTCTGGAGGCTAATGCTAGGAGAATGAACTAAGCTGCTAATTTGCTTGATTTGGGGAGGGGGGGTGAGTAGGGAGAGGAAGATCTTGAGTAACAATGGGCATGTTTTATTTTTCCAACACGAATAGGGGCGATGGTATTTTAGCCCCTCTTCCAACTGCTATAGGAAATGAAAGCAGACACCTAATTAGCCCGAATCACTAGCTGGCAGAAGAAAGATTCTGCCCACAATCAGGCTGGAGTGGGGGCATTTGGAGAACCAAGTGTGATTTTGAGGGAGGAGAATGGGTGGGAAGGGAAAAGAGGCCAGGCTGACAGGAGGCCTTTGTAGGGCTCAGATGCCCGCAGTGTGTGGGCTGAGCTGGTTCTGACCCTGAGAGAACAAGGGAGCGGCGGTTCCCCAGATTCATTTCCTGCAGGCCAATGACTGTCTACACTGAGGGGGCAAAGCATCTGCTAGAAGACAGGTCTCTGAGCTGCTTTAAAAAGTATTAAAGACGTAGATGAATTATCTTGGGAAAGAGAGCCCAGCCTGGGGTGGGCTGGGCTTGGATCCCACAGGAAGGCTGTCTGGCACAAAAGAGGGGTGTTACAGGTTGATCCGAGACACGTTTGACTGTTGGTCAGGAATGAAATAAATGCCTGATTATAGAGTGGCCCTGACTGATTGCCCTTCTCTAGTGGGGCATATGATCCCTTCCCACACCAGCAGCACCAGGAACTCCTGCAGAGCCGTGGGCAGGTAGGCACCGCTAAAATCTTCCACTTCAAGGCTCCATGAACTGAAGTGCTAATTTATTTGTTCAGCGATGACTTCTTGTTTTTTAGTTCGATATCACTTTAATTGAAATACTTCACTAATGCGATTTATCACAACTGTAAACTGTCAGTTTTCACAGCTGTTGCCTTTTTCAAGCAATCTGGCAAATGTGTATGGGTAAAAACACAAACTTGGAAGGTTGAGAAGGAGCCGGCACAAGCTTCTTTTCCCACTCAGCTGGCCCACGGTCCCCCTCCCTTCAGAACCATATGCTCCTTTTCTGTAGCCACACCCACTTCAATTTTGGGTGCATCTGCTGTGTACGGCTGCTAGATGCCCATCCTTCATCTTCTAGTGTGTACCTGGTTTTCTTCAGGGGACGGGAGCCTTTAATGAGTTGGCCTTCAGTCTTCTGTGCTGGGGAGGACATGTTCTCCAGAAGTAATAAAAATTCTTATATTTCACCCATGCTGGCCTCGTGATTGAGGGTTTTTGCCGGAATTAGCAAATAACAGTCATAAAACTGAAATGAGACCTAGCTAACTTTGAATTTCAGATAAGTGAGATTACATTGTTTTATTAGAAGTGTATCTGAAATACTGCATGGGACATACACACAAAAAAAACCCTATTGCCTATCTGGAATTTAATGTAATGAAACACTATATATTTTGCATGGTGATGCTACTGGTGATATATGTATGGTGATATATACAGTTTCTAAAACTGAATTTGTCCCCAACTGGTCAAATTAGAATCAGATTAGGCTTTTCACTATAGATTGAGAGGAAGATGTGCTTAAATAAACTCAAGAAAAATCGGTGGGGTTGCTAACACGGGAGGATATGCGCTCTGACTCTTAGCGGCCATCTTTCCTACCGCATGGAAGCCAATGCCATGAAGAGAAATAGTTTTCATTTGACCGGGTAGACTGTGCCCACTGGGCACAGCTTCTATTTAAGTCAAGACGGTGTTAGATGGATATCAGACAGCAAAAACAGCTGTGGCCAACAGTACCCCTCTATTGTGGTGCATTCTTTCTCTTTCCGTGAGTCTTAGTTCACCCAGGACAAGTGTTTGCCGGAGCAAGGCTAGCTATGCAATATGAGCAGAAGAAGGTTAGCTATGCTCGTGACTGAAACTGAGACTTGAATTTCGTACCTTTCCCCTGTTTGGTTGGGTGACTCTGGAGTCACTGTGGCCTTTTCAGGGTTAAATTTTGAGTTCTGAAAGCCAATGAAGACAGGACCCTTCCCCACAGGATGGATGCAAAGATACGGGAGATAAAAGCTTATTACAGAGCCTCCTTGCAGTCGGCACCCTGAGAGGTCTTCTTCCTTCAGGAATGTGCTGTAGCCTGCATGGTTTGGTCCTGGAAGCCTGGTTGGGGCTGTTGAGGGAGCGAGGAGAGAACAGACACTAAAGAAAGGATGGGCTCATGGACGCAGGAAAGCTGGGGCCAGGCGGGTTGTGCACATGCTGATGAAGTAATACAGAAGGCTGACTTCTCAGGCTTTTCTTATGGACAGCACAGGAGGAAGAACGAGATGGTCTTGGTAGGAGCTTTCTGTAGGCAAGTAGTCTTACGCTGGAAATATCGGGAGGGAGGAAGCTACAGTTGCTGGTTTTGGCACACACTGACGGGATTGTGTGTAAACATTTTTACTTGAGTACACTGTCAGCGTTCACACTCAGAACAGAAGAAGGCTTTGCCAGTTCTGAACCTGACCCCGATGGGGAAAGTCTTGCCAAATTTCTATGGGCCCAAGGCATTGGTCCTGGACATGGCTGTACCCATGTCAAACCATATAATCTACTCCGTGCTTTATTTGTTCCTTACTCATTTACCCAGCCTTCCTGGTCCCCTCGGGGGCAACCATGAGTTCCCTCTTACATAACTTAGTCAAGGCCTGAAGACAGGTGCTGTTGCACCATCAGGTGATCATTCGTACGCCACGTGTCACTTCTGGATTCGGCACAAACCTGTCTCCCTGTGTCTGAGGTTTTCGCTCGCGATCTTTCAGTGCTATCACGGCCAGCAGAACCTTTGATGGTTACTCTCTGTCTGGCATCTCAGTGGCATTTACTCAATTTTAATTATTGGGATATTTGTTTTGTATGGATAAGACATTTCTTTCCTTGTCGACCAACTTAAGTGAAACGAAGAAAGGGCAGCAAGAGTACTTGTGACAGTGTGCGATGCTTTCCTTGGAATTTTCTGGAACCCAGAGGTGGATATGAGACAAGCAAGGAGTCAGATGTGGATTTGCCTGTTAAATAGGAGGATTGGTGGCGGATGAGCAAAGTGAGCCCCTCAGAGAGGCCTTGGCCCGGTGGCTGGTTGGCAGGAATAGAATCCAGACATCTAATTTCCAGGCCCAGGCTCTTCGCCGGAGGTTTTGCAGAGCCAGCGGCACACTTGTCCTCAGGGATCTGCCAGAGGGCTCAGCTTGTCTGCTTGCTCTGTTCTGAAACTCAAGGGTTGTGTGCTACAGCAGATGGGGCCCGTGTCCAGTGGGACCGGAGGCTGGAAGGAGCGGAAGGTTTGAAGGGTCTTTGGGACCGCACAACCATGGGCAGAACTTCAGGCATCCCCTCATAGAAGATCCATCTGCCAGTGTCCTGGCTGTGATCTAAATCTCTAGGTCGGGGAGGGCAGGCTAAGGCCCCTCTTCTTGCTCCTCTTCTTTTGGTTTGGATGGAGGATTCATCAATGAAGGAGATCATCATTCTCCTACTCCACCCTCCTCAAATTCTTCCACCCCACCTCCTCCTGCACAGCTTGGCTCAAAGAGGGAAGGGAAGGGAGGAACCCTCCCCAAGAGGAACCCTATCCAGTCCTTTGTCTTTTCTGACTGTGGGTCTAGAAAGCTGTGAATCCAAGCGTTGGTTTCAGTATCTGTGAGATGGACACAAATATATCTACTAGGTAGGTCTCTTGGGGGAAGATTAAATTAATAAATAGGAGACTAAATATGTTAATTTACCACTACATGCCAGCTGCTGATACAGGATACTCTTGCTGTTCTGGGCGCATGAAAGCTAGGTGATGGAGTACAGCGAATCCCGCTGACATGGACATGTTCTTAGATGCAGAGGATAGTGATGCCTAGCAGCTCTCTTCAATGCTATGGATTCACATTAACCTTCACTGTAGCCTATGAGGTAAACAGCATCCCCCTTTCACAGATGTGAAAGCCGAGGCTCACGAGATGTAACTATTTTCCCAAAGCGGCAGAGTTTGTGCAGAGGCTGTGTCCATCCTCCTCCCCGCCTCCCTGCCTCCCCACCCTTCTGCTCACTCAGTACCAGCCACCTGCTGTAGGCGATGCAGCCTGTCTTGCGCCTGAACCTGAAAGCGAATGGGGAACACAGATGTGGTTCTGGAAAGGGAAGAAAGCAGATTGCAGGAAGGAAAGAGGCATTCATTCCCCATCTTTGGGCTGGGCTTTTGGCCAAGTGTGATTGGAACCTGGGAAATGAGCTGGGGTCAGGGACAGGTGACTGGCATATGGAACCCCATATGCTGTGAGCAATGTCTTTCAGGGGCTGGAAAGGTCTGGCTGGTGTGCCGGAAAAACCACCTTTTATTGTTGCTTAGGAACATTGGAAATCCGGCTCTCCTTTCTCCCCAGAGCCGTTATCTGTTAATTTAGGGCTTCCAGGGTGAAGTTCACCTCTTCTCACAAGTACCGTATTTCTTTAAAGTCTCACTTAGGGCGCTCCCTGCGTGTGTGAGCTGTACATCGTCTTGACCAAGAGCAAAGCTTAGCCCTGTCAGGGCAATTCAGCGGGAGTGGTGGTCTGTTTCTTTATGATGCTAAACTTACTTCTGACAGCTTAGGGGTTCATTTGGGAATGTAACCCACTTGAGTAGGTACATTAGATTATAAGATACTCTCTCTTATTTTTTTTTTTTCCCCCTTTGGTGTCCCTTAGCCCCTGAGTCTCAGACACTCTTCAGGTTGGCCAAAGACCCAGGGAGCGGTTGTCACTTGACGACACTGGCATGGCCAGCCCAAGGAAAATGGCAAGGTAAGCAGGAAAACTCTTTACACACAGCAAAGGATCTTAAATTCCAGATGACACAAATTCGCAGATCCATCTGATCTCAGGCTATGCCACGCTTGAGTGGGATAAAATGACCAAGGTCATATCGTATCTCCCTTTCCCCTTCCCCCATGTGCTCCTAGAGCAAGGCCTGCCTGATGGACATTGCGGGGGCGGGATACACTTCTCGTTCCCCCTGCTTCCTTCATGGAGTTCTGGTTAGTAACAGCTTGTGCCTAGTGACTGAGAGGAGACCAACACCAGATCCAGGTGACCTCAGTTGGCATGCATCGTTACAATTTGTGCAGAGCCATCTGGGAGCTACCTCACCCTGTGATTCTAGACAGTCTAACCAGAGGTAACATCCCATTCTAGTGGGGTCAGAGCAATATCTGGCTAAGGCGTGACCTCTAGGTAGGGAGTAGGCTTACCTTAAACCATGCTAATGAAATAGATGGAATACTTAGTTCCTTGTCCTAGGGGCCAGGTTCAGAGGCCTATGACTTAGCCATTGCTAAACGGAGTCCCCATACCTGCAGCAGATTTTACTCTGCAATATGACAGAAAGAGGGAGCCTATTCAAAAGTCTGAAGACAATGCTTAAAAAGAAGAGGAGGGGCTTGTAAGAAACATTTTGTCTTTTATACCAAACGGTATACAACTGTATTTAGGACAAGGAATTCAAATCTATCTACCTCTCCAACTTTGTGTGTAAATGTTTTACTCCCACCCCCACCCCAGTTAAACCTTTGTGTACACAAGGCCCTGTTACACACTTGGATGAAAGTGGCTGACTCCTTTCCCCCTCATTGTCCTTGTTTCAATCCTTTAAACACTAGCCAATAGTGGAATACTCTGAGGTCAGACTCCAGCCAGTGGGGAGAAGGCATTAACTGCATGCGAACGAAGACTGAGTGTATTTCCTGGCAGGCTGGCTTCTCTGCTTTTGTAAGCCGTGTGCTCTCTTGATCAAAAGTAAAGTTTTGTCTTGTCTAGACATTAAAAAAAGTCTCACTTAGGGCTGGGTAGAAGTCCTAGATCCCCAATTGAGCAGAAACCAGGGATGTCTTAAGGCCACCTCACACTGTAGACAAGAATAGATGGTTTCATCTCCCTGCAGCTGACCTTCCAACCCTGTGATTTCCGCTTTCATCTAATATTTGATATTTGAGACCTGCCCCAGCCTGTGTAAGAATACGAGAGACTCAGTTCCATCAATTCCAGGTACCGGGTCCTCATCCTCAGCAAATGGATGCTTTGCTGCTGCCGAACATCTGATGGAATCTTCATCCACAGAGGCGCGTATCTTCTAGAAATAGACATTCTTAGCCAGCTTTGCCTTCTCTGTGAGCCTTCCCAGCCTCAGGGCCACCAGCATTGCAGCTTTGTTCAGCTGGTGCTCGCACAAGGCAGTTGAGCCCAGAGCAGGCCACCATGCACTACGTTAGAACAGCCACGGTGCTCCGAGGCCCCCAGCCCTGGTGGAGAGAGTCCATGCCAATGCAGACATACATTGGGGAACCTTTTTTCAAGGGCTTTTGTGCTTTTTCCTGAAGGCTGCCTTCTCAGTTTGGTTTTCAATAAAGTTAGGTGTCAAAAGCCACACCACAACCTTAGTTCTTTCTACTAAGAAACTATACTCTTGTCCCCAGATGAGGATGCAGTAGCTAATAGTAAGGCCCACATCCTTACTGTGCTGTGGCAGGTTCGCTCTGATGGCTGTGTGTGTGTAGAAGTGTGCTGGGTACCTCTTTGGGCAATTTGTCTTCTTCTGTAACCCTTCTTTGCATGCAGGGCTAAGATAACCCATGCCAAGATTGTATTTCAGCTGGGCTGGGCCCCCGATGACACAGGATAAACAGTTTTTTGATAGCTCAAGGTACCAGAGTAGCATGGAGCAAAAACAACTTTGTTTCCCCTTTTTAAAAAAGCTGTCATCAGAAAATCAGGTCATCTGTTATCGTAGCATAGCTTCCTTATCCCTGACTAATGTGGTTCTCTGACATTTTAATGACTCTCTCCAGTGCAAGAACTCCCAAGTTCTTGCTGCAAACTGACAAGTCCCATATACTTATTGACTTTATACTTTTATTATAAATTGAATTCCAGAATCCAAGGAAGGGCCAGACTGAGGACAAACTTGGTGTGTACTAAGAAGCTCCCCATTTAAAACAATTCAAGCACACAGGTATAGTTTAGATCCTAAATGTCACCCCCAATGACTCATATCCTGAAGGTAGGGTCCCAAGCCTGTGACAGTATTGGGAGGTAAGGAGTAGATAGGGCCTATGTGTGTGTGTGTGTGTGTGTGTGTGTGTGTGTGTGTGTGGTTTAAACTCAGTCTCAAGAGTTAATGCTTTATTCTAATTCTTCATTTTTTTTGGTGTATATTTTTCTTTTTGCTTATCCTCATATGCCTCATTTCAAGTTATATTTATCTATATGACCAACTTTAGATCCCAGTGGAGAAGTAGACATTGAGAACAATCTCTACACCATAAAAAATAAAGGTGAGGTATAATATTGTCAAGGCAAGAGAAAGCTGGAAGCTCTGGGGAATATGGGGAGCAATAATAATGTAAGTGAAGAATATACATCACTTCCCCCAGGCATCTTCCGTACAAATGATAACTGTTGGAGAGTCTACAACACAGGGTTGTCATGGTTTTGTGATTTTTGAATTGTGGGTTATTAGTTTGCTGTCTTTTACTCTGGGGTGCAATTAGCCCCATTTCATGGGAAAAGAAAATCTCAGCTCTTCTTTTGTAGTACTTCCTCCTGACTCCTCGAGAAGCTCAAGGTCATCCGAAAATTAGAGATTTTAAGCTTCACAAATACCTACAGTGAAAGCACAGGTATTTACAGTGGAAGGTTAAAACATCAAACCTCAGAAGGCATGCTGGGCTCTGAGAGTGACGCGTGCCTCCCAGGGCTGCAAGAATTTTTCTTCAGCAGCGTACCAGGGGGACTTAATTCTAGTATATTTTATAGGTGCTTGCACAGCCAGAGATCACTTTATTTCATTGCATAAATAACCCAGATCTTTTGTACATTCCTTTATTTCCCCCTTTGAGCTGCAGGAACGGTGGCAGAGCTGAGGTTTGTGCGCATATACCTGTCATAAATGGGTACCGAGGAAGGGGGAATAAGAAGGACTAACTTTTATAGACCTCTCTCATTAAAACTCACCTTCAGAAAGCACTTCTGCTCCTTTCTTATAATCAAATGATGCCTTGTAACCACCTAACCATTTTTAATATTCCCCAGACTCCTCTGAACTACGCTCCAGCTCAGACACTGTCTAGGTAGTCAAGGAAGACCGTCTACCGTCGTATTTAAAAGCTGTTATTGGGATGGGTTTTACAGGCGCTGGGCTAGGACAATTCAGAAACAATTGCTTATGTGATAGTTGGAGGATTTGTCCCTGTCAAACAGTTAATATTGCTTTAATACATGAAGTAGGCTGTATAAGACAGCAATAATGAAAAATGTCAGGAAAGACAATATCAATTGTTATTCAACATCCACATCAAAGATTACTTTTTTGTCAGGAGCTTTCAGAAAATGTATTTTCCATCAGATCTGATTGCGTTCCCCTTTGAAGTGCTCCACCCTCCCGGTAGATTTAATGTGACATCTAGGCACTTTTTAGTCCCTGGGCCTCTGAGGCGATTCAGAGAGGCACAACAAGCCATCACAGGTTTATCCTCAAAGGCCGACACTGTCTGTCTGATTTATTGTAACTTTAAGAATCATCTCCAGCAAAGCATGAGCCCTGCTACCCATCCACAGCGTCAGACTTTTATCAATTCATTTGTATGCAGCCAGTGCCTCTTGGAACCGAGAGCCCTATAGCCACTCATGGAAAATGCATTACCTGCGACTAATCCTTTTTATCTTTAAAGTCTGTATTTTTTATGTATAAGTCATTTTGGGTTATCATAAAATATACATAATTCTCCCTCCCCCAACAAGAAAAAAAAAGGCAAAATGGAAAGAGAATATATAATAAGTTATGAGCCTGTGGTGTCCTTATCAGCAAGGATTCTAAATAAACAGCTCTCTTTATGTAAACACCCAGGGTATAAAGCCAGGATTACTTTCAATGGGAAATAGGAAGGCTTCTTCTTCTCCTTTCTATTTTTTTTTTCCTTTTAGGTTTTCAAAGTGAAACAGGGAGATTAATCATTGAAAACACGCTCATGCAGGCTTCCTTTTCTAGTGTGTTCACTGCGGAGGGGTGGTGGAGCTGCTTGCGGGAGTGGGGTGGGGGTGGGGCCGGGGCTGTCTCACAGGTTTGACAAACGTTCACTCTCCGACGACGTTTCCCAAGCCATTCGTGAAATGGCCTTAATTAAGAGCGCTGGAAGCCTGTGCCCTAGAAGGAAGCAGGTACACCATCTTCACCAACCCCGCCCCAGTGTCGTTCTGCTGTCTGAACTTCCTGAGATATTGTGCTCCTGTGCCCAGCATCCTAAGTGCTGGCTGCTGTCTTGTGCCGTTCTGTAACCGTCCCAGGCATTTCAGTTCTGCTCAGGCCTGGATCTTCAGAAGCATGGGAAACTCTCTTCTATTTTAGACAGAGTGTAAATGCTGATGGGTCTGTACCCTCATCTAATCAAGCCTGCTGCCTGCAGCGCGAGTTCTGATGTGCCTACAAGGGGCATCTTCGTTTACTGGCCCCCCATGCTCGTTGGTTTGTGTGTGTGTCTGAGGGCTTTCTGGCCACAACGCTGGATTAATGTGTTCCACGGAGCCCAAAATATTTACCATTGTAACCCTTTCCAGAAATGAGCCCCCTCCCTGCCCTGGAACCTTATTGTAAATTTAAATCGATGGAGTTAGTTAGTCCAACCTGACATTTGCTCCACATACCAGTGCAAAGTGCTTTCGGGAATGGTCTTAAGGGGGCTGCCAATGACTGCTAAAACCTTCTGAGTGGGGATTGACTGTTCATAGAGTTGAGCAGTTACTTTTTTTCTTTTGGCTTTGATGGCACAATATGGTAGACATTTTTAAGAATCTGCCTAGAGTCTGGGGATGCTATCTCTCTTTCTGACTGGATTCTACTTATATCTTTCTGTGGAAACAGGAAGATGGTTCCTAGGATGGTGTCCAATCCTAGAAGTTTAAAAGATGACTTAATGTTATTATTTTTTAAATAAACTCAATATTCAGATACTATCTATATTGTTTACAGCCTTCAGCCAAAGGAGGCATTTCTCTTATAAGTCTAAGCAATGTAGGACTCCCAGGCTGTCATCTTCAAAGATCAGAGAAGTAGGTCAAAGGGTATTGTTTATAAGCCACAGTCAAACTGGGTGCGTAGGGGAAACAGCTAGAAGATCCTATGCTTGCATGGGTTCTCCATGTGGGTATGCTGGCACCTTACTAGTGCCATAGTGCTGTGAGGTGATGGCTCCACCCTCACGAGCAGATCACTGCCAATCAGAAAAGAGCTTGAAGACCAGGGCTGTAGCTCAGTGGGTTGAGTGTTTGCTTCAGGGTTTCTCTGTGTAACCCTGGCTGTCCTAGAACTCACTCTGTAGACCAGGCTGGCCTCGAACTCACCGAGATCCATTTGCCTCTGCCTCCTGAGTGCTGGGTTAGAGGCCTGCGCAGGTTCCTTTTCGTAAATGTCTAATGCACAGTCACAGTGCTGACTTTCATTACTAGATGGAAAAACAACTTAAAATGAGAGACTGTATGAGGGGATAAAAGGGTGGAGGGTGAATGTGAAGGGATGGGGAAATGATTGGGATCAAGATACATGATGTAAAAGACACATAGAATAAATAAAAAGAAAATGAGGCACTGAAAAAAAAAAAGGATTCATCTGATTCCAGGCCCACAAGAAGGGGAAAGGGTCTTAAGGATGTGGGTTTGAGCTCTTGCTCCTCTTTGTTTTTCCATCATGTTGTTATGTAGTGGTGAGACCTTTACTCGGAGGCCTCTTCATCTTGGCCTTCCAGACTGTAGAACTGAGGCAAATGTGCTGTTTAGAAGCTGCCCCATCTTTGAAATTCTGCTAGAGAAGCAGGAAATTGGACTAAGTGAGCTGGAGGATCACTGCGGTCTCCCCTCCAGGACTGTCAAGGCTTCCCTGTTTCTTCCCTAATAGAATGCGAAAGCAGAGAAGCATGGCCCTTAGCAGGGAAGGGGTTTTTAACTAGAGAACTTGCAGTCATTACATTCCCCCCATTATTTTTACATGCAGCTCATCTTCTGGGAAATTATCTCAGAGATCTTGCCAGAACTTGCTTAGAGATAATAGGCTGAGTGTCAGTCTTCTGTTTTCCACAGAAAGAGGGAAAAAGTCATTTCAAAATAATGCCAGAAGATGTTAGAGAGTTTTGAAGGCTTTCCGAAGCAGTGCCACACGTCCCTTCGCCAACAGGGCACATATTGGCTGCACCAGACACAGCGGTGTCCCACAATACCATAGAGCTTTGGAAGCCCAGGTTCCTCCATGTCGCCCTTCTGATTGACATGAAGTCTCACTTTCCCTAAGTCTAGAAAGTTTGTGCCTGGCCTTCCTTCATGATGCCTTTTCTATCTGGACTGCGCTTGCCTAACTTGGTTGTGTCTCCCAATGGTCCTCTGTTGAACCTGACTGCTCTAGTCACATGTGATGGTGTGTAGGGTGGAGCCTTAGGGAGGTCACTCAGTTTAGATGAGGTCGTGGGGTGGGGTACCCACAGCAGGATTAGTGGCTTTGTGAGCATCCTGTCTCTTGCAGTTCGATGCACTCACAGCGATATAGGAAGAAGGCTCTCAGCAGGTGCAAGCATCATGCTCTTGGATTTCCTAGCCTCTAGAGCTGTAAAACAAACAAGATTCTGCTTCTACAAAGTACCAAGGATCCGCTATTCTGTTAAGGCAGCAGAGAGCAGACTTAGACAACCCCCACCCCCCAGCCCCTGTTCTCAAAGGCCTTGTCCATCTGGAAACTTGAGCGCATCTTTTATGCTCAGTGAGATCATCATTTCTGTGAAAATTTCCATGATTTCTCCTTATTCTTGCCTATGACCTCACTGCAGTTACCCACAGCTCTTCAGATACTCCACCGTTGTGCTGTTGTATTTCTTAAGTTGTGGGCCCATTTTATTTACATGGGCTCCTGAAGGATGGGAACTATGGCTGAAGTGACCTCTCTATTTCTCATATATTTCTTATACTTTAGATGATGATTTACGTGAGCAGGCACTGAGCAAATGTCTGTTAAAAATATGGAACTGCGTTAGGCATGGCCGTGAGTGCCCTAGAACACCAGAATTGAGAGGGGGTAGACAGAGACATATGGATTCTAGGAGTTGTCTGGCCACCCAAAATAGCTAAAAATATGACCTAGTTCAGAGAGAGACAACGTCTCAAGGCAATAAAGAGGACAACGAAAGAGGAAGACACTAGGCATCTTCCTTTGGCCTTCAGGTGTGTGTGCCTGAGTCAACACACCCACCCACACACACATGTGTGCATATACCACCCCCCCCATATACCACACACTTAAACATACAGCAGAACAAAGCAAACCAACACAGAATGTAAGCCTGTAATTTTTGGTAAGAAAGAAACTTGGGAAACATCTCATCCAAACCCAAGGTGTACAGGAATTAGTAGCTATTGAAACAACACGTCTTGTTTTATCTCTCTTCAGGACTTAAGGCAGCGTGCCCCATATCTCAAAGGTCGGGACTGCGTTCTGCAGAGCTGGCTGCTGAGGGAAGAGGACCAGGAACAGCTCTGACAAGTTCATTTCCCTCTTCTACCTTCTACTCACAGCAAAGCACAGCACAGTATAGACCATCTGCCCTGACCTCCCCTTGGGAGGGGCACCATTTTTATACATGTGTTCAGTGAAGATCCTTGCAGGGACTGAGCTACTTGGCCTCTGTCCCTCTTCCCTCTTCTCTTCACTCGGTGCCAGGTCTGGGCAAGGCTCCCCAAGAAGCAGATACTTAGGCCCCTAACTTTTTCCTACTTCCAGAGAGAGAGAGAGAGAGAGAGAGAGAGAGAGAGAGAGAGGATTGCCTAGAGCTTGCGTTGGAAAATTTTCATTTTGTTCGGAAAAGTACATGGGCATTTCTTTCTTTCTTTTCATTTCTCCTCTCTTCCCCCAGTGTTTCTCTTTAGAAAGTGTTCGTGCTGGCTTTGCACTCTGCATCTTCTTACCTTAGTTTTCAGGACGCTGGGATTACGGGTGTGCACCACCAAACCTGACTCGGGTATGGAGGAGGATCCGGACTGAGGCCAGAGACTTGGACAAATGGCAAGATGGAGTAGAACATATAAAGGACAGTGACATGGCCACAGTTGCTGTCACTTGTCTTGAAGTTAATGGAGAGATCACAATCCAGAAGATGGCTGGTGGTGGCTTAGGATGAGGGAAACTGCCGCAGATACCAGACCGGTCTCTTGGCCAATGCTGCTTCCCCAGGGAGTTCCCAAGGATGCTAGGCATGGTCTAAACTCTGTACACAGAAGACGGGCAAGGTTGATGACCCATTTTCTAGTTACAGCTTTGCTCCAACTATCTGTGGGGCCCTGGACTCTCTGGGTCCCCATTCTTTATCTGTAGAAAAAAAACAGATGAACCAGATGCGCTCTCTCTCTCTCTCTCTCTCTCTCTCTCTCTCTCTCTCTCTCTCTCTCTCTCTCTCATTTTTCTTCCCTTGCTGGATGTGAATGGTGCATGTATACCTAAGTATGGGCATGGATGCATGGATGCTGCGTGTGCATGTGCAGGGCATCAGGTGTTCTATCATTCTCTGTTTTACCTCCTATCTCATGGAGTCGGTAGCTAGGCTGAAGGCCAGCCAGTAAGCCCCAGTGATCCTTTTGTCTCTCTGCTGGCACCCTGCGCTGGATTTAAACATCACCAGCCACCATTTACCTGGGTGCTGTGGATTTGAATTCAGGTCCTCTTACCTGCAAGGTAGTCTCTGTAGCCCTGTGGGCTGGATGACGTCTGAAGTGTTTTCTAGGTCTAGCGAGTTTAGAACTCTTTGAATTTTGTTAACATCTTAAAGGCATTATAATGATCAAGTATTCTTCTGTACTAGAATTTTTGGCAGTGTTTAGAATCGACATATGAAGGGAACTCCCCCCTTGAATTTCTGTGCCTCGGCACCATTGTTTATTAAAAAAAAAAAAAAGGGAAACTCTGAGACAGTTTCTGAAGAGCAGATTTCATTTCCCTTGTGATGGCCCTTAAATGCTACACTTGTTACATCTGAGTGCTAATTAGTGGGGATTAATTAGTCAGTATGAATGTACTTCTGTGGCAGCCGCCCACCTTACCGCTGTACTGCACTTCATCTGTGTGCTACCTGCAGGTTCTTTGCAGAGGTAACCGGGAGGGGGGGCCTTTCCGAGGCCATAGACACACCTTTTGACAATTCTCCAATCCCACTTTAAGAAGAACAGCTATCAAAAGCAGTCACTCTAAAAATAATTAAATAGAAAATATACTTCAAGAATGAAGCTTGCCCGGCTATCACCCCATGGGACCAACTACTTTTGGTGGCTAGAGGTCGGCAATGGGAAGAGATGCTTCTTGGTCTCTGTCTGGCTCAGTGAGAGCCCCGAGGTGTAAACCTGGGTGATCCTCTCCACTTCCCTCTGCTTCTATCTTGGCGCTCAGAAGACACCTTCAGTAGGGATGTTGTGAGCTTTAATCAATTATTGTCTAAGGATGGGAAGGCCCTGGGACGAAAGCATGAAGATAAAAGCCGGTTCAGCAGTACCCTCCTCACTTTCCTACGCTCCCCTTCTATTAGTGACATGGGGTGACAGCTGAAGTGTGCTTTGGCGCATGTTACAGAATATATATATATATAAAAAAAGCAAGGAAATGGCAGTAATCTTAAAGCCAAGCCCTTGTTCTTCTTTGTAACCCGTGCACAGTAGATTGGCTGGTGTTTGTGCCTCATTTATCTCTTTCTATAGGGTTGTCCTTTGTGTCCAATTTCCCCTTATTAATGAATCTCCCCTTTTGTCCTGCACAGTCTAGGAGGATGACATTTATACAAGGCAATCGTTTTCCTGCATTACCACAAGGATTATTTATTGGTGGTTATCCAGCAGAGATAAGCATATCTATCACCGACGTTGGGCCTAGATGGGCTGTTATTTCCTTAGCAAAATTATTTGCTGATTAGTTTTTTCTGGTCTTTAGATTTATGGGTTAAGGCAAAAAGACCCATAAAATCCCCCAACTTTGGTAAGAAGAGCCCCCCCTCCCCCAATTGCAGGATGCTAAGCCGTTCTGACTTATGGTCCTCTGAGAAGAAAGTTCAACCAAGACCTTGTCTCCAGCCATAGATGCTTAAAACCAAAGTCTTCTGTATGGTCAGGCATGGAGCAGGATGGGGAGCTCCTCTGGAACTCTGAAATGACCTGAATTGATGCTGAGACTGGACTGACTTCTCTGTGTGATCCTAGGGCTAGGTAAGTTCTCAAATGAACTTGAATCTCAGTACAGGAATAACCGGGAAAAAAGCATATTTCCCATTTTTTCCCACTGAAGTTCAACTTAATTTATATTACTCTGACATGAAATATTGTTTCAATTCCAAGCATCTTTCTCCTTTACCTAGAACTGTGGCTAAATCCCAAGACTTGGCAGCTGTCAGGTTACTCCAGGTCCTGTCTTAGTATGTACTGCCCATCTACACAGGCTGCTCTTGTACGTGGTCCATCCCCATCTCAGTGATGCATCAGCATCTCAGCAAAGTTGCCACAACATGGCTCGACCTCCCATGGTGTGGAAAATTGGAACCAAAACTTCTCTTAGGACCCAAGTCTTTATTCCCTTCTTTCCTCAATGCTAGAGGAAGGAGTCTATCTTCAAATTCATTTATTTTCTTTCTTTCTTTCTTTCTTTCTTTCTTTCTTTCTTTCTTTCTTTCTTTCTTTCTTTCTCTTTCTTTCTTTCTTTTTTGTCTTTTGAACTCTTCCCAAATCTCCGTTCTCTCCGAGGGCTCTTCTATTCAGGTAGTGAGTCAAGAGACATTGCTAAGTGCTTTTTATATCGCCATCACTTCTGCTGAAGAAATAACCAGCCGGGCGGTGGCGGCGCACACCTTTAATCCCAGCACTCGGGAGGCAGAGGCAGGCGGATCTCTGAGAGTTCGAGACCAGCCTGGTCTACAGAGCTAGTTCCAGGACAGGCTCCAAAGCCACAGAGAAACCCTGTCTCAAAAAACTAAAAAAAAGAAAAAGAAAAGAAAAGAAATAACCATTGATTGGACTTGCTAGGGGGAGGAAGGAATGGGGAAAAGAGTTGATAACAGATAATAGAATGAAGATACTGTTGCCATTTGACTTCACCATCCTTCTAGTTTCGAATAAAGGCGTTGGATAACAGACGATGAGGCCTATCCCCAGACCCATAGGTGGCAGATTTGGAAGGGAGGGATAGACGCTATGGACTGGGAAGGTTAGTCATAGTTAAATGCAAGGAGCTTTAGGAGGTTATTGTAAGAGATAACAGAAGTTTGATTCTAAAATGTCACTGATGGCACACTGTGTCATTTCTATGGAAAAATTTAATGTTAAAAATATGGTCAACACCTGAATCAGAACATGTGTTTGTAGGGCTGGGCATGCAGCTTAGTGGTAGAGTGTTTGCCGAACACAAACAAGGTTCTGGTCAATCCTCAGTGTAGAGAGAAAAGAGTGATTGCTATGCAATATGACGTGTCCTGTGAAACCAGTTGAACTTTAGAACACCGTGCAGACACTCTCGAATTGTGTATTACCTAACTGTGTATTAAAAGACAAAACAAAACACAAACCACAACTTACTGGAAACCCCCAGGATCCAAACTTGTTGAGAAAGCTTTTTGCAGAATGAGGTTGAATAACTACTTACTAATCATCTATAATTGTCTAGGTAATGAGGCGAATGGAAAGATGTTAAGAAGCCAACCATGTATCAGTAACGCCCATGACAGCAGGAAATAAGGTATAAAATTTATGGGGGAAATTCCCAGACCTTGGAAACATTGGAAATGACATACAACAAGCTGAGAAGTATCAGCTATATGAGATCCTGGCGAGGAGAGGTTACTGGAGCTGTAAGGGACAGATATGGGAGTGGATCTTGGTGGCTAGAGAAGCTGCTGAGTCAAGGTGATGAAATGAATTTGGACATGAAAATTATCTAATAGTAGACCCATCAAGCAGGTGGAAGTGTAGGGTTCCGAGAACTGTTAGAGGATAGAGACAGGGCTAAGGCTGCATCAGAACTATTAACTGAGGTCATGGGAAAGGACGAGCTCAGGGATCACGGGAGGGAAAGAAAGGAAAGCAGGCAGATCCAGACCAGCTGTTACTTGTACACAGTGTGGAGGTGTCTGGAGCCTTATGATGACTATGAGAAGTTCAGGAGACAGGCTGAGACAGGAATATAGTCCAGAAGCCATACAGTGGAGTATGTAAGGAGAGTGACCAGGAAGGAAGGAACCAATCACAGAAGAGAAGGAACACGGCAAGATGACTGCATGATGCGGGAGAGGCAGTTGAGTCAAGTCAGATGATAGTGGGCAGTCAGGAGATGCTGAGGCTTATGAAAGGGGAGGGGAGAAGGAAGCTGTGGAGGATCAAGATGCTTTGTTCACTGGGGAAACTGGCTGGCAATGATATTAAACATCAGCTATTCATGCTGTTCACTCTGGATGCTGCTGGTTCAAGGGTATTGAGTTCTGCCAACATTTCAGTGGCTGGCTCCCTGGAAGGGCACATGATATCGGCATTTATCCTAAGCTGTTTTCAGAAGCTCAGTTAGGTTACTCCATACCAGGAACATGACGGGTTTTCAGCCAAAATCTACTATTCACATTTTCAAGACAGCTTCAGTTTTATAACCAACTAAAAACCTATTTTAATTACATATCATGCCCCCAAAGCAAATTAAAAATATAAAACTTAACATATTAGTTTTTTCAACAATAGCTAAACATATTAAAACCATACATATTCATTCAGGGTAGAGATTACATTTTTATTCACTTTTGTATTTCCAATACCTCTCACGATGCTTAACAAATAATACATATTCTATAAACATGTTAAAGATGTACTATGTAGGGTAAGACATAATATTAATTTCAGATGAATTCAGATAGCTGACAAATGTTAAATTAAAAACATTTTCCTTGAGTTGGTAGTATCATTTTTATAACAGAAGTAAGGCTTTTGTGTCCATGCCCAGCTGTGCTTGATGGTTAGCTATCACCCTGAGAATGGCCTTTAACACCCTGATGTACTTGGATAGCAGGGCGCCATGTTCTGTGCTCAGTCATTCAATGCTTTGTGTCTATTTTATTGGTCTGTACTCAGGTTTACAGCGATGGGATTAAAGGCAAGCACCACTGTTGTGGAATATTTGTTTACAGTGTAAAGATGTGTCTCTTTTTAAGCCACCTTCTGATTGATTTGATAAAGATCTAAATGGCCAATGGCAGGAGAGAATAGGGAGCTACTGGGCAGAGAGAGAAACTGGGAGGAGGAACATAGGCAATTTTGCCAGCAGGGTCAGAGTGAGTCAGATGTGCTGTCCCAAAAAGAGAAAACCAAGATGCCTGGCAGAACTTAGGTGAAAAATATGGGTTAATTAAGTTATAAGAGCTAGCTGTGAAAAGTCTAAGCTAAGGCCAAGCTTTCATAATTAATAATAAGTCTTGGATCATTATTTGCAGG
Source organism: Microtus ochrogaster (assembly GCF_000317375.1). Taxonomy (NCBI): domain Eukaryota; kingdom Metazoa; phylum Chordata; class Mammalia; order Rodentia; family Cricetidae; genus Microtus; species Microtus ochrogaster. The sequence goes on along the minus strand of NC_022015.1, from coordinate 45,910,276 downwards.
CTGGTAGTCCAAAGATAGTCTGACAAAAAAATCTTGTTACCACTGCCTGGCAAAATGAGTTCTAAACAAAAAAAAACAAGTAAACAAACAAACAAACAATCCAACTACTTTGCATCAGGACAGTAAAAATAATCCCCTGATGATATCTCAAAAATTTGAGGAGCTGCCCATCACAGGTTTAAGAGTGTCAATGATTTCACTCATTTTGAAGATTTGAGAGCTCTGGGGAACCTTGTTCATATAAGGCCACTGAAGGAAGCAATCCCTTGTATTTGGCCATCTAGATAGTCACGAGCAGATAACTAACAATTTACCTAGGATAAAACGCCTGTTTTTCATGCTAACAGTGGTGATCTATGATTTATTAAGCACTCTGAGTTCTAGTCATCTGCTGGTAGAGATAACTTTTACTACTAGAACTACATGGAATGTGTACTATTTTCCTTGGCAAACAGTAGGTGCTTACAGAAGTGCTAGTCCATATCTACACACCCTCTGTTTTCTTTACATTACCAAGAATCCACGTCCTTTCTTATCCTAAGAACCATAGAACCCTAAGATCTCAGACTGAAGGGAGTGATGGGGCAGTGTGTACAACAGTTCTAGGCTCTACCTTGTTGGTTAGGTACTGATCCGGCTAGACTGACCAGCCAGCAAGTCCCAGCCATCTTCATAGCTCGGCCTTCTCAGTGCTGGATGCTATGTTCCATCATGCCTGATTTTAAATAAAATATTTACTTTCATTTCACATGCATGAGTGTTTTGCATGTTTGTATGTGCACCACATGTGCACCTGGTGCCATTGGAGGCTCAAAGAGTGTGTTGGATCTTCTCGGAGTTATAGATGTTTTTGAGCTACCAGGGGAATGCTCAGAATGGAACCTGGATCCTCTGTAAGAATAGCAAGTGCTCTTAACCATTGAGGCCTCTCTCCACCTCCATTCAACTTAAAGTATGAATTTACTGAGTTCATAGAAAGCATATGCTATGGTCTGCTGTTCTATGCACATCTCTCTGATGCTGCACCTCATCCTCTACCTCTCCTGCAAACCCTTCACATCCTTTACAAGAGACAGTCTTGTTCTCTAAAACTGCCTGCAGGGACCAGCCTACTTCTGCCCAATCTCTGCCCACTGGATCATAACTGAATATTTGGAGATTTTTCTTATTTCCTTTAGTAAAAGAGATCTATAAACTTTCTGAACAAAAGGGCTATATGGTCTGTTTGTTATAGTTTCCACACCACCCAGCTTGAGGGTAGGCAATACTTTGGAGTAATTTTGCCAACATACTTGGTAACAAGTAAATAAGGATAGAGTTAGCAAGTCCCTTCCATGTTAGTCTATTTTATATTGTTAAAATGTATTATTTGAGAACAAGTACTTTATAAAGGAAAGGTTCACTTAGCTTTGGCATTTGGAATCTGAAAATCCAAATTGCAAAGTTCTTCTGTTTCATACTCCGAGTTCCCCTGCTATGTCATGTGATGTCATGTAGCATCATGTAGTGGCATGCTGGCCAGAGCATGTAAAATAGGCAGGGCCTAATCTTGCTTGTTTAAAGCCACTATCTTGAGAACTAACTTGAGGCTCACCAGCACCACACTAGTCCTTTCTGAGGTCAGTGGTCCCTTTGCACTCAACCCCATCTTTGAACCTCAGTGTCCTTGGAACCAAGCTTCTAACACATGAGCCTTGGAGGGACCAAAACCATGGTGACCTCTCTGTTATACACCATGTGTGTTTAGCTGCTTTATTAGGGACTGGCCTGCTTCGTTGTCCTGTTTCCTTGTATCTAGGTCCTCTGGGTTTTTTTCCTGTGCTATCTCTCTTGCCTCCATCTTGGCTTTCAGGGAAAAAAACTGTCCTCACGCAGGCTAGAGGTGGCAGTGACACCGTCAGGAATATGTTCTTTATCTGGCTGCATTCTGTTGTATGTCAGTAAGCGTGGACTTAGAGGAAAGCTAGACTTTGAAGAAGGGAAGTGGCCTGAGTATGACTCATGCTTCCTGGGCTGTCACCTGGGACGCTGGGCTGTGAATGGAAAACTCTTGTAGACGAAAGGAGGGGAGAGCAGATGGTGGATGTACTGCTTGTCCACTGCCCTTCACAGTGTCTGTGACGTGGTTGACCTCGGAGGGACTCAGCGATGCTCCCGTCTCTTCAACTCGCCATTCCTATTAGCACTTGATGCTGTGGATTTCTTTGGGAAAGGTGTTTATAAAGGACTAAATAAAGCGTTGTACCCCAGAGACACCCAAAGGTGGCATCTAAGCAGACAGCTTTACACCCTTTGTTTGTTATTTTCCTTCCAGGAGGAAATTTCTTCTTCCTCTGAGCATCTGGATTTTGTGATCAGAAGCAAGCTTAGGTTTGGCAGCTTGAACTTCTAAAAATCATAGTTATGCAGGGAATGGTCTCTTTTGTCTGTGGGGAGACTGGGAAATATGGAGTTACTTCTGGAGCTTTTAAAAGCTAAGCTTTCTCGAAGTGCTGTTTTTTAAACTATCATAAGTCAAATTTATCATGGGGATAATGTAATAAAGACAAATATTCAACCAATAATGAAAAGCTAAGTAAACGGGTCTGTTTAGGCTCTATTATATGCAGGGGAGTACATTAAGGCAGTTCTAAGAGACACTTTAATGGATTTAACATTAGCAATCAGACCTGGACTTGGCATAAATCAAACACCAGCACATTTCGCCCTACTGCACGCCCACTCATTCATTAGTACCATCAATGCAGATTATAAATATTAGCCAAGAAGCCTTCACTTCTTGAGATTCTTTCCACAGACACAGCAATAATTGAACAATAATGATGACAATTTTATTTTTATGAATCACTATGGCTTCCTTTTATCGATTTGCTCTTGGGCCTTGAGAACGCTTCCTCAGCCAGTATACAACAGGAAATGGTTATGGCATTATCAGATAGGCTGGAAAGAGATAAATAAAGTAAAGGGGGTAGGACTGAGGCTGGGGTTCAGCAAACTGCTGATAGAAGCAAGAATTACTCTTTCCACTCCCAACAATAGGGCACCTTGAACGGCTTCTTTTCTCCCTCCTTTCTGCTTTCTCCTCAGTGAGAGAAAAATATTCTTAAGCTGTAAAAGTGCATTAGCTTCAGACGAGCATTTTGGGGTTCTTGGTAGCAGCTAAAGGGAAAGGAGAGAGATGGTTACAAATGTTCCTGCTTTAGGCATCACCCACGAAGGAGGGTGGGATCCCGTGGGAACGTGGCCTTTTGCTGCTGCCTCTTCTGATGTACTGCCATAGGAACAGGGCAACATAGCATTCTGAAAATATCTCACCCAAGTTTATGAGAAGGAGTGGATCCCTCACTGCCCACCCCTTCTCCAGAGCACCCTTTGTCTCCCAGTGTGAACAAACTGAACATCTGGGGCCTTAATAAGAAGGAAGCAGATGTGAACCTGCCCACGAGCTTTTTCCCTCCTCAGCAGCAGATTCCAGGGTTCTTTGCACACCTTTGCCATCTCATCACGGGGGAAAAAGTTAAGTTTCTGTATCTGTTTCCTCACAGGCTTTTGACCTCATCATGCCTATTAGGGGAAGGAGCAAGATCAAAGGCATCTTCCTAGACCAGCAAACCTGTTGTAGATTCTGTGCAGTGACAGAGATGAACATGTCCCATCACAGAGAGCAGGGACAGAATGCCTCTCCTTGGAGTGGGCTTTTCCTATGTCAGTTGTACCATGGAAGTGTGGTTAAGTGATGCCTAAAAGTCTGTCCAGCATATACATTTGCTGACTCTGCCATTTGTGTCCATGGAATAGTGGGATAATGAGCTGCCTTCACAGGGAGTGGGGCAGCCCGGTACCTGCTGCATCCCTTAATCCACTTAAATATAACCACAGTAGCACAGACACTGACATCAACAATTAATAAATGGGACCTCCTGAAACCAAGAAGCTCTGTGAAGCAAAAGACATAGTCAACAAGACAAAATGGCAGCCTACAGAATGGGAAAAGATCTTCACCAACCCCATATTGGACAGATGACTGATCTCCAAAATATATGAAGAACTCAAGGAACTTGACATCAAAAGAACAAATAATCCAATAAGGAAATGGGGTACAGACCTAGAGAAACTCTCAACAGATGAATCTCAAAGGGCTGGAAGACACTTAAGGAAATGTTCAACATCCTTAACCATCAGAGAAATGCAAATCAAAGCAACTCTGAGATTCCATCTTACATCTGTCAGAGTGGCCAAGATCAAAAACATGGATGATAGCTTATGCTGGAAAGGATATGGGGTAAGGAGAACACTCCTTCATTGTGGTGGAAGTGAAAACTTGTATAGCTGCTTTGGAAACCACTATGGCAATTTCTCAGAAAATTAGGAAACAATCTATTTCACAAGCCAGCAAGACTGCTGTTGGGTATATACCCAAAAAGATGCTCAATCATGTCACAAGGACATGAGCTCAACTATGCTCATATCAGCATTATTTGTAAAAGCCAAACCTGGAAACAACCTAGATGCCTCTCAACCAAAGAAAGAATAAAAAAAATGTGGTGTATTTACACAATGGATTACTATACAGTGGTTAAAAAAAATAATGACATCTTGAAAATTGTAGGCAAATGGATAGATCTAGAAAAAAATCATATTGAGTAAGGTAACCCAGACCCAGAAAGACAAATATAATATATAGTCACTCATAAGTGTCTTTTAGACATAAAGCAAAGAAAAAAACAGCCTGCAGGCCACAACCCCAGAGAAACTAGAAAACAAAAAGGATCCCAAGAGAGACTTATATTGAAATAACCAGGTTAGCTAAGGATAAAACATTTATATTTTATTTATTATAAGGGGAAAAACTCACAAAACAGGAAACAAGAAATCCAAGCACAGCAATGTCCGTGGGGGAAAAGATGCAGAGAGTGCTTCCATGGAGGTGCACATGTATTACCCTGGGTTCCAGTGAAGCCATGCCTTAACTAAGACCCACCTCTTAAAGATGATTGGCTAACAAGGTTCTCCATCATCTCCCCCTTTTGTCTAAACAAGAGCAATCAAAACCCAATAACAAAACTATATACAATAGGAACAGATATCAAGTATAAAATTGCAAACAACATAAGCAATATTAAGCAAGGAACATATGACAAATGTTTTAATAAACATTCTATTTCAAGGAGTCTAAATCTTGCACTGAAAATAAGCTTGGCTAAATCATAAGGGGAAGGTAACTATGACTATCTAATCTTCAACCCCATTGAAGGCCAAAGAAGGGAAATGCTGGAGTGGACAGGAGATGCAATCAAACAGCTTCCAAAGCGAGAGAATATGACGGAGACAATTGGCTACCTGAGCAATCACCCAAAGTCTCATTTACAATGTTGAAGTGACCAACTTTGGCTAAGGCCTGGCATAACTGACAGACCATTTTCAGAGGCAGGAAATTTTTCAGAACCCTTTTAACCTATCTTGGCAAGATTTTACAGTCTTTTTCCTTGTGTTCTGGGTATCCATTTCCAGATACCATGTCCTTTGTCAGTGGTTGAGGCATGGGCAGTTCCTTGCCCAAAGGCCAATTGTGCCAAGAAGAAAACAAACTCCAAGTGGAGTGTCTTTGGTGTTTAACATTCTCTTGGGAATAGATTGGTGCTGTCAGGAGCCATCATGTCTCATGTCAGCAGAACCCTAAGTTATTTAAATGCCATATTCTACAGATCCTTGAAGTGGTTGAAGATTACCTATCTAGGCAGAATACAATCTCTATGTGTCTAAAGAACCTAATTAATCTGACTGTATGTATAGCAAACATGAGCAACTATTGACCTATACTATTTAATATCTGTATAACTTAAAGATAAAGACTTCATGCCAGGATATTAAATAATCTGTAAACAATTGTGCAGCAAATGAGAACAATGACCTCAAAATATAAACAATGTATAAGTATCTTGTTCAGAGGTAAGAATAATACGTAATTCAATACAAAATATATCCTAAAGGTTGTATTAATACACAAAATGTCCTAAACAGAGGTAGAAACATGCATGGATATAATCTGACAGAATAACTTTGCATAGGTGCATAAATATTGTAAGTGGAAACAACAAATATAATTTGAACTTGTATCAATATACCAAAACTATACCAATGTAAATTATCCATAAATATCAGTTCACAAATATTAACTCTATTACCCACTATTATTATCCCCCCCTTTTTTTAAACGAACATGGTTTTCACCCTACTCTTCTACCTGATACAATTAATAATCAACAACCCCTAAACAGTGTTCCCAAGCCTGAGGACAAACTTTTTTGGGAGAGGGAGCGTCATCCTCCAGAACTGCTTTCCACTGTCATGGGGGCAATGTCCTCTTTATGGGATCCTGCAAAAATAAAGAGATGGTTAAGTTTTAAGATTACTGTCCAGTATGGTTGCAAATGATTTTTGAACAGTTGATAGGTGTTTTTTCCAAAGTTTTAATTTGGAGTTCTGGCCAGAACAGCATGAGAAGCTGCACCATTTCATCAGCTGGTACCCCAAAGCCAGTTTTATAGTAGGGCTATCAGCATCATGATATCATCTCAACGAAGTGGAGTTGTTGCTGTGGGGCCCCATCTTCTTCCTGGAGACTTCAAAGATTAGTGCAGGAAAAGGATCTGTAGGAAAATTTATTGTTCATCATGGAAAGCGTAAACATTATTTATAGAGACATACATTCAATAAAGAATACAATATAGACAAAATAGACATGGAGAAAGTAAATTTTTTTTCTAAATTCTTCCTTCTGTCCCATACCAGATGGTTCCCGATATGAGATAGAAACTCTGAATGTTCCTGTTAACAACAAGATTGGATTTAGAGAAGTACAGAGGCATTGTCTAACTCCAAAACCAAGTGAATACACACACACACACACACACACACACACACACACACACACACACACACACTCTCAATGTTAGCTGTGTGCACGAGCCGTGGCTAAGGTGGGCTGAGTGTGCTGAGCTGGATGCATGCCAAGCCTGGCGGGCAATTAGGGCCAGGAATTCTATATCCAAATATTTTGGGGTCTAAGTGTTGAAATAACCAGGCTAGCCTAGGATAAAACAATTATATTTTATTTATTAAAAGGGGAAAAACTCACGAAATAGGAAACGAGAAATCCAAGGACAGCAATGTCTCTTGGGAAAAGGTGCAGAGATCTCACACACACAGGTGCACACATTTTACCCTGGGTCCCAGCAAAACCATGCCTTAATAAAGACCCACCTCTTAAAGATGATTGGCCAACAAGGTTCCCCATCAGACATACATAGTTCTACATAGGAAGGTGAAAAAGACAAGATCTCCTGAATAAGTGGGAGCGTGGGGATCTTGGGAGAGGGTAGAAGGGAAGGAAAGGGAGGGAAGTTGAGAAAAACACATAGCTTAATAAAAACAATAAAATATATCCACTTCACTCATGCTGCCTCTGATTCCATCTGTAACATAAGGCAAACCTGCTGGTACTTGTCATAGTTACTATTCTATAGCTACGAGGAGGTACCATGACCAAGGCAATTTATTAAAAAAGCATTTAATTGGGAGCTTGCTTACAGTTTCAGAGGGAGAGTCGATGACCATTACGTTGGGGAACATGGGGTCCAGTAGACAGGAGTGAGTGGTGCTGGCCCAGTAGCTGAAAGCTTATGCCTTATACTCAAATTGTGGGTTGGGCAGAGGTACTAGGGTTAGTGTAGGCTTTGGAAACAAGGCCACACCTCTTAGTCCTTGTCAAACAGTCCAACTGGGCACTAAGCAGTCAAGCATATGAGCCAATGGGGGTTGTTCTAACTGAAACCACCAGAGTACTATAATGAACAAATTCTTTAGAAAAGTAAGTTCTCCCCCCCCCCCATGTATGTGTTTTATAAAAATTGGGTTTCATGTAGCCCATGCTGACCTGGATCCCATATGAAGCTGATGGTGACCACACAGCTCTGTTTCTCTTACTTCCATCCTGCCAAGTGCTGGGATTGATTACAGGCTTGTGTCCCCATGCCCACAATAAATTCTTTTGACTCAGAAAACTAAGCCATGGCTAAATTTAATACTTACTACATCCACAGACATAAAACAATGTTTTAAAGATTGTCAAGTTATTAGTCATATACTGCGTTGCAATAATGGGAGAAACCTCAGATACAATTGGAAACAGCTGGATTAGAGAAATGGACCTGGGATTAGTTCCCAGCATGCACTTCCGGTGGCTTTATAGCTCCAGGAGATCTGATGCCCTCTGGTCTCCCAGGATGCCTGTGCACATGTGATACACAAAATTCATCCAGTGTATACATACATGCAAATAAAAACTGAAACTAAAACAGAAAAGCTTCCCACAAGTTCAGGGGCAGGGTTTGTGGTGAATTGGGAGAAGAAAGGCAAGTGCTCGGCTTCGTGGTTGGGTGGGGGGATCTTATATCTTTGAAGGTTAAAAAAAATTCACTCTGCATGCCAAAAATATCTCAACATCCACAGCTTGGGGCAGGTGTAATCACTAGGCTTGATGGTTTCCAAAGCTCCTTGGAGACGTGTGAATTCAAGGTGCTCATTGGGTTATGAAAGAATGGAGGTGGTGATTGCACACAGGGCCAGGCTCAGGAGAGCGACTGACGCTGTTGCTGGAGATTTCCGATGGGAAGAACAAAAATTCTTGTACTAGAACATGCCGCTCCCCTCCCCAGTCTTGTTTATAAAGTACAAAGGTGAGCCCAGTGCCTTTCTGTCAGGAATGAGCTAACTCATTAGGTATTCTGAATGCCCACTAGGAGTCAGGTGTTCTGCTAGGCCCCCAGATAAATGACAGCAAGGCAGGCTGCCCAAGGCCCCCCTGGGCTCACACATTCGAACAGTCAGCTAAAGTACTTGGTTAAAGAACTTCAGATGGTGGTAAATGGTGGCTGATGGTATGACCGTGTAGTTTGAGAAGGGGTGAAGGTCCAATAATCAAGTAACAAATATGGATTTCTCAATTAAGAAGAATGATGCATCCACACGTAGTTTTCAGAGATCATGGTGGCTGCTGTGTAGAGAATCTGCCAGCATGATGAAACAGAGACAGCTGGTCACTGGTGAGTGGGACTCTGTCTTTGTTTCAGGATGGCAGGTGGATCTTCAGTCACTTAGAAGTTTAAGGGAAGAAGAAGTGATTTAGAGTATAGACAGTGTTTTTCATTTTTAAATGGTTGTTAGGAATGTCTTGGGAGAAATTGGCAAGTCTAGACAATGGGTGACTAAATCCATAAATACAGTTTCACCACTTAAGCTTCTGTATAGCGCTTGCGGTGATCTAATAATGGGATTCAAGAGTGGCAGGAAATCTGTGCATTGAAGCATTGCTTTGGACTCTGTTGGGGTGGAGGGACAACTATGCTCATTGAGGGGCTCCGGGAAGAGCTTAATAATAAGCATGGTGCCCCATACATGGTGGGTGTTTGGTACACATTCTGGATGGTAAAGTCAGGACTGTTAACCAAGGATAGAGGTTTCCTGAAAGACAACAAAAGATAAGAACTAGGCCCAGAAGGTTTGTAAAAAGCCATGAACTTCTCAAATGGGATTGGTCCTGGTAGTTACAGCCCCTTTGAGTCAAGGAAATGTATGTGTTTGTGGTTGGCTTAGTAAAAAGGTACCTGGGGGCATAGCTAAATTTGGGAAGCTTTGGTAGTAATGTCTGTCTAAAGTGGTGGTTCTCAAACTTCCTAATGCTGTGAACCATCAATGCAATTCTTCATGTTGTGGTGATCCCCAACCATAACACTTTTTAGTTGCTATTTCATAACTGTAATTTTGCTATGGTTATGTGAATCAAAAATATCTGATATGTAACCTAAAGGGGGCCATGACCCACAGGTTGAGAACCTTCAGTCTAAAGGGGCCTGGAAGTCTTTACTTTCACAGAAGGCTTGCAGTACTTGCTGGTGATGGGCTCTTGATCTCTTAGTTATGTTTCTCTGTACTATACCAGGAAGCTGCTGAGGAGTCAGGATTGGAGAAGGTGAAATGGGGAATCATGAATGCCTGGACCTCTGAGTTATGGGACTATACCATTTGGGGTGTTCTAGCTGGAGAAGAGAATGGTCAGTAGTAAATCCAGGGAATCTTCCTTTCTCTTCTGTAGGACAAACTTAGTGGCAAAACCAGTTTCTCCCCCATGTGACAGACACAATAGTTTTATAATGTAATATTCCAGGTTCTCTTGGTTGAATGTCTGTATTGCCTACATTCCTCTAAGGTGGAGAACTGAATGTTGACTTCAGACATTTGTGGAGGTTTCTAAAATTTGTCCTGCAATCTCCTGCCATCACAATGTACAGACTGTGTTTCCCTGAGGTCAGATGGACACCTGGAACAGGAAGAGAGCTATGCTTGCTCATTTAGTTCTGGGAGGTCTTAGAAAGGGCCACTGTCCCTGAAGGTCAGGGAGAGATCTGAGGACTTAAAGAGGGAATCAAAGCTGAGTGTGAAGAAGGGTCCCAGAAAACCCGGGAACAGGAAGATGAAAGAGTCAGAACCTTGCAAGAAATAGCATAGAACTTATGGTGAATGGACTTGATGTGGGCAGGACTGGAGGAGGCCTTGGAAGTGTAGGGAGGAAATCCCAGAGTCCTGATTCTGAGGGAGCTTAGTGTTGCACATTGAACCTTGTGACACAGGCAGGATGACAGACCCAGGAAAAACTGAAAGAGTGGTAGTGGCTGGGAGTCCAGTAGGCATTAGGGTGTGCAGCTTTGGGGTGAGCCTGGGGGCCAGACCCTTGACGGCAGGAGTTCATCAGATGTGTTGAGATGTGTTGCTCTGAGTGACAATTGTACTGAGAAAAATCTCATCAAGTAAAGGTCTCTTAAGATGCTAATTGATGTGGGATTTCCCTCTGTATGCCGTGATTACCATTGATTAATAAAGAAACTGCTTTGGACCTATAGCAAGGCAGAACATAGCTAGGTGGAGAAAACTAAATTGAATGCTGGGAGGAAGAAGGCAGGGAGACAAGAAGCCATGTAGCTCCACAAGAGACAGACACTGGAACTTTACCCGATAAGCCACAGCCTTGTAGTGATACATAAATTAATGGAGATGGGTTAGTTTAGAATATAAGAGTTAGCCAGAAACACGCTTAAGCTATTGGCCAAACAGTATTGCAAATAATATGATTTCTGTGTGGTTATTTCAGTGCTGAGCGGCTGGAAACAAACCAGCGGACTCCTACTACAGCTCATGAGTACATTCCTTTGTTCAGCCCTTTTTTATGGCTTTAGAAAAGTGTGTCTAGCACATGTAAGTGGTAGGAGGCAGTGGACAGTAAAAGAGAACTGCTTCAGTTAGGATCCTATTTTTCTCTTTGTTCTCTTATGCAAGAACATTTATTATGATATCTGCTCTCTTTAGAAAATATGGCCTAGTGGTGGTGGTGCATGCCTTTAATCCCAGCACTCGGGAGGAAGAGGCTGGCAGATCTCTGTGAGTTAGAGGCCAGCCTGGTCTACAGAACTAGTTCCAGGAAAGCTTCCAAAGATACAGACAAACCCTGTCTTGAAAAAGAATAACAAAAACAAAAACAGAAAAGGAAAAAGAAGAAGAAAATCTGAAGTGTGCATGACAGGGTGGTTATCTTCCTTACAGTGCTATGCAGCAGATCACTAGGACTTACCGTGCATAACCCAGGCTCTATCCACATTGACTAGCAACCTTTTATTCCCTTTCCAAGTCCAGTCCTTCACAACGGCTATTCTTCTCTTTGATCTTAAGAATTGGAATATCACAGAATCTTATTTGTATTAAAAAATACAAATGCCTCAAGGGCAGAGCATGCCTGGAAAGCTGTTCAGCATGTGTGCAATGCATAGCAGCCATCTTCACGGAGTCCTGGGGTCTTGCTGTAGTAGAAAACAGCTGTTTCCTGATTGCTCGCAGTTCATAAGCCGCCTTGGCATAGTAGTACTGTTCTTAAAATTATTTATTTATTCTTTATTCATTTGTTTATTTGTATGTGTGAGGATGAGTGAATGAGTGTGTGTGTATCAGAGAGAGAGAGAGAGAGAGATGAATAGAGAGAGAGAGATATGAATAGAGAGAGAGAGTGAGAGAGAGAGAGAATGTGAATGTGTGTGTGTTCCAGAGTACGTGCATATCCAGAGAATGAATCTGGAGGTCAGAGAGAGTTGGTTTTCTGCTTCTATTTTGTGAGTCCCAGGGATTGAACTCAGATCATCAGGCTTGCCAGCAAGCACCTTTACCGCGATCCATCTTGCTGCTGTCTTTTGTTTGTTTTAATATTCCTGGAGTAAATGGAAAACTGGTTTCAAGGCATAAACAGTACTATACAGAAAGGCTTCACAGAGGGGAAGGAGGGAACAGGTTTTCATGATCAGTGAGTTTAATGCTGTTAATAACACGGGGGTCTTCTCAGTATCACGGTTGTAAGATGTTTACAGCAGGTTCGTGTATCTCACCCAGATTTCTGTTTTGATATATCTCTTTTTAGGAGATGGCAAATTTTTCTAGCTTCTTTGTCTAGATAGATAGTCACTTACTGCTGCAATAATGAAACGACAAATTATCACAGGCTTGGTGCCTCTTGGGCTCATAGATTGAGTTGATTGCATCTGGCCACCGAAGATTAAGGCGCTCTCCTCAGTCAACAGTTGCTGGCACTCACTTCAGGCAGCAAGTTGGATTCTAATTGCTTCTATGTATTCATTCTGAGGCAGAGTTGAAGTAGCGACCACTGAGAACATCTCTTCTGATGGTGCCTCAATAGAAAGCAAGAGTCAGGCTTTCCATGGAGTGCAATTAAGCCCCGCCGTTCCCCATCTGTTAATATTCCATCAGCCAAAGGAAGTTGCATAGCCAAGCTCAGCACAGAAGTGTGCAGAGGAAAAAGGAGGGAGATAGCAAATACCTAATAATCTGTCAATTAAACCTTTTGTTTCCCCCAAGCTAGCTTTGTCTCAGGGACCCTTGGCTAGAATTAGTTCAGACAAAAAATTCTAAATTGATTATCAAAAATGGGAGAAAGATGTTACCAGTTATGGTTCAGAGTAATCAACAGGATGGTTGGGAGTCAAGCAGCTTGACTAGTAGGGAATCTAGTAGTCACACGTGACGCATGAATAGTTGACCAATAAAATTCATTACTTATCATAGGAACTCCAAAGAAACAGGCACACAGAGAAGCTTCCTGTCACCCGGTTTTTATTACCTGTCCCATGGAAAGATCAGAAGATTGCAGGCATGGGATCCTCATGGTCTGTTTGATTCCTATTCTAGCCTTCACTGATCTGGTCCCCGTCTCTGATCCCTAACTCAATCTCTGCATCTCCTGTGACTGTCCCTTCTCTTGGCCCTTGTTCCTCTCTCACTTCCACCTTCTTTTGGTGTTCATCATGTGCATTTGACTATGAAACCAAAGCAGTGACCCTAGGAGGGAAAGGCTGCCAGGGAGAGGTTCTATAATGTGGTCAAGAGTACCTAGTGTTTCCCAGTACTTACAATATACCAAGAATGCTGACAAAATTTTGTGTGTGTATCTTAAATCTAAGTTCCCTGTAACCCTTCTAGGGCTTCAGTGAGGTGGCTGCTTTTTCTCTTCTCTTTAGCATATGAGGCCATTGAGGCCCAAGGATCTCAAATAAAGTGACCAAGATTAGAAAACTGGGGCAGAGTAGAGTCGGAATAGAAACCTTAAGAATGTGGCTCCATATTCATCCTGGTAATCACGAGGCACTTTTTTCTGTGAAAAATTTGTAATTTAAAAGCATATCGGAACTGTTTGGGGATAGGATAAATAATCTATCTTTTGAGAGTCAAACTTCTCCAAGTTTAGTGATGCCTTTCCCCTCCTTCACAATAGGAGTCTAACAGGAGCTTTTCTGCAAAAACAACAACACAAAAGTATTGTTTTTATGGGGTTGTTAATTGTTTTATGGAACAAGCTCATAAAAGTCACAGACCACAAAACATAATTACAAAATGCACTTGACATCAATTACAGGAAGTGTTGATTTCATTAACTCAGATCTTGTCCAGAGCTGTAAATCATGGGAAGGATCGAATGTATGTTCTTCACTTCTCAGTGGCTAATGGTACCTGTGCACCTTGATCCATCATAAAAGCAGAGCTGAGGATGGACCCTTGCAGCACTCTCTTGAGGAGCAGGGGACAATGCTTTCCTGTTTCCTTGATAGGTCATATGCATCTTGTTTTTGGGTGCAGGAGCTGTGTGTTCTTGCACCTTTGTGATTCTTAAGGTGTCTTCCAGGGATCCATGGGGAAAGACTTATTTTGAAGTTCTGGAGGTCACAACGGTGTGACTTTGGTATTCATCATCTTATAAGTATGTGGCGTAGTTTTCTGGAGGCTGCAGGCTCTCCCATGGTGACATATTTGTGGAAGCAGATATGAATATCCAGATTATAGCAAAGTTTACAAAAGTGGAAAGCAGTGGTGACCTTTTAATGTCTTGGTGGAGGTATAGTTATTCCTATAAGTTTTTTTTTTAAAGTTAACATGCAATGGGTTCATTATTACATTAAGGTAAGTTGCAAAACACGCAACACCTCACTTTTAACTGCTAATAAGATAAGAGGTGGCAAATATAACCCTTCTCATAAAATCTCTTAGAGACTCCCAATAAACTTTAAAAGTATGAATAGGTCGCAAGGCCTGGAGTTTGAGAACCATTGCTATAGCCTACCACGTGTTCCCTCTTTGTTTTGGAAGCCAGGAATACCATACCCAACTCACAGCCCACCTTCCAGCATTTCTGTGATCTTTTTAGACATTAATATTTTCCCTTGTGTTATTTTTAACTTCCATTTTCTTCATAGTAATTTCATGATCTGTTTATTTCTCATAATTTTCTCTTTATTTTAAAATACTAACTCATAAGCTTTTTGTAAGCTGCTATAGACTGTTGGAAATTAAACACTGGTAGAAAAGAGCACGTTGGCCTTTTAGAGCATGTATAGGATGCAATTTTGAAGATTTTCATATAAATGTGCTTTCAAATTCAAATGCTGCTTCTCACAGACTGCAGGCAGGCTCTGCCTCTCATTGTTGAAGCCATTGCCACTGTATCTAAATGGATGGGACTTTTGTCCTGGGCTCTCTTCAATCTCCAGTCTCTACATTATGCATAGCCTTTTAAGGTGCAGCCTCTCTTCCACTCACTTTCTCCTCCCCCAGCCTGCTGGAGTTCCCCCCCTTCCTTCTACTTTGCATTTACATCCTCTACGACCTATTCTTAAAATATATTTTCAAATGCATTTCTTGAGTTCAGAATAAAAGGCTAGTACTTTCAGCATTACTTCGTCTTCGTTATTAGCCTCTTATAACTCTCTCTGATTTAAGGTTATTGTAGAATACTTGAGCTCGCTGCTAATGTACATTGCAGTGGCCCTGTAATCAGTGCACATTTCAAGGGCTTCAGTCAACAATAGTACCTGAAGCTTTGAATTTGAAAAAAGTATAATTATTTTTGCAAATTGGTGTCTAAATAGAGAAGGGGATTAGATTGGTCTACGCGTTCAGTAAAGCACACCCTTCAACTTCGGCATTGTATATTATGTGCAGATAATTAAACTTTTTGTGGGCATCAGCTGTCAATTATTATCATAGTTTGGATGAGTGAACCTGAGAGTAACCTC
>NC_022015.1:45891665-45894496 GCF_000317375.1 Microtus ochrogaster | reverse complement strand
TCTCTCTCTCTCTCTCTCTCTCTCTCTTTCTGTCCCTGTTGAAATCAATTGTTCAGCTTGGAGGGAAATGTTTGTCTGTTGAAGTATTATCTGTATTAGAGAGTTGCTTTTGCCAAAGCGTCCATAACACTTGGCAGCAGAGTTGAATTCAGTGTGGAGAGAAGAGGGGAAAGGAGAGGGAGGAAGGAAGAGAGGGAGGGAGGGAGAGCAAGCTATGCAGCACCATGCTGCACTTGCTTTTAAAATTCATTTTAAAAAATATGATTCTCTCTCTCTCTCTCTCTCTCTCTCTCTCTCTCTCTCTCTCTCTCTCTCTCTCTCTCCTTACCTTTCCTCCCCACATTGGTTATTATTATTTTTTAGACAGGGTACTCACCACGTAGATGTGACAGACCTCAAACTCACAGAGATCTCTGTGTCTCTGCCTCCTGAGTGCTGGAATCACGGGTGTGTGCCACTACACCCAGCCCAATCTAATTCTCAAATATTTAAAAGGGTGGTAGTTTTTAGCTATAACTATATGAGAGAGAGAAAGAGAGAGAGAGAATATGAGCTTGTACTCAAGTACAACTAAGTCTCTTATGTTCTAAATGACTTTCTTCCTGTTGTTTGACATTTCCTAGGGAGTCTATTTTCATTCATGCCTGATAGAAAGGCAATGGCAGATTAAAGAAATGATCTCACCCAAGTCTATTGTTTGAATCAATGAGTTTACTGGGCATATAGAAGCTTAGATGGCATATAGGCATCTTCACTATCTATGAATACTCTCCTCCTTTTCCCCTATTATTGGTTAAAAGTTTATGTAATCACAACTGCTCTGGTTTCAAGATGGCAGCAGCCATGTCATGTCTAGAGGACTAATCACTTCGATTCATCTAAACCTAACTTGAGGACATATAAATGAGAGGGCAAGTTTTTAAAAACTTTAATTTATTTTATATCCCAATCACAGTTTCCCCTCCTTTCTCTCTTTCTATTCCATTTTCTCCCTGCCCCATCTTCCAATTCATTCCTCCTCTGTTCCTGTTTATAAAGGGGCAGACATCCCATGCATATCAACAAAGCATGGCATATATCAAGTGTTGGTAAGACTAAGCACCTCCCATTGTGTTAGGACTGGACGAGGCAACCGAGTATGAGGAATAGTTTCCCAAGAGTCAGCCAAAGTGTTAGGGACAGCCCTTGCTCCTATTGTTATGAAGTCCACAAGTAGACAAAGCTACACAACTGTCACATACATGTAGAGAGTCTAGGTTGGTCCCATGAAGACGGCCTAACTGTCAATCCAGAGTCTGTGAGCTACTATGAGCCATGTTAGTTGTTTCTGTAGGTTTTCTTGTGATGTCTTTGACCCTTCTGGCTCCTACAATCCTTCCTCCCTCTCATCAGTAAGATTTCCCAAGCTTGGCCTAATTTTTGGTTGAGGATCTCTGCATTTGTTTCTATCAGTTACTGGATAAAGGCTTTCCGATGACAATTGGGATAGTCACTAATCCAGTCACAGGAGATGGCCAGTTTAGTCTATATATCCACTATTGCTAGGAGTTTTAGCTGGGGTTGTCGTTGTAGACTTGTGGAAGTTTCCCTTGTATCAAGTTTCTACCTGATTCCAAAATGAATGCTCCCTCTTTCCAGTCATCTCTTTCAGTAGTCTCCCCATCCATCCACGCCCCCCCAACCCAATCTCTCATGTTCCCATCCCACCTTCTTCCAGTTTACCCAGGAGATCTCTCCTATTTCTCCTCCCCAGGGAAATCCATGCATCCCGTGTTGGGCACTCCTGTTAACTAGCAGCTCTGGGTCTGCAGACTGTAGAGTAGTTTTCCTTTACTTTACAGCTAATACTCGACATTCCTCTGTGTCTTCTGCCTCTCTGGTCCTCCCTTTACCCTGCTGGTATAGGGTCATGGTGATGAGGTCAGTTTCACATAGGGCATCTCTGCGGTTGGATCCACTTGTTAGACACTTATGTATAGCTTTGCTGGATGACTTCTAAGAGCCTAATTTATAATTAGTAATTTGGAAAAATAGGCTCAACATAATAGGAATTTTAGAGATTTTCAAATGAGGGGTGTGAATGTTTGCGTGTATATATAGCTGTGTACTCTGTACATACAATCCCTGTGGAAGCAGAAAGAGGACACCAGATCTCCTGGAGCTGGAGTCACAATCAGTTGCAAGCCACCTGGTGCTCAGCAGCAGGCATTTTTAACTCATGTTTTTCTCTCCAGGCCCAGCATAGGAACCTTATCAGGACTGGATGGCCTATTACATTACTTTACACTCAATTCTCACAAGAGATTTTTATTTCCTTACTATTTCCTTTGATTGGGATGACTTATAGGTTTGACTATTCCACCACTGGAGGTGGTGTCTGACTTGCCTGAGACTTTCCCAGGGCTCCAAGCACACATGTGGTGACCCATGTTTGAGTGAGTTAAATCACATTCCTTTTATGCTCTTAGCACTGTTTTTCCTGCATGGGGGTATAGAAGAGAGGAGAGGAGGCTGCTCTTGCCTTCAAAAACATGGCCTTCTGTTTGGGAAAGGTTAATATACAGCATTCAGAGAGGAGAGAAAACCCTGGAAATCAGCAGATTATTTGGTGGAGGGCTTTGGAGATGGAGCATTTCTGAAAGACAGAATATCAATGAGAGTCTCTAAATGAGTGTGGGTCTCCCTGCTACCCTCTGAGACAGGGACTCTGTGTAGCCCTGGCTGTCTTGGAACTCATTCTGTAGACTAGGCTGACAAAATTTATGTTTGGTGACATAGAAATACACAGTGGAATGTTCAGGTCTTCATACATGGTTAGACGTGTTTGGTAA
>NC_022015.1:45890273-45891345 GCF_000317375.1 Microtus ochrogaster | reverse complement strand
GTAAGTGCTTGTGTCATGTTACCATGATAAAGAAGACTATCCCATAACGTCCCCTCTTACCTGCCTTCCAGGTTTTTCTGACTCCTGTGGCGCTCAGTCTTTTGATTTGCTCCCACGATGAGATTTTCTTGTTATAAACGGCAATACGTGTGATACAGCATTGTTTCCTGAAACCTAACAGGAAGGGATGGCACTATTCTTTGGAATCCGGGTTTCTTTGCTGTGATGTTTCTGTGCTGTCTGGGTCTGCAGCTTGCTTGCTCCTCTCCTGTGGATCAGTGCCGTTAGTGTGCATTCTGGGCTCACCTTTTCATCAATTCGCTCTTGGTTTCTTCTAGTTTGCAGATTTTATGAATTAAGAATAATAAGCACATGTTTCAAGCATTTCAGGAACTATGAATTTTCTCAATTTTAGATAACTTCCTAGATCCAGAATTGCTGGCTTATAGATAGGGCATATATTTAACTTAAAGGGAAATTGCCGAAGTTTGATTGCACAATTTAATATTCTTGACAGCAAGCGTGAAAGCTCTACTTGCTAATATTTTGGCTGATTCTATCTGATGGCATCATTTTGTCTAAACAGCTGTTTTAGTTTGGGATATTTTCTTTGATTTTAATCTGTGTTTTCTCCATGACATAATTGCTTATTTATTTGGTTATTGGGTTTTGTAGCTCTTTGTAAATTTTATTAAAGAGTTAGTTTTAATCATGTGTCTGTGGTGTGTACGTATGTACATGTGAGTACAGGTGCCTATGGAGACAGATGCATTGGAGTCCCTGGGACTGGAGTTACATGCTGTTGTGAGCTGCCTGATGTGGGCACTAGGAAACGAACTCAGGTCCTCTGCGAGAAAGTTACGTGCTCTTAACCATTGAGTCATCTCTCCAGCTCCCATTTTTCTTTTGAGACAAATTAGGCTCAATCCTGCCCCATCCTTCCTAGTATAATGAGTATAGCTATGTACTACCATGTTGGACTTGCTTTTTAAATTTATGATTTTAAAAATCAAATTATTTAAATATTGAAAAAACCTGCTAGCTTTCAATTATTCTTAGGAAGTTATCCATT
>NC_022015.1:45887537-45890173 GCF_000317375.1 Microtus ochrogaster | reverse complement strand
TTTTTAAATTTATGATTTTAAAAATCAAATTATTTAAATATTGAAAAAACCTGCTAGCTTTCAATTATTCTTAGGAAGTTATCCATTTCTCCTTTAATTCTTTTGGGTGTTTAATAACACAAAATTCCCATGGTATAAAATCAGCAGTGTAAGAGGTCTGCTAATCCTTGGGTCTGCTAATTCCAGCTATACTGGAAACTGAGGCAGGAGACCTCAGTTCAAGGCTTGCATAGGCTACAGAATGAGTTCATTGGTACTTAGTGAGACCTGATCTCAAAGTAGACAAATGAAACAGAAGTCCCGTGGTAGAGTGCTTGCTTAGCCAATGTAAGACTCTGAGATTGATGTCAGCATTGTAGGAGAAAAAAAATGCACAATTTAGTGTTTAGACTGCTCTCAAATGTTGACAGCTATCACCTCGATCTATTTTCAAAACATTTTATTGTTACCCAAGAAGATCCCATTCCCTGAAACAGCCACTATCTCTTCCTCCCCCACCCAGCTACTGGCAACCACTGCTCTGTTTTATGTCTCCATGTATTTTACCTGTTCTCAATATTTAGCAAGAAGTGATTCATACGCTGTTTAACCATTTGCATCTGGCTTTTTTTCCTGTTCATCCATGCAGTATTTTGGTGACTCACCCATGTTGTGGCATGACTTAGTGCTGTCTTCCTCTTCATAACTCCTACCAGTATTATTTTTCTTATTTTTGGCTATTATGTATGTGCACACGTGGTATTTTACAATAAGGGTTTTTTTCCTTATTGTAAAATATCTCTCTTTCTCTTGTAATATCACTTGTTGAGTGTTGTCTTTACGGTACGTCTTTTGTAGATAGAATAGAGATTTTTACAGCTACTCAACATGTATGTTTTACCCCACATTGTTAAGTTTGCATGTTGAAACTGGTAATCAGATATGTACCAAGAAGGTAGGAAAAGGCACATAAGGTACATTCCTTGCATAATAAGGCTTCCATAGGAAAGGAATGGCTGAGACCAAGCTTGTGGGAAAATGGCTTAAGAACAAGCAACACACACATACACACACACACACACACACACACACACACACACACACACACACGGGGTGGGGGAGACTGAGTGACTGAGAAAATGTCTACTTATTTGTTTATTTATTGGTGATTTGGATCTGAAGTGAATACTGCTCAGTAAACTGAGTCTCCTTTCATCTGAACTTTCCTTTAGTGCCACTGTGTTTTTTATAACCCAAGGTCAACCTCGGATGTTCTTCCTCAGTATCCTCGATTTGACTGACCAGCAAGCTCCAGGGATCTGCCTGCCTTTGTCTCCCAGCACTAGGGTGATATCATGTTTGTGGAATAAGTAGTTTATTTACTAAACTCTCCCCAACTCCAACAAGGAGTCTGCAGCTTTCTTAACAGCTTGCTTATAAATGTAAGAAAGAGGGCCAAGAACGTGAGGGCTTGAAAGCTGGCAACAGTAAAATAATTCTAACATACTCTTTGTATTTCCTATGTAATACAATGGTGTCAGGTTCTATACTATGTGAATCTGAGTTTTTAGAAATCTAGTGTAAGTTTTCCATTTAACCATTTCATGAACTCACTTTGATTGCTAGCATTTCCTTCGGATTCGTCCAGCAAGGCTGTGCCACTGTCAGAATTACAGCCTGTTCTTTACGCTCACTTTTCCTTTTAGAGCTTTAGAATAATACTCATAGTCATTTAAAACCCCATTCAGACAGTTACTAGGTCTCTGCCAGGTCTGCAGCTGGTGCTGACATTGCCTTGGCTTTTCCAGACTAGTTTTGCCTCTTAGAAAGCTTTGTAATCTTTTTTTGTGGAAACCTAGACCTGGGGTACCAGGCAATGAGAACTGAGCAAGACAAACTTTCAGCATGGCTTTTATTTTTCTTAGTAGAGTTGACATTTTTATTGTTTGCTGCTCTAATGTCTGGGTCTAAAAATTATCCAAGTAGGCTTGTTTGAATATCTCCTGTTTTTTAATGGCTACATAGACTTTTTAGAAACTTTAACTTTAAAATTTGTGTGTGTGCGTGCATGCATGTGTGTATGAGTATAGGTGCCTGCCGAGACCAGAAGAGAGTGTCAGATTCTCAGGAGTTGGAAATACAGATTGCTATGAGTCACTCAACATGGGTGCTGGGAAGCTAACTTGGGTCTGTAAGAGTTGCATACACTCTTAACTACAGAGCCATTTTTCCATCCCACTTGACAGAGCTCTTAATAAAATATAAAACTTGCAGGAATGAAAAGGCTAGCCCAGCCTGAACTGCTTTTGGGTGCATGTACAATAAGGTAAAATTGTATCCTCAAAAGTCCCCTATTTTTATCTTATGTATATGAAAAATTGTGTGTGTGTGTGTGTGTGTGTGTGTGTATGAGTAATATGCATTATGGGAGCAGACAAATACAATATATTAAAGATTGATCTGACCTAACTTATCAATCCAAAACAGGGAATCGTCCTCACTGTGCCCCTGGTAGCCAGCTTCTCTTGTATATCATGAGAAGAAGCCCTGAATAATAATTAATAATCAGGACTCTTGAGGTCTTGAGGGTCTTTACTCTCATAGCCTGCTGCTCTTCCAGCTTCTCCTCCTCCTCCTCCTCCTCCTCCTCCTCCTCC
>NC_022015.1:45875253-45887437 GCF_000317375.1 Microtus ochrogaster | reverse complement strand
CTCCTCCTCCTCCTCCTCCTCCTTCTTCTTCTTTTTCTATCTGTGTTACAGCCCTTGCTGTCCTGGAACTAGCTCTGTAGATCAGGCTGGCCTTGAATTTACAGAGATCTTCCTTACTCTGCCTCCTTAGTGCAGGGATTAAAAGCTTTTCTGTCTAACTTTTCCAGCATGTTCTAACCTCTTCCATAGCATTGCCTTAAGTAATGAATTCTTCCTTGGTGCTTTTGTAATTCTGTGTGGGACTTATTCCACTTCCTTGAATACAAGGTTACATACCTGGAAGCACTCAGCCAGACTTGGACCACCAGTGAGGGATGGGAAATAGCTTATTATGATCCTTTCAGTTTTAATTTTTTAGTGAGCCGAGCTTAGATATTCTTTGTCTTGCACATTGAAGACTACCAGGGTTATTTCCCTTTCCACAGACCAGTCAAGATCTGATAATGCTTTGGTAGGTTAGATTCTGAGAAAATGGATTGCCCCCAAGTCAAGGCTTGCTGTGGAAACCCGGAGCTCGTGGTGTCATTTCAGTCACGCCGTTTCCCTTTCCTGGCAGAAGCCCAGGGGATTTCCTTCAGAATTCCACAGTGAGACCCTGGGAGCCTTCGTGGGGTAGAACTTGTGTGCGTTAATTCTCAAGTGTGTCAGCCTTGGGCCTCCAGTGATCTGTCCACCATGGTGGAGTGCCCCCCAAATAAACCGCTTGTGCTGTGAGCCTCTGCTGTGGTTCTTCTTACATACACCTCTCCCTAGGTATTCTGGCAGCAGCGTGTTCCGTCATCTTAGTTCTCTCGTCTAAGGAGAGACGTTAGTTTTATTTCTTTTCCTGTCATGAGGATAGGTGTGGTGATGTCTGATGTTGATGGGCATCTCCAGAGAGGACAGAGGGGTTCTGAGTTCTTATGTCCCAGAACATGGAACTGTCCAGAGACATGGATAAATGACTGCCGAGGAAAGGGCACGCTTAGATGAAGAAACACTTCCAAGCAAAAGGGAGGGCAGGCCAGGAAAAGGTTGAGCAGCTCCCCTCATTGTATGGAGGACGCATGGACATAATGTCTTATAGTTTGGGCCTTTTGGGCCATTGCACTTTTATGCGTCTTCTTTCCCTCTGGATATTGGTAAGAGTCTCTCCCTCTCCCCCCTCCCCTTTCTCTTTCCTCCTTCCCAGATCTCAGGTGGTCCAGGCTTGCCTAGAAGACTGTGGGAGGTAAGGATGGTCTTGAATATCAGATGATCCTTCCTTCCTCTTCTTCCAGGTACTGGGATTTCAGACATGATTCACTATGCCTGCTTTTAGATTTTCTTTTTAAACCCTTGATTTTAAAACAGTTGATAAAATTTCTAGGTACAGTTTTCTGTTCATTTGTTCTACTAGGGATTCAATGAACTCTTGAAAAAGAAAATAATTTTCGTTATTATTTTTTACTATATTTGGGAATTTTAAAAATAATCACGTCTTCATTTTTTTCCTTTGGGACTCCGAATACAAGCACAGGCAATTGCTGCTGTCTTTCAAGCCGCAGAGGGGCATTTATTATTATTTTTTGTCTTATTTCTGTCTGCGCTTCATGTCACATCCTGATTTGATTAACGCTGTCTGTTAGCCCCTTCATTTTGGTTGAACAAGACAGTTCCCCAGATTAATGCAGTTTGGCTCCCAGCACTAAAGTGACTTGCTTCTCTAGACCCCGCCCTTCTGCTCCTCTTCACCTGGCATTTCCGAGCTCAACACGGATTACTCCTACAACTGCAGGCCCAAAGGGAAGCTTCCCAACACCGCTTCTTACACGTTCCCTGGGACTAGCCCAGCCTCTAAGTGGACATCGAGATTTCTGGCTTCTTGAAGTAGAGCTCACCCCTCCATGGGTCTTTCCTGGAGTAAAACCTGCGTGGTGTGCCCTCTTCTCTCCTCCCTGTTCTCGCTCCTCCAAATTCCCTTTTGTTCTTCCCCCATTTTCTATTCTCTGCTGTACTCCTCATCTGTGTAGTCATTCTGGCAAGTGTTCCCTTTAAGTCCTTGAGAATATTTAAAACAATTCCATCAGACCCGTGTTTTCCAATTCCAATCTTGAGGTCATTGCAGGAGATTTTTTTTTTTTCTGTATCTAATGTGATGTTTTTCTGTTCCTTTGAACATTTACTATCTCTTTGTTCTACACTAGGCATTTTGGATGAGACATCACTAAATCTCTTTCTCTTCCAATGAAGAGCATTTGGTTTGTTTTTCAAGGCAGTTCAGTTATTGGCCGACCTGCTTGAACTCGGGGTGGCCTGGTTTTGTTTTTGCTTTTTCTTAAGGTATGTCTGTTGGTTTTGCCTTCAGCGTTGCTACTCTTTAAATCGGAGGCACACTTTAATTCCGAAATGCTCACTTTTGGAGTGTCAATGAAAGCCTAGTCTATCAAAGCCCTTAAACAGGAAAATGATGAAGCATCACATTGTCTCCTGCAGTAGGAGCACCCTAGATGTTTTTACTCAGTTTTGTGGTTGATTGTTCATTTGTTTGGTTTTTGTTTTGGATTCTTTGAAGCCTTTCTTTGAAAACACAACATATAAGCTAATTAAAGACGTGAGAGGGGTTTTCATGTAGATGGGGGCTTCTCCTACAGCTTCTCCCTTCGGTTTCCGGTCTTTTCTTTCTCTCCGTGGTAAGGATGGAACCCAGGGCCTTGCTCAAACTAAGCTCATGCTGTATACTGAGCCACAGTCCCACTCTCTAGATCTCCTTTCTTACTGTCCCGCCACCTTGAGGACTGTTAAGAGTGTGGTCCAACACAGAATAGCATGGCACATGCAGTAGAGAAGCAGGAGAATTCTGAGTTCCAGGTCAGTCTGAACTATTAGATATTCTCAAAACAACAAAAACAAAAAGGTAGCAGTTCTGTCACCAGTTGTCAGGATCCGGGCTGAGTGTGTCTAGGTTCTTGGACTCTTATTCAAGAATGAAATAAAAGTCTGTGCAGAGTGCATAGTAGCCAGGAAACAAACACAGAGATGGAACAGGCCAGAATACTGAACAAGAAAGTAAAGATATTCAATGGCTCTAGGTCAGTGCTTGGGGCTCCTTTGATGGGGTTTAAAGGAAGGGGGCTGGTTATGAAAGGGTAAGGGGGCACAGTTTGGGTGGATCTCTATTTTAAGCGATTGGGTTATATA
Source organism: Microtus ochrogaster (assembly GCF_000317375.1). Classification (NCBI taxonomy): domain Eukaryota; kingdom Metazoa; phylum Chordata; class Mammalia; order Rodentia; family Cricetidae; genus Microtus; species Microtus ochrogaster. Next base: position 45,884,278 of record NC_022015.1, on the reverse strand, counting down.
ATTTTCTACTGCATATGTTGATTCCCGTTGTGAATCTAATTTAATCATGCATTGGCGTAAGGCAGTGCAAAGGGAGTTTTCCTCAAACATTTACTGAGGACAGTTTCCCTTGCAGTGAAGGCACCAAACCTAGTCCAGCCACAAGTGTGAGCGTCTCTGATTGAGTTCTTTTTCACTCAGTTACTCGCTCATGTCTCCAAAGAGCTTTTATCTTAAAACATTTAGATTTTTTAAAATTTGGTTTAATTCTTAGCTGTGGGAAGTATGCTTGTGCTTGAACCTAATGAGAATTCGATTGAATAAAATCTGTCCAAGTGTGGTGTCTGATGCAGACAGGAGGGCTGAGATTGCTACACGCATTTGTTCTTTAGAAATAGGTGTGCACATGTCTCGAACTCAGGTAAAGGAGCTAACAGGGAAGCTGCAGGGGTGTGTGTAGACCATACCAAGAAGAGTCCCGCATTAACCAAACTATTTCCTGGGCTTGCCTAGCTCAGTGCCCCGGAATCCTAGCTGGAGAGCATCTCTTGGACTGGGGACTTATCCTAAGACAAAAGTCACAGTGTGAGCTTCCCTCCTTTGGTTCTCTTTCCACTCAGTTCCTCTCTCATGCCTTCAAGTATCTTTTATCTTAAAAACTTTAGGTTTTTTATTTGGTTTAATTTTTAGCTGTGGGAAGTTTATACTGCTATAACTACTCCATCATCAGACACGCAACCTTTTTGTGTTTGTTTCCTAGTATTAGGGCTGGCTAGTGATGAGGTTTTTTTCCAGGAGAAAAATTGGTTTGGCTGTGTGTGCTGGCATATGCAAGGCCTTAAAGGCCAGACAATGGCTATTTTACACGAGGAAGCGTGCAATAGGGAAGGGGTCATGTCTGACTTATAGATAGCTTTTGTTTTTAAATATTAGAATGATGCTGACATTTATTATAATTCATGGGGAGACTTGACATGTATTTAAATGAATTGGCATGGTATTTCCATCATTTACATGAAGCAAATGTCAGAACAGAAGTAAGAGCCCCAATTTATCCTTGTAATTATACGTCCTTCCTCCCCCCTCTCTTACTGTTTTCTCCCTCACCCTTCCCCTCTTTTCTCCCTTCTCCCTTTTCTTTCCCCCTGACTTCCAGTTTCTTCTTTTTTTTTTTAAAGAGCTGAACAAAATTGTCTTATATTAGTAGTAAAACAGAGAGAAACTAAATGTTAAAATCTGGGCTATCATTTGCCAAAACTGTAACATAACAATTTAAAAGAAATACAGAGGATTCTACAATTATTTTGCATATTTCTATACAAAATCTTGGAAAGGTGTTTTGGTTATGGCTTGATATATAATTGTATTATATCATGGCAGACCCTAGAAAGAATGATCTCAAATGTTAAAAAACTATTCACAACAGAGCTATGAAAGGTCATTTGCAAAAAATCTTTTTAAAATAAGGGGGATTAGACTATTAAAATTTCTTTTTAGGGCAACTCCAACAGGGACAAACAAGACGATGCTGTAGCTCTTCCTCTTGGGCATCGAGGACTCTGCAGTCTGTCATTCTTCTGTGCTTGCACTTTCTGGCTTAGACATAAGATCTTCTGGAAAGCATTTACTTAGGAACAATAGCACCACTTCAACATCCATTTTAAATGGCAAAACCAGTGGCACAAAGGATGGAAGCAAAAAAAAAAAACAAAAACAAAAACAAAAGGCCCCCCAAACCCCAAAACCCAAATAAACTCTGAAAGAGAGTGCCACTGAAAGCAAGGTAAAGTGTGAGAGCCTTGTTTAGACACAAATGTGCTGACTGAGATTCAAAGATTTTGTCCTTCTGCATATCTGAAAATAACGAGGGGCGTGTTCCCACAAAGATTGATGGGGGTGACACGAAGCTACGGGAAACGGGAATGTATAGACTCTGCTGTATTAGAGACTGTGCATTCAAGCACATCCCTGATTATGTGTTGTGTTCTCTTAGTGCAGGGTTCTCAACTTGTGGCTCAAGACCCTTGGACAAACCTCTATCTCCAAAATATTTACATTACAATTCATAACAGCAGCAAAATTACAGTTATAAAGCCACAACAAAATAATTTTATGGGTGGGGGAATCACCACAACATGGGGAATTGTGTTAAGGGTCACAGCATCAGGAAGGTTGAGCAGCACTCTGTTAGGGGATCAAAGCAGACAGAGGTGAGCTTTTGTCAATCGTCTACCCAATGCCATACATTGGTAGACACTTGCATGCAATTTCTCTCCTTTTAATATTAGTTCTTGAAGTTTTTGGTTTTTAAAAAAGAAACTCGGAATGACTAAGTAAATTGACCAAATTTACATAGCCAGCACATAGCTCAAGCCCAACTCTGCTGAAGGGCGACCTCGGGATGGATGCTCACGTTGTTCCCATCTCTTTCCTTGCTAAGGTTTTGTTTGGATGGAGAGTGGAGGGACAGAAAAGGAAACATGAAGTTAAACTAAGTTGTTGGGATCTGTGGTTGTGAGTGCTTTCAGAAGCAAGGTAAGTTGAAGCAGCCTTCCGCTGGTGCCGCGTGAAGAGGACTGGAGTTAGCCTTTTGTCTGAAGGGCTATCATCAGGCATGGCTGAAGAGGGAGAGAACCACTGTTTGTGCCCTGACTTCCTACAGGAGCCCAGGGATCGATGGCCAAGGCTGTTTCTTTGTCAGTTTCACTTGTGAAAACACTGTTTTCATATTTTTCAATTTTATATACACATACAGTGTCTTTGGATCACATTCATCCCCATTGCCTCCCCTAACTCCTCTTGGTTTCACCTCCACTAACTTCAGGTCCTATTTGTTCTTAACGCACTCAGTTTAGTCTGTGCTGCCCACTTACTCATGGGTATCAGGGTGTGCACTGGAGCAAGGCCAACCTTGCAGGGGCCATGGCCTTATAGAAAACTAAATAGTCCTTCCCCAGAAGCCATCACTTGCTGCTGATTGCTTCTCTGTTAGGGGGTGGGGCTCTTGAGTGAGCAAGGAAACTTGCTGGCATGCTGACTGGCCTAATCATGTGCAGGCAGCCACAGCTACTGGGTGCTCATGAGCAAAGCTCCTGCCATGTCAGGAAGATACTGTTTTGTCCCACTATTCCCTAATCTGTGGCCTTTATAATCTCCTCCTTTGCCAAGATGGTCCTTGAACCTCAAGGCGGTTTCTTTTAGTTTAAATTTATTTTTTTTAACTTTACTATATGTGTGCCATATTTATATTATTTCCCCTTCTTCTTGCCCTTCCCTCATCTCTCCAGCTTCCTCTCAAATTCATGGAATTTTCATTTAAATTGTTATTGCCTATAAATCTGGGGTGGGGGATTTAGCTCAGTGGTGGAGCACTTGTCTAGCTAGTGCAAGGCCCTGGGCTTGGTCCTCAGCTATGAAAGAAAAAAGATACGTGTGTGTGGTGTGTGTGTGTGTGTGTGTGTGTGTGTGTGTGTGAGTGTGCTTGTGCATGTGCGTGCACTCATGTGTGTAAATCCAACCTACTGAATCAAACTTTGTGTTGCTGGTATGGGTTTGTTTTTAGACCTGACCACTTGGTTTTGAATAACCAGTTGTGGGCTTCATCTCTGGGAGAGACTGGCTAACCCTCTCTCAGTAGGTATTGTCTGTAGCTCTTCATCTGGTGACGGGGCTGTGTGCGCTATCCCCAATCCGTTGTTCAGGTCTTGTTTAGGCAACCATAATGCTGTAATTTCGCAGGTGTAGTTTCTCTGTTATATAGAGAAGACACAGCCTTACAACAGACATGCTGGTTCTCTGGCTGTTACAGTCTTTCCACCCTTGCTTCTGCCATGATCCCTGAACCTTAGGTGTAAGGGTTTGGCTGTAGACTTATCAATTAGGACTGGGAAACCCATGATCAGTTGTTTCCGGCATTTTGGTTGGTCAGCTGTGGCTTTCTCTTTCGCTCTCTATCTGCTGCAAAATGAAGCTTCTTTGATAAGGGACGAGAGCTGCACTTATGTGTGGGTATAAAGACACATGTTTAGATTACAGTTAGAGATTATACAGGTTTGGGAAAGTGGCAGTAATAGGTTTCCCTGGCCTCACTAGCCATGGGTAGTCTGCTTGGTTTATACTATTGGATATGAATTCCCTCCTATTGAGTGAGCTTTAAGTCCAGTTGGACAGTGGTTGGTTACTGCTCGTATAGAAGGGCCACTATTGCACCCTTAGGATTATCCAAGGTCACTTCTTTACGGAGATATGGAATAAGCTCATGCTATTTCTCCTGGTGGTGCCACATCCTTTTGAGTCCTTATCCTTTCTTGAGTTCCATGCAATGATCAAGCCCACTGGCATTATAGGCCTGCAAAAGATGCCTGTTTGCCCATTACATGTTTCTATGAGTGTGAGTCTTATTTAAGACTAAATTGTAAGGTTGCTAGCAGGCTTTGCATGTTTAAGGCCTTTATGATATGGGGTCAAACATATAACAGATTTTGTTGACCACTTTAGTCTCCTGATAGAGGTTTTATGAATATGAAATAGATATGCTTTGAAAGTTTATATCACAGATTCTCAAAAATGAGGCCATTATCTTCTTTGCCTCCTCCCATTAGACTGCCGCCTTCAGCACTCCCAAATGTGTGTGGATGTTTTCTCTTTTCTGTCTCTTTGCCTTCTTTCTTTGCTGGCATCTATTGTGTCTCCCTGAAGCATAAAGTCCCCTTGTCATCTGGTTCTGTCCTTGAACTCAACAAAATCCTCACAAGCAGGCCACGAGTTGAGTCACTCGCCTCTGTCTCCAGAGGAGTTGATCTCCCCTGACAAGGTTTCGTCTGGTTCTTGTGGCACAGTTAGTGACAGCCCAAGCATGTAGCAGCGTGTGACCTGGCTCCTTGCTGAAAACTGTGTAGTCGTCAGAACTGTCACACAGTCAGAACAAGTTAATTCTATGCCAGCCGAAGGGCAAGCAGCAATAATACAGGGCCTCTGGGGAGGGCGCTTTCAGGCAATTTCTGAAGCCACCCAGCTGCTCTACTCTGTACCAGAGTTGACAGAAGCATAGGGCTTCAGGAACCTATGGAACAGGCTTGGCAGTCTCCTGTCAGATGGGTGGTGCTACGGCCCCTGTTACCTGTAATCTGGGAATAGCTCTTTCGGCAGGGACCATTTTTAGCTTAAAGAAAATCTGTCTCTTCACCATCGAGACCGAAAACTGCCCTTGACCCTTCCCTTCTCTTGGTTCTTGTTTTTCTCTCCATAGCTAATGAGAATGATTATGGGTTAGATGCATATTTGTGGGTTTCCCTGGAGACAGAGGCTGACGAGCTGTTGGTCTCATTAAAGAGTATTTTTGCACTGTGTTCTTAAGAAACCCTTGGTTTCTGATACAAAGAGAGATGTCCTAAAAGAAGTTCACAGTATGACTATGAAGCAGCTAAGAAAAGCAACACAAACCCTGGGCTGATTTTCTAAAAAGTCTGGCAATTATGTGAAGTAAGATTTAATGAATTATATGGACTGTTCTGTAATGGTCATGCCTTTGCTATGTTTTTTGCATGTGAAAACTTGAGTACCCTTAGGATTTAGAAGAAAAGTCCCCATCTCAACTGAAGCATTCCCTATCTCCCTCAGGAGGAGATTGTGAGTTTTGAAAATATATTTCTGTATGCTTTTAGTATATTTATTGGAGAATATTTAAATATGGCTCCTTGCATTTTGTCTTTTCCACTATACTATGGCTGAGGTTAAGAGCCATGTCCTGTTGGTCATTTTATCTGCAGTGCCTCAGAGATGTCTACCACAAGCAAGATGCTAAGTCTGCATGAAGGATCTTTGCTGATAAGGTGTGGCATGAGAAAAAAAGATGTGAGCAGATAAAGAGCGGGACTTAATCTGGAAAGTGAAAAATGACTAATGTTTGCAATAAATCGTACAAATGTGATATAATGAACCACTAGGAATACTGTCAAGATGGAGGCCAGACACTTGAAAAAATGTCATAGATAATTTAAAAATTAAAAGGGCATTTACAGGATGTGTTTACCACAGTGACTGAGATAGACGGTGTGAGGTCAACACATGGATGGAGCTTGCATGCTGCTCTGTGTTCTGTGCCTGGAATCATGATCTACAGAGACCCACAGAATAGAGAGGAAATAGAAAATCAGAGGAGAGAACTTGGCCACTTTCAGTAGATTAAAGTCTCTGGGACCAAGATCCACATAGTATAAGGTTTCGAAATTGGTGCTTGAGCATGGGCCCAACTGGAGGGAAAGTGATAGTCCGTTGAGAATGCCATATCTTCTGATTTTCAACTGAAATTCATCCATTTCTCCTGCTGCATTGTTGACTGTTTCCCATGCTGCTGAATGGCCAAGGTCTTCTGTTTCTAGAATGGCCTCTTCCCTTGCATTCTCTATAGAGGAGCCAAGATGATGAGAATCTAGTCTTGTTACTCCCCTATCAACCAATGCAACTACTTTCTCTCATATTCGACATCTAAAGGAGGGTTGGAGGACAAAGGAGGGTATGGGAAAATATGAGTGAGATATATAAAAATGACACTGTATTGGTCAGAGCCCTCTAAAGAATACAAACAACACACACACACACACACACAGTTTATTTTTAATGACTTTTTTATTAGGATGGATTATAGGATGCTGTCCTGGCAGTCAAACAATGGCTTTCCCACTACAGAGGCTGAGAACCTGGTAGTTACGGAGACATCTAACCTTCTGGTTTGAGCCTTGTCTCATGGCCTGGTTGGCACCCATTCTCCTGGCCTTTATTCTAGAAAGCCTCCTGCGGTTGCTGCATTTGTCTGTCAGCCTGGATGACGGCCTCTAATGTGACTTTCTGACCCGTCGCATCTGTCCATCACCACAAATCATTATATTTTAATCTATTTGTTTGTTCAGAATCTCAGAAGAGAGTAGAAGAGAACCATGTTTACCTCTTTTTAAAATTTATTTATTTATTAAAGATTTCTGCCTCCTCCTCTCCACCGCCTCCCATTTCCCTCCTCCTCCCCCGATCAAGTCCCCCTTCCTCATCAGCTCGAAGAGCAATCAGGGTTACCTGACCTGTGGGAAGTCCAAGGACCACCCACCTCCATCCAGGTCTAGTAAGGTGAGCATCCAAACTGCCTAGGCTCCCCCAAAGCCAGTACGTGCAGTAGGATTAAAAATCCATTGCCATTGTTCTTGAGTTCTCAGTAGTCCTCATTGTCTGCTATGTTCAGCGAGTCTGGTTTTATCTTATGCTTTTTCAGACCCAGACCAGCTGGCCTTAATGGGTTCCCGACCCAAAAAGAGGAACATGGGATGTACTCACTCATATTTGGTTTCTAGCCATAAATAAGGGACATTGAGCCTATAATTCGCGATCCTAGAGAAGCTAAATAAGAAGGTGAATCCAAAGACAAACATATAGGCATCCTCCTGAATATTAACCTTCATCAGGAGTTGAAAGGAGACAGAGACAGAGACCCACATTGGAGCACCGGACTGAAATCTCAAGGTCCAAATCAGGAGCAGAAGGAGAGAGAGCACGAGCAAGGAACTCAGGACCGCGAAGGGTACACCCACACACTGAGACAATGGGGATGTTCTATCGTTTACCTTTTTTTTTTTGAGGTATCTTTTTTATTAGAACCATCCACTGTCCACAGTGGTGGGTTTCGTGTGGAAATTCCTTTTAAATAAATGATGATGCTCTGATTGTAGCCACAGCCCTGCTGTTCCCTGTTTCTAGTCTCTGGGTTTCCTGTCCCTAGCACACGTGGTTGTCTCTTGGACAGGCTTTACTCCACACCTGTAGCTCTACTTGGCGGATGTGCCATGATCTCGGTAATCCCAGTATCCTGAGGTCGCTCACACACCATAGGTTTTACCTTCACAGTGCGGTACAACAGTACCTTAGGGGTTTTGTACAGGGAATCTGACCCTACTTCTCTTTGACTGGCCTCACCTTCTATAAGTGACCCCCTTCAATCTTGCATTTCTTATATTTTCACAATCAGGACCACCTGCATGATATTGCCAAGCTCTGTAGCCTGTTTGGAAGGGAGCCTGCCTCCCCTGGAGCAGAGCCTTATTACTTCTATGTGCTGACCCCGAGGAAATATGGTTTTTTTTTGTTTATTTTTTTTAATGCAGTTGCTTTAGAGAATCAGAGAGCCCTACCAGCATAGGCTTTTTCTTTAAATGAATTTGGATACTTGATAGAGATATTGTTCAAGGATTTGAGCATTTCTTTCACGACATCTTTCCTATTGTCCTAACACATAACAGAAATTTTCTCTTTAGAGGTGTTGGTGATATCTTTTAAAAATTACAGCTGCTTTCTCAGCACTAACCTGAATGTTACCCTGTCTTTAAATTTCCTCTGCCAAACAAATGGTGTGTTACCTTTAAATCAATTTTACTGTTGTGGAATATTCGTTCTGCACACTGTGAATATATATTACTCTCATTGGTTAAGAGAAAGCTGACAGGTTGGTAGCCAGGCAGGAAGAATAGGAAGGGCAGTCAGACACAGAGGATTCTGGGAGGAGGAAGGGCAGAGTCAGAGGAAACACCAGCCAGCGTCTGAAGAAGCAGAACATATAGAAAATGAGGTAACAATTCATGAGCCACATGGTGAAGCATAGATAAGAAATACAGGCTAACTTAAGTTTAAGAGTTAGTCAGTAACAAGTCTGAGCTATTGACCAAACATTTATAAGTAAAATTAAGCCTCTGAGTGATCATTTGGGAACTCTTGGGCAGGAGAGAAATGTATGGCTTCACACTGGCAGAATGAAGCTAGATTCTTGAACAAAATATAACATGAATATTTATTTTCAATGTCAGATATCATGTTCAGAACCTGTGTCTGTGTTCTGCTCAGACAGACAAACTCAGACAAGGCTTCTACTCTTCTCACTATTGTACAGGTTTGACTCAAAAATTCCTTCCACTGTCTACAGACATTCTACAGCTGAAGCTCAAGTTTTAGGGTACAGTCCTGTGATTTTGCTCTGGGTTCTCAGAGTGTGTAGCTTAGTAAGGACCTT
>NC_022015.1:45869320-45873855 GCF_000317375.1 Microtus ochrogaster | reverse complement strand
TTATTATTATTATTAATTATTTCCTCCTGCCTTTCATCCTCTTGAAACAAGTCCTGACTGGTTTGCAACTTACTATGTAGATGAACCTAGCCTGGAACTCACAAAGGTTAACCTGCTTTTGCTTCCCGAGTGCTAGGATTAAAGACATGAACTACCATGTCAGGCTTATACACATGATCTTCTTAACATACTCTTGAATTTGATCTGTTTGAATTTGTGTGAATAAGGGAACTTTGTCCATAGCATGCATTATTTCTTGTACACTCACCTGGCTTTAGTATTAGGATAGGCCAGTTTCATACAGCGATTTGGGTAGTGCTGTCTTTCTTTGTGTATGTGGGACAGTTTGAGGAACACTGGTGTTTGCTTTAAAGGTTTGATAGAATTTGGCAGTGAATCCCTTTTGTTCTGGTCCTGGGAGGCTTTTTGCTACTGTGTTATTTTTGTTGATTGTTATTGATCTTTGAAAAGTTGTTTTTGTCTTCTCAATTCAATTTTGTAAGATTATATTTACCTAGGAATTTTTTCTTCTAGATTTTGCAGTTTGGAAAATACATTTTCAAGGTACTATTTAAAAATTCTCTATATATTATTGGAATCTGTAAAAATCTTCCCCTTTTCATCTCTAATTTTAATATTTTGGGTCTATTCTCATTGGACAAGTTTGTATATAGATTTTTCAATTTTATTTTTTCACTCCTTGTTTCATTGATTCCAGGTATTGTTTTATCAGTCTTCATTTCATAATTTTTGTCCTAAGCTTTGCCATTTCTTGCCATCTGACTGCTTTGGTCTTCATATTCTTCTTCTGTTGGGACATTGAGGTGTATTATTGGTTAGCTATTTATGGTCTCTGATTTTTTGGTATAAACACAGCTATAAACTTTCCTCTTAGAACTTCTTTGGCTGTATCCCAAATGTTTCTGCTTTCATTTTCATTTGATAGTGGAAAAATTTTAATTTCCTCATTGGTTTTTGTTTTAGTGACACATTAGTCGGTCAATTCTACATTGCATTGTTCACTATGTATATTTTGTAGTTTTTCTAGTTTTTCTTGTTATTGATGTCTAGTTTTAACATTATTGATAGGAGTAGATACACTATTATGAATAATTGTAGCTATTAAGACTTGATTTATGACCTAGAATATGGTCCATTTTAGAGGAGGTTCCATTGGCTATTGAGAATACATGTTTCTTGTCCTTGGCATATTCTGTAAATATTGTATATTTGGTCTGTGGTAAAGCTTGACTGGGGTTTCTTTGTTGGCTTTTAGTTTGCATCACCAATGTAGAAGTGAGAATGTGGTATTGAAACCAGCCACTATCATCGTATCAGGATCTACCTGAGTTTTTGTGTCCATTAGTGTTTCTTTTGTAAAATTGAGAGCCCCAATATTCGGCACATGAACATTAGCAATTGTTATACATCTTTTTGATGAACTGTTCTCTTTGGTAACACACAGTGGCTTTATTTCTCTCGACTAGTTTTTGTTTGCAGTCTACTTTATCAGGTAGCAACAGACACAGTTTGCCACTTTCCTTTACTAGATAAGATTGTTTTTAATCTTTGGCGATCTGAGGGCATCTTCACCAGTGGTGTGTTTCTTGGAGACAAAATAAAGTTGTTATCTCTTTCTTAATCCATTCAAGTAGTTTATGTCTCTTTATTGGTGAATTGAGGCTACTTATGTATGGTTATTCTCAGAAACATTTAGTAACTCCTTTACTTTTATATGTTTATATTTATTTTTGACGGGTTGAATTATTGTTCTTTACTTGCCCCTTTTCCTTTTAAAGATAGGACATCATCGCATATCCAAGGGCATTCTTATACTTTTAATCCTTCTTCAGGCCCCTAATGCTGTGATTAGAGATGTGTATTTTAGTTTTAGTTACTTTCTATTGCTGTTATAGCACACCATCCAAAAACAACTTGCAGAGGAAAGAGTTTATTTGGCTTACACATCCATGTGGTAGTCCATTATTAAGGGAAGTCAGAGCAGAAATTCAAACAGGAACCTGGAGACAGAAGCTGATACAAAGACCATGGAGGAACACTGCTTACTGACTTGTTCCTCTTGGATTGCTTGATTTGCTATCTTTCTCTTTATCTATCTATCTATCTATCTATCTATCTATCTATCTATCTATCTCCATCTATCTATCATGTAAACAGTGTTCTGCCTGCATGCATTCCTGCACACCAGAAGAGGGCCGCATTAAAGATGGTTGAGAGCTACCACACGGTTGCTGGAAATGGAGCTCAGGGTCTCTAGGAGAGGAGCCAGTGCTTTTAACCTCAGAGCCATCTCTCCATTTCTAATTTGCTTTTTGTACAACTCACGTTCATCTGCCAAGGGAGGGCACCAACCATACTGGGCTGGACCCTCCCACATCAGTCACCAATCAAAAAAATGCCCTACAAGCTTGCCTATATGCCAATCTGATAGTGACATTTTCTCAAATGAGGTTCCGTCTTCTTAGATGATTGTAACTTGTGTCAAATGGGAAAACCAAATCAAACCAAACCACCACAACAACCAAACAAAACTAAATACACAGTTACATTGTTAGGCTTTCATAAATGATCTTAGAACCTTTGAGAAATATTGTTTTACTAAATTATGCAGATTTTTAAAATACTGGCATTCAACCATCTCCTAAATAATCATTAATATCATTGAGATTTTTTTGGGAGACAGGTCTTTTTATTTAGCCTCGGCTGACCCTAAAGTTGAGATTGTCCTTCCTCAGCCTCTCAAGTGCTAGGATTATAGATTTGTGCCATCAAGTCTGGCTAGTATCATTGATTTTTTTTTCAGAAATCTTTAAGTATTTGGAAGTTTTAAAGCTAGTGTTAGAGTCTAAATTTTTCAAAAATTGAATTTCCAGTTGAAATCTAAAAAGTTCTTACTGGTACTAAGCACTGCCATTTATTTTCTGGGGGAGTGACAGACTCACTTTTTGATAAAGTATCTCAGTCCCCAGGTCTGAGTAACTGTAGTGTGACTGTCAGCCATTCTTTCAAGTTAAATGTTTCATGACAAAAGTGACTGGTTCAGATTACAACTCAAAGAGCTGCTTATCTGACTTCTGAGAGACAAGTGTCTCTTTTGGACATGCAGCAAAACTACCTCATGCACGGCTTTCAATTTGACACCTACAACATTAGGAAGATTTGTCTTCAAGAGATTATATTTAAAAACTAATTTTTTTTTACCGCTTCATCAAAGATTTTGAGGCAAATCCACTTTTTCTTGTATCCTGCTCAACCACTTAAAACAACAGCCCGTGAGCCCATGAACTGATATGTGCCAAAATTCCAGCAGGTTTCATCATCATTGACGTCACATCACGAATGCAAATGATAATGCGTAAGATAATCAACATCTTAGAATCTTTATAAAATCCTTTTAAAATTATTTTAAATATTATAATATGATTAAATCATTCCTTCTCTTCCAATTATCCCACAAACCCCTCCTTGCTCTTTTTCAAATCCATGCCATCTTTTTCCATTAATTGTTGTGTGTGTGTATATTCTTAAATACATAAATACAACCTGCTCAGTCATATGTTTCTTATATATATGTTTCAGGCCTGATCATCTGGTATTGAATAACTAATTGATGAGCTCTTCCCTGGGAAGACTCTTTCTCCACCTCTCAGCACTTCTTAATTCTTTGTGTAGAGTTTAGGCATTGTGAGCGTTCCCCTTTCCACGTTCCCTGTCTCTTGGTGCCATTCTTGTTCAGCTGTGTTTAGGCAGTCCTGTTGGTGAGACTTTATGAGTGTGGCTTGTGACACTTCAGGGAGACACAGTCTCATAGCAAACTCCCCATTCCCCAGTTCTTAAATTTTTTTCTGTCACCTCTTCTGTAATAATTCCTGAGCTTTGTTTTTTGATCCTTTCAGTCTGCCTGAGAGGGATATTTTTAAAACCAATGATAAGAATTAGATTATGATGATGATCTTTTTTTGTTTGTTTTTTTGTTTTTTTAAATGTTTATTTATTTATTATGTGTACAACATTCCTTTCATGTGTGCCCGCAAGCCAGAAAGGGGCACCAGGTCTCATTATAGATGGCTGTGAGCCACCATGTGGTTGCTGGGAATTGAACTCAGGACTTCTGGAAGAGCAGTCAGTGCTCTTAACCACTGAGCCATCTCTCCAGCCCCTATGATGATGATCTTGGGAGAGAAAAGAGTGAATAATAAAATCGACTTCAATTTGACTTCATTGTGTGTGAGTGATGTTGTCACTAGAATACACCAACCCATGAGTTGTTAAATTTAGTTCATTCATATCTCCATCTCCCATTGGTTTTTCAAATTACACTGGTGCATTAACCCAACGTTGTGATATAAGTATTGCCAGATATACCCCAAGTCTGTCCTTTTTTCCCAGATAGCCTTCTTTGATTAGTATCACTGCCATGCTGTCAACTATGGCACTGCAAGGCTGTATTTTTTTGTAGAAATTAAAGATGTGTCACGCTTGTTAATGCTGTGGAGTATTTGTTTTTATGATGC
>NC_022015.1:45864555-45868664 GCF_000317375.1 Microtus ochrogaster | reverse complement strand
CAGACCAGTACCGATGGCTAAATACAAACATGCCGCCCAAAGAATAAGGAGTAAAACAAACAATCAGATAGACATATTATGTAATGTTCAAACTTTCTTGCCACTGACTTAGTGGCCAAAAGCCAATGGATGGTGAAGTGAACGTGGGAATGAGCTGCTGGAGAAGGTGGCTGTGCTCTGAATGTGTCTGAACACTGCCCAGTAATAAGAGATCCCTTCCTATTGTTTTGAACCTCACGGTTTAGGCCTATTTATTATAGCAATTAGCCTTTCCCAACACTGGCTTGAGTAATAACCTTTTAATTGGAATTCACGGTGATTCATCTTCCTCAATGAAATGTAAATTGAACCTACACTAAAAGGCTAACATCATTAAAGCTGTCTTTTCACAGAGATACGCTGGGAAAGGACAGCTTGTCTAAATTTACAGCAGATTCTCCTTCCTCCTCTCGGCAAAGATCTGCTTCCAAGCAAACGGATACCTCAAGGAGCAGTGAGGACCAAATCTTTGTCCCTGAAATATGCAGGAGAGTGCAGTGCATTATTGCTTACATATGTTCCACTCTGAGATGACTAGCCTCAGATACCCAGGGGTGTAGATAGGGAATTAAGCAGGAAATTGGAAATGCATTCTATGCAAAATACAATGAGAAAAGTAATTGAAGATAAAGTATAAATAGGATGACTAAGAAGCTTGAGAAGTGCTTTCAAATAATGGATATAGTTTTTGAAGGGGAAGTAATTGAGCTGATTCCAAATTTAAAGCCTTTAAGGAATTGATTCTTTTCCTAATTACTGGTCTTTCTCCTTGGCTTGTGAATGTGGTGCTCATGCCCCCCTAGTGTCAGTGAGAGATGCAATTACAAAAACAACGGATGTGATCCCGCATGGCATTACACTTTTTCTTTTTTTCCTTGTATTTGTATTCAATGCAAGTAAGCTTTCAAAGCAAATAACTGGGCCATTTTCACAAACATTATTGTGCATTATATCTTATGCACATGATTGACATTACATTCAAGGATGCTGCTTCCATTGATTCTTCAATGATCATTTCCCATCTTAACTATCAGCAGAGCTCAATTTTATCAGCAATCTTTACCTTTTAAAAATGTTACATTAAAATTAAATTACCGCCAAGTTACTTTGAAAAAATATAGCTAGTCACACTTATGTATTAACCCTACTAACATTTATTTGTTCACTATGTATTTTATGGTAATCCCAGAAATGCAAACTCTATGAGCAACCCCCGTTTTAAGAACTCTCACAATCCATGGGGATCCTAACACAGCGTAACAGTGAGCTACGCAAGGTCATAGGTCAGTAAGAAACAGTCCTCCCAAATCCCGGTGATTTAATACTATAAAAATTGATTTCAAGTACTTATTTCACATCAAAAGAGAGTAGCGGTCCTCTTCTGAGATAATTAGGGATCATGCCTTTAGAAGTTTTGTTTCCTCATGTGATCCCCACCATATGACCAAGAAAAAAAAAACATGGCAGGTTGCACTTTGTCTTTGATAAGAAAACTCTCCAGGAAGGGTAGAAAGCAGAACCATGCGAGGAAAAATGGAGTGTTCATGAACAAGCTGTGGAACCACGGAGTAAAGACAAGTACAGTGCAGAGAAGGGACGTGCCATCAGCACGTGGAGACATGGGGTAGTGGCAAATGCAGGTTTGCTCAGGGGACTGATAAATACTTAGCATGAATGGAGCCTCCTGTTTGGGCATTTACTATCAAACCATAACTCGGAGAGCACTGCTTTGGCAATCTCTTCAATCTCTTTATCCCCCCTCCCCCACTCCCCCAAGTCTCCTAGAATCCCCGGACCACTCAGGAATCCTTCCTGTCTTGTTCATGGCATCCTGCTCCTGCCTCCTCAGTGATTTCTTTAGAATTTATTCCTTCTGAAAGAGTACAGTTTTCTTTTGCATGCCCGTCTTCTCTATGGCATGTACAGGGAGTGTTTTTTTTTTCTTTTTTCTTTTCTTTTTTTTTTTTTGGAGGGTAGCAGGGCTTGGCACCCTGTAGCCGCATATGTACTGCTAGCTGAATGGAGGCACGACAGAAGCCAAATTAAAGTTCTCCCAGGGCAGAAAGGAAGGTCGGCACTACGGACTAAGGGTCAGCACACTCAGAGACAGCCCATTTTTGAGATAGAAACGGGAAAGCCTGTCATCCACTTCCTGTCTTTAAGGAGTTTCTACTCACACGTAACTTAAAGGGCATTTTAGGGGGAAGTCAGGAAGTGTGTTACCCAGTAGCACCCCTGTTCTCTTGTTGTAGCTTTGATGAACTGGGATCACCAGCAGGGCCGGGCGCCTACACCGGAGAATGTCCACACAGGGCAACAACCGGGCCACTTTTCATTTTCACATTTGTGATTCTAGCCGAAGCTTTAAGCTTTCTTTAGAGACTAGACGGTGCATTAACACCTCAAGTCACTCCACTGTCCCCAGGCCACAGTGGTGTCTGTGGCTTCCTAGACCGTGGCGTACCTCCCATTTGTTTCTGATAACCACACAGCAGGAAGTAGTTTCAAGCAGAGGGCAGGCTGAGAGGCGGAAGGAGGACGGATCTCTCACAGTTAGGGAAAGGTTTTCTTTGATTTTTCTCTTGCACCCAGTCCTTCACAATCACCAGGCAACTGCATGTGGGTTCTAGAGGCCCTAGGGGTCTCTCTCTGCCCCCAGGAGCCCACTGAATTACCTGGCAGCTGCTGAGAAAATTGCTGGGCTTAGCTACAGCTTTTTTTTTTTTTTTTTCCAGGGTGGGAGCCGTGGATCCGTAGTCAGATCTCTTAAATCAAGGCTTAGTATTTTCGGGAAGAAACTTGCTGTTTGATCAGGGATTGTTCTCTGACGACAGACTTGAACTGATCAAACCAAAGCAGATGGCAGGCCTGGTCTCTGCCCCTTAAGCACCTGCCCTGACTAACTTGCAGAGACAGCTGATGTCTCCAGCTCAAAGGAACAGTCTGGACATGCTCTTGAATATTTCATAAGACATGAAGAAGTTTTAAATTTTTTTTTTTACAACTTAAGATAATTAAATGATTCCTTGGCATACATATTTCATCCACTGCTGTGTATTTCATTTCTCACAGTGAAGACACTGATTGACAACAGCCTTCTCTCTACTTAGTGCCCTGCCTAGCTGGGACACAAACAGCTTAGATTTGCACTAGTTGTTTCCGGTTGTATGTTGTTATTTAAACTGAATTAAAATTAATTAATTTCAGATGCTTAGTTTCTTAGTTAAAGCACAATCAAATGCTCAGCAGCCATTTTGGATTTTTTTTTTTTTTAAATCATCCCAGGATCTTCTGGGTATCACAAATTTAGACTATTATTTCCAAAGTAGGGTGAGAATAACCCGTAGAGCTTACAGGACAATCCCTCAGGGAAGGAGAAGAAAACATCGGGATGGATTTGGGATTATTCTGTCTAGTTCTAGGAAGTAGACTTTGAGATGGAGCTCAAGAGAGAGAGGTTTACCAGGGCATGGCTCCTTACCAACGGAGAAAAGAAAACTGGGGTGCCACTGTAGAGGAAAATGGGAGAGAAGGAAGGGTTGTGGGTCATCAGAGCAGATGGCTACAAGAAACTCTGATCTTTGAATAGGTTTTCAGAATTCTAAGTTGCGAATAGTGAAAACCCACTTGTTAAATGCAGTCAGTCCCCGGGGTGATCCGGACTGGGAGTCCCTTCCCCAGCAGCTGGGGGAAAAGGAACTGGTGTGTCAGAATGTCTGTGCCACTTTGTGCTCTTGTATTTGTTTCTAGAATGTTCGGATGGATGGATTTACCATAGAAGTTTGTATAGTGAAGTGGAGTTAAATATACTGTACTAATTAGAGTCCACAGATCCAGAGCTTGGCAATTAACTGGCATAGGCTCTGGATGGAAACCAGCTGGCTCAATTTAGCAGCAGGCTAATTTGTCTTTTAAAATCATGTGCAAATGACTTTAGCTTTGGCCTGTTCAAGGTGATTGTCGGTCTGACCTCTCGCTGTGATCCTAGACTTACTGATTTCACACGTCTACCTGGCCTACTTGGGCCCTGACACATTTGCGTATGTATTTCCTTGTCTGCACAGGTTAGT
>NC_022015.1:45862375-45864380 GCF_000317375.1 Microtus ochrogaster | reverse complement strand
AGAGAAAGAGAGAAGAGAGAGACAGAGACAGAGGGGGGAGGAAGGGAGAAGTCAGAGGGAAACTGATTTGGTTTTCTTCCTTCCTCTTTGTGGATTACAGGCATCCAACCCAGGTTGAAAGCAAACACTTTGACGTGCTGAGCCATGTTGCTGTGTGTGTGTGTGTGTGTGTGTGTGTGTGTGTTTATTATTGTTAGTTTGCTTTGTGAGACTCAAATTGTACCAAAGATGGTTCAGAATGCCTGGTCCCACTACATGGTGCAGTTTATACTAATAACTAGAGAAAACGAGGTGCCTAAACGAGGAGGGGAGGTATAGAAACAGCTCCATGGGTTGGTTAGCTTGGGTTTGCCTTATTCCATCCTGACTTAGGCTGTCAACTGTGCATAGCTGAATGAAGCTTGGTTGCACTGACTGACCGAAAATTGTCTACTTCTTACAAAAGAAAGCCATAGCCTGCTTAGGTGACAATTATGCCGTAAGGCTAGGTTGCACTCTATGATGGATGGGAGAAACCTTTAGTCTAGATTTCAGATGCATAGGGAGGCAGCTTTAGGTAAAGCCTCCTTCAGGTTAAGCAGTCATAAAGTGACAGTGTCCAGTGCTGAAAGCACCGGAGAAAAAGGAACAGCAGTAAGGAAGGGGAAGGAATTCAAAGTCACAGAAGGAAAGAAGAGGGCCTAAAATATTGTGAAGTGATATTGGGCACTGGTTTCCTAACTTAACGCATACATAATGATTTTCTTGTCGCACAAAGAGGTAAAACTGAAAATAAAACTATGTCCCCAAATAGCAACAAATCAAACACATTAAAAAACAGTAAAAATCCAAATAAAAACAATAAAAAATCCAAACCAGTTTATAAAGACCTAGGTCCATCTCCTGGGAAGAATCTAATATTCATTCAGCATTTACTTCATTTAATTGTCTTAAGTCAGGATCTGGTCTCACTATGTGGCATAGGTTGACCTTGAACGCATAATTTTGCCCGAGTTTCTGTTGAGCTCAAAATACTCTTGCTTCTGTCCCCTATGTATAGGGATTATAGATATGTATCATCACACTAGGCTAGACTTTGAGAAGATTTTATTGCTGGTGTCCAGATGGCTTGGGTCAGGTTTGTGAGTTGTCAACTCAGGTTTGGGAAATTGAGGAGCCATTCATAGCCCCTCATCTGCTAGAGGATGCTGGCATTGAGAACCTCTTTGAGAGACTGGCATGGACTTGGGAAGCACTGAGAGCTGGACAGCAGGGCAGCTCTGAGTGTGGAAGGCCTCAGCACCTCTCTTCCAAAGTCAACAGAGCTCCGCACACTCGGAGCCCTTATTACCATGGATATTTCTTGGCTGCTGCTTCGGCTAATTTTAGAAAACGGGATTTAATTCAACCTTCAGACACAGCCCTGCTATGCTCTGTAGCCTATTTGGCTATCCTGAACATCACTTTAGACTCTCAAACTAATTAGGGAAATGTCACCGCAGTTAGCATCAGTTAGCACAATACTTTTAATCATCAGCAATTAGTAAACGTTTGACCTTTGCCTGGGAAGGGGAGGAGAACAGTAAAAGGGGCATAACAAGGTGAAACAATTCACAGTCTGCGATGCTGACTTGGTAGCATCACTACCTGGCCACAGAGTTCATATTCAACCTGTCTCTTTCCTAAAGAGGAGGGCATGAAGGAGTTAGTTAGGACCAACAGCCTTAGGGAGGCTCTGTGAAACAGCACAGGCCACAACATTGCTTGTTCTTTTCAATATGGCATGGGGTTGGAGACAAGATTTAGAAGTAGAAGTTGGACATTTGTCCTCTGTGTCATGGCCGTGGGACCTTTCCAGAATCCTCATCTTTGTTATGTCTCTTGTCACTGTGACAAACAGCTGGTAGAAAACAAGGGACGTTTTGGGGATGGGGAGGATCAGAGTTTCAGAGGGTGACAGTCCATCACGGTTGGGAAGGCATGACAATGGCAGTAGGTGAATCCATGATGGCTGTTCACATGGTGG
>NC_022015.1:45859746-45862275 GCF_000317375.1 Microtus ochrogaster | reverse complement strand
GAGGCAAGCGTCAGTTTCTACCAGTGACTAACTTCTGGCAGTGAGACCAGGCCCTACCTCCTAAAGGCTTCACAGTCCTCAAAACTAGTGTTTTAAGATGGGGACTGAGCATTCAAAACATGAGTCTATGCAGGGGTCTTTAAAATCCACCCAGTTCCCACCCTTTTTCGTCACTGTGATTATTGGGGCTGGATAGGCCTAGATGACAAATACAGTTGCCTAATACATCACAAGTTGGCAGTTGCGGCCAGCGCTCTGCTGTTTTGACAAGCAGAGACAGACCCTTATACATCTTTTCAAATAAGGCAGACAATATATATGGTCCTTGTACGGGACAAGGGGGCAGGGGAGGGGACTTGTTTGGTGAAAATACCTTCATTGTAAGGATTTCAGCAAACAATTTCTTCTTAGAGAATAGAGAGAAGGCAGACTTTCAGAAACTCCTTAAAATGAGATAAATGTTTGGGAA
The DNA here is from genome assembly GCF_000317375.1 of Microtus ochrogaster. NCBI lineage: Eukaryota > Metazoa > Chordata > Mammalia > Rodentia > Cricetidae > Microtus > Microtus ochrogaster. Next base: position 45,861,806 of record NC_022015.1, on the reverse strand, counting down.
GATGTTCCCTCCCACTTTATGAAATCCATTCATCTATCCAACCAACATTCCCCGAACTCTTGTCAGGAAAACCATAAATTTATCGTGCTGGTACCCTCACAATGCTGAATAGCAGCTTGCTCCCACCCCAGCCACCCACGGCAGAGCATCACCTTTTCAGGGCCGTTCCTCTCCTTCTTCACCCACTCACTCCTCTTGCATTAACATGTCCCTGTCCTGGGTCTCCTCCCCCAGTGTCATGCGGCTCACCTAATGCAGGCTCTGATAGTCACTTACTGTGCCTTGTCAGTTCAAATCAAGTCCCCGCAGCTCTGGCCCGCCCTGCAGGGAAGTCTTGACAGCTCTCCTTGTTGGCGTGCTGGCCTCTGAAAGCCAGCAGCAGTGAGTGGTAACCAGTCAATTAGCAGTGACAACTACCAGGTTGGGAGGTTTTTGTTTAATACATAGTTAATTTCACAGTAATTGAATTTAGGCTTGGCTTACAGCGACTGGGGCGAAAGGTTCTGTGTGGAGCCCCAGCAATCTTTGGCAGGAGACTGAACAGGGCTATTGTTCTAAAAGTAGTCTGGCTTCTCCCAGGAGCCCTGTGGACATCTGGAGGTCTGCAGTTTCCTGCAGGGGGCTTTGAGGTACCCGTCAGACATACAGAGCTGCCACTCCTTCCTTGTCAGCCCCGGGTGGCAATGGGTTTGGTGGCATCTGTGGTGCAGAAGGCAAACCAACCTTTACAGAATGATTTCTCCATGTTGGTCACAACAGTGACAATACTATATTTTCTTGTTTTTTCCACACATCGTACTCATGAAGTGGGTACTGTAATTATTTAGTTTAGGAAGGGGAAGGTCGGATGTGGTGAATAATTTTATCAATGATATGCAGTAAGAAATAGGCTGAGAATGTGATGTATTAGAGGAGAGTCTGCAGATTGCTGAGAAGCAATTTGTTGGATGGTGTGCATGTGTGCACGCGTGTATGCATGCGTGTGTGTGTGTGTGTGCGTGTGTACATTTCATCTGGGATATAGTTAAACTCTGTAGTTTGTTCATTGATTTTTAGTTTAGGTGATAAAGCTAAGGATGAAAGTGCAATATTGAAGTCACCTGGTGTTGTTATAACAAGATACAGCTGACATTCTTTGCCCATTGGCATTTGTTTTATGGAACTGCTAGCCCCAACACACACACACACACACACACACACACACACACACACACACACACACACACATTCTCTCTCCCTCTCTCCTCTCCTCTCTTCCTCCCTCCCCCCTCTCTGTCTCTGTCTCTCTCTCTCACACACACACATATAGATATTTACAATTGTAATATCTTGATGATTTGTTGCTCTTATAAATATGTTGTAGCCTTCTTTATCTCTTCTAAGTTGAGGCTATTTATATTCAAGGTTATTATTGAGTCTGGTGCAGTCACTGCTATAATTTTGTTGATCGCTTTTCTTGCTGGTTGGATTATTATTTATTCTTTTCTTTCTCCTATATAGGTATAACAGGTTTGCTGGTTTACTGTGTCAGACAGGATGGATTCCTTCCTGCCTGTTGTTCAACTCTTCCTCACATGAAGCTCAGTTTTTTCTTGTGCTCTCCTAAATGAAACCATCCCTCTTCCTCTCCTCTGTATAGTATTCACCTAAGTACCTGTTGGAGTGATGGTTTAGTGGTAATGGAGTGCCATGGCTGTCCTTGTATTGAAATGTCCTTATTCTTCCAACAAATTTTAAAGATAATTCTGCTGAATATAGCAATCTTAGTAGGTGGTTATTTACTTCAGGAATGAATAATTTCACTCCATGCTTTCTTGGATTTAAGGGGTGCTTATCAGAAACTGAATGTTATTCTCATTTTAGTTTTTACTTTAAGGATGTTTGGGTATATTACTTCCTTGGCCTTGGCTTCCATCCTTGATACTCTTCCTTCTGCTTGGTTGAGATCGATGGTGATGCTTTCCTTTGTGATTTTATTGAATTCATTAAACTTTTCATTCCCAACATTTACACACACACACATGCATGCACGCACGTGCACACACACACAGACACACACA
>NC_022015.1:45852024-45859601 GCF_000317375.1 Microtus ochrogaster | reverse complement strand
ACACACACACACACACACACACACACACACACACACACGCACAGAGGTTTTTCGAGATAGGGTTTCTCTGTGTAACAACCCTAACTGTCCAGGAACTCGCTCTGCAAACAAGACTACTCAAACTCGCAGAGATCTCCCTGCCTCTGCCTCCCAAGTGCTGGAATTAAAGGCGTGCACCACCAGGCCTGGCTATTCATCTCCTTATCTTGTTCATCAGCTTCTTTTCATTGTTTTAATAGCAAACTTTTGATGGGTTCTTCTTTGTTTTATCTTTTCTGCATTTTTCATATTTAATTAAATGTTTATCATATAGGATTGCATAGGACCATTTTTCCTTCAAGTATGTAATGAATTTTACACCTGGCCTCCTCTGATTTTAGTGGAGGAAGGTGATTTTAGTTTTCCCTAGTGTCATGATATCATCATCCATCTTCACTCTCCTTCCTTCCATTAGTCTTTTTTTAAAAAAAATTAAAAAAAATTTATTAGCGTTTTAAAAAAAATACCAATCTAAGTTCCCACTCCCTACCCTCCTCCCATTCCCTCCACACACCCTCCAACCCCACAGCCATCTAATCCTCAGAGAGGGTAAGGCACATTGCTTTGTGGAAGGTCCAAGACCCTCCCTACTATATCTAGGCTGAGCAAGGTATCCATCCAAAGAGAATAGGATCCCAGAAAGCCAGTACAAGCAGTAGGGATAAATCTTGGTGCCACTGCCAGTGGCCCTGCAGTCTGTCCCCGTCATGCAACTGTCAACTACATTCAGAGGGACTAGTTTGGTCCTATGCTCATTCCTTCCTATTCCGGCTGGAGTTGGTGAGCTCCCATTAGCACAGGTAAACTGTTTCAGTGGGTGAACCCATCATGGTCTTGACCTCTTTGCTCATATTCTCACTCCTCTCACTCCTCAGCTGAATTTTGGGAGCTCATCCCAGTGCTCTGATGTGGATCTCTGCTTCTGTTTCCATCAGTTGCTGGATGAAGGTTCTATGGTGATATTTAAGATAATCATCAGTCTGATTACAGGGAAAGTCAAGATCGGGCCCCCTCTCCTCTGTTGCTTAGGGTCTTAGGCGGGATCATCCCTGTGGATTCATGGGAATTTCTCTAGAGCCAGGTTTCTGCTAAGCCTATAATGGCTTCCTCAATCAAGATATCTCTTTCCTTGCTTTCATCCCTTTCCTTACTCTCATCTCTGTCCTTCCTCTGTCTCTACTATCCCATTCCCTCAAGTTCTCCTCAACCCTCTCCTTCTCCCTTCCTCTTCCCCTTCTATCCTCCCTTCTCCCCACACCCCATGCTCCCAATTTTGTAAGGCTATCTTGTCTGTTTCCAATTTCCAGCTGGGTCTATATGTTTTTCTTCAGGTTCACCTTATTATTTAGCTTCTCGGGGATCATGAACTATAGGCTCAATGTTCTTTGTTTATACCTAGTATCCACTTATTATGAGTGAGCACATACCATATTCATTTTTTTGGGGTCTGGGTTACCTCACTCAGGATAGTGTTTTCTAATTCCATCCATTTGCATGCAAAATTCAAATGCTTTTGTAGTATGATTGAGCACCTTTTGGGTATATGCCCAAGAGTGGTATTGCTGGATCCTGCGGTAGATTGATTTCCAATTTTCTGAGAAACTGCCATACTGATTTCCAAAGTGGTTGAACAAATTTGCATTCCCACCAGCAATGGAATTCTCTCCACATCCTCTCCAGCATAAACTATCATTAGTGTTTTTGATCTTAGCCATTCTGTAAGATGTAAGATGTATTCTGTAAGGTATAAGCTGGTACCTCAGAGTTGTTTTAATTTGCATTTCCCTGATAGCTAAGGATATTGAACATTTCCTTAAGTATCTTTTGGCCATTTGAGATTCTTCTGTTGAGAATTCTCTGTTTAGTTCCATACCCCATTTTTTAAATTGGGTTATTTAGAATTTTAATGTCTAATTTCTTGAGTTCTTTATATATTTTGGACATCAGTCCTTTGTCAGGTGTCGGGTTGGCTAAGATCTTTTCCCATTCAGTGTCCTTGACTGTGTCTTATTGACTATGTCCTTTGTTTTACAGAAGCTTCTCAGTTTCAGGAGGTTCCTGAATTTTATTTATTTATTTATTGTTTATTTATTGTTGCTCTCAGTGTCTGTGCTACTAGGGTTATATTTAGGAAGTGGTCTCCTGTGCCCATGCATTGAAGACTACTTTCCACTTTTTTTTCTATCACGTTCAATATGGTCAGATTTATATTGAGGTCTTTAATCCATTTGGACTTCAGTTTTGTGCATGACGATACATATGGATCTATTTTCATTCTTCTACATGTTGACATCCAGTTATGCCAGCACCATTTGTTGAAGATGATTTTTTCCCATTGTATAATTTTAGCTTCTTTGTCCAAAACCAAGTACTCATAGATGTGTGGTTTAATATCTGGGTCTTTGATTTGATTCTATTGGTCAACCTCTCTGTTTTTATGCCAATACCAAGCTGTTTTTATTTCTGTAGCTCTGTAATAGAGCTTGATGTCAGGGATGGTGATGCCTCTGGAAGTTCCTTTATTGTACAGGATTGTTTTGGCTATCCTAGTTTTTTTGGTTTTCCATATGAAGTTGATTATTGTTTTTTCAAGGTCTGTAAAGAATTGTGTTGGGATTTTGATGGGGATTGCATTGAATCTATAGACTGCTTTTGGTAGGGTTGCCATTTTTACTATGTTGATCTTACCTATCCAAGAGCATGGCAGATCTTTCCATTTTCTGGTATTTCCTTCAATTTCTTTCTTCAGAGACTTAAAGTTCTTGTTATGCAGGTCTTTCACTGCTTCTGTTAGTGTTACCCCAAGATATTTTGTGGCTATTGTGAAAGGTGATGTTTCTCTGATTTCCCTCTCAGCTTCTTTATCATTTGCGTATAGGAGGGCTACTGATTTTTTTGAGTTGATCTTGTATCCTGCCACATCAATGAAGGTATTTGTCAGCCGTAGAAGTTCTCTGGTAGAGTTTTTGGGGGTCATTTATATACACTATCATATTATCTGCAAATAATGAAAGTTTGATTTCTTCCTTTCCAATCTGAATCCTTTTGATCTCCTTTTGTTATCTTATTGCTATTGCTAGAACTTCAAGAACTATGTTGAAGAGATATGGAGAGAGCAGACAGCCTTGTCTTGTTCCTGATTTTAGTAAAATTACTCTGAGTTTCTCTCCATTTAATTTGATGTTGGCTGTCGGCTTGCTATATATTGCTTTTATTATATTTAGAAATGATCCTTATATCCCTAATTTCTTCAAGGCCTTTATCATGAAGTGCTGTTGGATTTCATCAAATGCTTTTTCAGTATCTAATGAAATAATCATATTGTTTTTTTCTTTCAGTTTATTTATATGATGGATTACATTGATAGATTTTTGTATGTTGAACCATCCCTGCATCTCTGGGATGAAGCCAACTTGATCATGGGGGATGATTTTTTTTTTGATGTGTTCTTGAATTCACTTTGCCAGTATGTTACTGAGTATTTTTGCATCCATGTTCATGGGATTAGTATTATTGTTTAATTCAAACTTTAATCCATGATGATCCGATAAGACACAGAGGGGTTACTACATTTTTTTTTTTGTATCTGTGGAGGTTTGCTTTGTTACCGAGTATTTGATCAGTTTTAGAGAAGGTTCCATGAGGTGCTGAGAAGAAGGTATATTTTTTTTGTGTGTTTGGGTGGAATGTTCTATAGGTGTCTGCTAAGTCCATTTGACTCACAACATCTGTTAGTTCTCTTATTTCTCTGTTAAGTTTCTGTCTGGTTGACCTGTACATTGGTGAGAGTAGAGTTTTGAAGTCTCCTACTATTGGTGTGTGGGGTTGATGTGTGATTTAATTTTTAGTAATGTTTCTTTTACATATGTGGGTGCTCTCGTATTAGAGGCATAGATGTCCAGGATTGAGATGGATCTTGATGAATTGTTCCTGTTATGAGTAGATAGTGTCCTTCTCCATCTCTTCTGACTGATTTTAGTTTGAAATCAATTTTGTTAGATATTAGGATAGCTACACCCACTTGTTTCTTAGGTCCATTTGATTGGAAAAATCTTTTCTCAACCCTTTACTCTGAGGTAGTGTCTGTCTTTGAGGTTGAGGTGTGTTTCTTGTATACAGCAGAAGGCTGGATCCTATTTTTGTATCCATTCTCTTAGCCTGTGTCTTTTTATAGGTGATTTGAGTCCATTGATATTAAGCCATTTAATGACCAGTGGTTCTTAATTCTGGTTATTTTTTGGTAGTAGTGTTCGTGTGTTTCCCTTCTTTGGGTTATGCTGTAAGGTCCTGGATAGATGTGCTGCAGACACTAAGAGACCATGGATGCAAGCCCAGACTAAGTTTTTAATCACCATGGATGGAGAAAACAAGATGTTCCATGATAAAAACAGATTTAAACAATACATATCCACAAACCCAGCCTTACAGAAAGTACTAGAAGGAAAACCCCAACCCAAAAACACTAACTACACCCACAAAAATACAGGCACATCTGTCCAGGACCTTACAGCTTTTATAGTTTCCATTGAGAAGTCAGGTGTAATTCTGATAGGTTTACCTTTATATGTTACTTGACCTTTTTCTTTTGCAGCTCTTAATATTCTTCCTTTATTCTGTATGTTTTGTGTTTTGATTATTATATGGCAAGGAAATTTTTTTTTGATCCAGTCTATTTGGTATTCTGTAAGCTTCTTGTAGATATCCTTCTTTAGGTTAGGAAAGTTTTCTTTTATGATTTTGTTGAATATATTTTCTGTGCCTTTGATCTGGAGTTGTTCTCCCAATTCTACCCCTATTATTCTTAGGTTTGGTCTTTTCATGGCATCCTAGATTTCGTGGATGTTTTGTGTTAAGTATTTGTTGGATTTAATGTTTTCTTTGACTAATGAGTCTATTTCCTCTATAGTATCTTCAGCACCTGAGATTCTTTCTTCTATCTCTTATATTCTGTTGGTTATACTTGTCTCTGTAGTTCTTGTTCATTTATCCAGATTTTCCATATTCAGGGTTTCCTTGGTTTGTGTTTTCTTTTCTTTTTTCTTCTTCTTTTTTTTTTTTTTTGGTTTTTTGAGACAGGGTTTCTCTGTGGCTTTGGAGCCTGTCCTGGAACTAGCTCTGTAGACCAGGCTGGTCTTGAACTCACAGAGATCCACCTGCCTCTGCCTCCCGAGTGCTGGGATTAAAGGCGTGTGTCACCATCGCCCAGCTTGTGTTTTCTTTATTACCTTTATTTCAGTCTTCAAGTCTTAAACTGTTTCCTTTATATTTTTGATTGTTTTTTTCTTGGGTTTCTTTGAGGAATTTATTAATTTCTTCCATTTTTTTTGTTTATCTTCTCCATTTCTTTCTTTTTTTTAAATGTATTGAGTAGTCTTTATTAATGATTCACATTTGGTTACTTTTGTTGTCATTATTAGTTCTTCAGTTAATTAATTGAACAAGTATGATAAGCTATCTTCTGTTTGCTGTGGGAATCTAAATGTAAAATAAATACAAAATACATTTGTGGTTTAATGAATACTCAATAAAGCATTTTTTCCGAGGTATTCCTGATGGTCTGGTTTTATCCAAGATCTGTCTTTTTATTTCCTTAAGAATAATAGTCTGTTAAACCACACAATGGATCTGTGAACTTGTGAACCAAGTCCACTGGGAGCCAGTGAACTTGAGTTTTAATTACCTTAGACATATTTTTTGATTTCGTCATACAATACCAATACAAAAGCACCACCCATGCCTCTCAGTACATTGGACCAGGCACCTTTGAAGAAAGCATTGGCTCCTTCATCTTTTGCAATTTTCCTCCAGCAGTCAAGTGTCCCCGTGTACATAATGTCAGCCCCTTTCCGGCCAGACTGCATCATCATCCTACGACGGACAGTGTCAAACGGATAGGACACCAGCCCTGCAACTGCCGTCACACTCTGGACAATCATCCAGCTCACGATAATGTGCACATTCTTGGGGTCCGGCAGCATCCCCTTGGCAGTGTCATAGACTCCGAAGTAGGCAGCTCTGTAAATGATAATGCCTTGGACAGAGACACTGAAACCCTGGTAGAGACCCTTCATGCCATCAGACTTGAAGATCTTGCTGAGACAGTGGCCTAGCCCACTGAACTCACGCTGGGCAGATCCCTTGCCCACGTCGGCAGCCAGCCTGGTCCTAGCAAAGTCCAGCGGGTAGACAAAGCAGAGGGAGGTGGCACCAGCTGCCCCGCCGGAAGCCAGGTTACCAGCGAAGTAGCGCCAGAAGTGCTTATGCCGATCCACGCCCCCCAGGAAGATCTGCTAGTACTTGTCCTTGAAGGCGAAGTTGAGAGCTTGGGTGGGGAAGTACCGGATCACATTGGCCAGGTTACCCCTCCAGAAGGAAAGAAAGCCCTGCTCCTTTGGGATTCTCACAACACAATCAATGATACCCTTGTACTGCTTCTCTGCACTGATCTGTTTGCTGGCATGCTGGACCTGCAGCAGCAGTTTGACCCTCTCGATCGGGGCGACCGCGTCTTGGAGACCGCGGCGATGCCACCTGCCAGGAAGTCCTTAACGAAGCTCAAAGCCTGATCCCCTATGCTGACAGCGGGGCGCACACAGCCTGCAAGGAGCAGCTCTCTTGCTCTTGCCTATGCCCAGCCAGGCACCGCCACCTCGTCTCCGTCCCTGCGCGACGCTAAGGGCTCTTCTCCATTTCTTTAAGGGAGTTTTTCATTTCCTCTTTAAAGGTCTCCACCACTTTCATAAAGTTACGTTTAAAGTCATTTTCTTCTACTTCTTCTGGGTTAGTATGATCAAGTCCTATTGTGTGACTGCTGCGTTCTGGTGTTACCATGTTGCTTTTTAGGTTCTTGGAGAAATTCTTGCATTGGCGCCTACCCATCTCTTCCTTTGCATCTTGGTCCAATCCTTACAGTGGCTGTCTGAGTGTTTGGGAGTTTTTCTTGGTCTTCTCTGTACTGCCAATGTCTGTCTCAGAAAGCCTCTGAGGTCTCTATATGCCTGCTTTCTTGGTCTTCTCTCTTGGTTTGCTCTCTTGGTGCTCTCTCTTGGTCCCCTCAGTATTATAGCAAGCTCTCAGTTTAGGAGGTATATGGTTAGCAGCTTGGGGGGTCCAGTGGATTGATTTGGGTTTTGGGGGAGCCAAGCCACAGGAAATTCCTTGCTGGCTGGCTAGAAAAGCTGAGGGACTTGGGGGAGGGGCCCAGGGTTTTGTCCCACTGGGGAGGTTCTATAGAGTGGGGTGTACCACTGTTTAGCTGTTCACTCCCCTCTTAAGTCCCCTCAGTATTGGAGCAAGCTGTGTTTCAGAGTTCCACCGAGGTTGCCAGAGCCATTAGTCCTTTTTGTTCTCCACAGTTTTGTTCCTACTTTCATGCTGTCTGCGCATATATGGTTTTATGTATCTATAAAATTTAGGACCCACAAATCAGAGAAAACAAACATGTAATATTTGTGTCGCTGAGACTGAATTTTCTTAATAGAATTGTCTCTAGTTGTATATATTTTTGAATAATTGACATAGCTTCATATATATATATA
>NC_022015.1:45823270-45851903 GCF_000317375.1 Microtus ochrogaster | reverse complement strand
CATGTCAGCATTGTTAATGACTACTATCTTAATGACTGCTATTCTCACTGGGATGATAAGGAATCTCAGGGTAGTAAATCTTTATTTATGGGTTTTTCTTTGGCCTTATGTTTCCTATTTTGAGATCTGTCAACTTTATTTGTCTGTGTCTCTATATCTATCTATCTATCTATCTATCTATCTATCTATCTATCTATCTATCTATCTATCTTTGTCCTTTGTAGGTATTGATCCTCTGCCAGATATATGCAGTGTCTTAGTTATGTTTCTATTGCTGTTTTAAGACACCATGATCTTCTAAGGCAGCTCTTACATAGGAAATCATTTAATTGGGACTGGCTTATAGTTCAGAGCTTTGGTCTATTGTTGTTATGGTGGGAAGCAAGGCTGCACGCAGGCAGACAATGGCGCTGGAGAGGTAGCTAAGAGTTATATATCTTGATACACAAGCTATAGGAAGAGAGAATGATACTGGGCCTGACTTGAGCTTCTGAAACATCAAAGCCTGCCCCCTCCTGAACGCCCACACTTCCTTCAACAAGGCCACACCTACCCCAACAAGGCCACACCTCCAATAATGCCATTCCCTATAGGGGCCATTTTCATTCAGAACACCACATGCAGCTAGAAATTATCTTCTTCCATTTTGTAGGCTGCCTCCTAATTCCATTAAATGTTTCTTTCACTGTGTATGAGCTTTTACTTCCATGAATCCTTATTGTTAGTTATTGGTAATATTTCCTAAGCAATTGGAGTTCTGTTCGAAGAGTGCTTGCCTCTCACCGTGTCTGGGACAGTTTCCCCTACCAGATTTCTGTAGTTTACTTTTGGGTCCTCTGTTCTGTCCCCCTAGCTCTTATGTCTGCTTTTATACAAATTACCATGCTGTACTTGTCTATGGTGTAACCTGGAATCTCATATGGTAAAACTTTCCACTATGGTTTTTTTTGCTCAGGATTGCTTTAGTATTCTGGAGTCTTCTGTGCTTGCATACATATTTTAGGATTGTTTTTTCTATTTCTGTGAGAAACAAAATTGAAATTTTGATGGAGATTGCATTGAATCTGTAAACTGCTTTGGTAGCAGAGCTGTTTCTACAGTATTAACTCTCCCAGTCTAGAGCATGGGAGTTCTTCCTGTCTTTTCCTATCTTTTCCAGTTTATTCCCTCCATGCTTTAAGGTTTTAACTAGAGAAATATTTCCATTCTTGATGAAGCTTATCAGATATTTTATTTTCTTTTTGAAAAAGTTATGAATGCATCATTTAGCATTTTTGTTATTGATATATAGGAAGACTACTAATTTTTAGTATATTTTTATTGGAAAATACTACTTTGTAAAAATTTTTATCAGACCTAAGAGTTTTCTCATATAGTCCATAGGGTCTCTAATGTATGAAAGTATATCATCCACTACTAAGGATAATAATTTCTTCCTTTCCTATTTGTATCTCTTTTATTTCTCTCGTTTCCTATTGCTCTAGCAAGACTCTGAGAACTCTGTTAAATGAGAGTGGAGACTCTAATGGAAATGACTTCAGTTTCCTCTCATTTAGTATAATGTTGGTTGGGTGTTTGTGGCATTTAGTCTTTATTATGTTGAAGTATATTCATTTTATTTTATTTCTTCAGGGATTTTAGCATGGAGGAATGTTGGATTTTTGTCAAAAGCATTTTCTGCCCTAATAAACTAATAACTGTGATTTTTGTCCTTGAATCAGCTTCTATAATGGGCTGTTTTTCTTGGCTTGTGTGTGTAGAACCGTCCCTACATCATCGGGATGAAGCATACTTAATCACAGTGAATGATATTTGATATGTTCTTGGACTCAGTTTGCAAAAGGGTTCTTATTTATTTATTTATTTATTTTTATTGGCAATGTTTGCATCTCTTTTCTCCAGGGAGATTGGCCAGTTTTATTCTTCCTATTGTCTGTTTATCTGGCTTCAGCATCAGTGTAACACTGGCTTCGTAGAAGGAATTGGATAGTGTTTATCCCTCTTTCTATCTTATGGGATGCTTTGAAAATCATTGACATTTTTCTACTGCTATTGCTATATATGTAAAATTTGAATTTTTGGAAACTTTGCGGTGTCATTGCCTGTGGCAAAAAGTTTCTTGGTGTTTTGAGTGTTGACATTGAGTTTTCTTCATTTGTTTGTTTGTTTTGAGTTAATTCTAGAGTAATTAACAGCCGTATTTCTCAGAAATGTTAAAATTATGAGTTTGTGTATTTTCTGTAGTTTCTCGAGCTATTGTATTGATTCCTAGCATGACTTCATCATGGTCACATAGAATACCTGAAGTTATTTCTGGGGGGAGGAAGGAATCAGTTTTTCAGTGGTGTCGCTACTGATAGGTTGTCATCCAGTAAATAACCTCCCACCCATGCTCACAGAAGCAACTCTAATTAATGCCAGTGGGCCACATACAAAAAGTTGACATGAAGGTTGCAGTGAAATAATGAGAAAAAATATGTTATGACATGAACATAACAGTTTCAGCAGGGGTCAGATGGTTATGAAAGAGAGTAACAAGGGTGGGAACAAACAATATGCATGTTTGAAACTATAAAGGGAAAAAAGTGAAAAATATTTCAATTTTCCTGCATGAAAGACTTGATTTTTTATCTTACTGCATCCTCCATTTTAGAGAACGTTGCATGGGCTGCTGAGAAGAGCGTGGGTTCTGTTGTGTTTGCATAGAAGGTTACGTAGATAATGATGAGGTTCATTTGATGGTGATGTCCTTTAACTCTGATGTTTCTCTTATTAGTTTTTGAAATGATGACCTATGTATTGGTGAGAGTAGAGCGTTGAAACTACCTATTATTATTGTCTTGGGGTTGCTCTGTCTTTAAACCCAGTAGTGTTTGCTTTATGAAATTAGGTGCACTAGTGTTTGGAACTGTAATTTCCTTTGGATGAATTGTTACCTTTTTTTTTTCATTTTCGAGACAGGATTTCTCTGTAGCTTTTGGTGCCTGTCCTGGAATTAGCTCTTGTAGACCAGGCTGGCCTCAAACTCACAGAAATGTGCCTGCCTCTGCTTGCTGAGTGCTGGGATTAAAGGCAGGCGCCACTATTGCCCGGTAAATTGTTACCTTAATCAGTATGAGGAGAACCTCTTTATTATTCTGACTAGTTTTAGCTTGAAATATAAATTTAGCTGATACTGGATTGGCAATTCATGCTCTCTTTCTCATTCCTTTTGCCTGGAATATTTTTTCTCATTATTTCACTCCCAAGACTGTTTTAGACTTTAATGATAAAATACATTTCTTGCAGGTAAAAAAAAATAGGTGGATTTTGTTTTGCAACTCTGTCTGCTAGTCTTTTTCTTTGGATTGGGGAATTTAGTCCATTAACATTCAAAGTTACAGATGAAAAGCGTGCATTAATTCCTGTCATTCAGCAGTGTTTGTTACCTTTCTGTTCCTTAGTTAGTCTTCTGGTATGGTTTATTAGTTCCGGAAGTCTCCTAAATATGATTAGTTTTCTCTTCAGTCTGATGACTCAGTCAGTTCTCTTCTGCAACAAATGTTTACTGGTCATGTATTCCAACAGCTTATTTTTTTTTTTATAATGTAAACATCTTTGTAAAGAAATTTTCATTTATTTATTTATTTATTTATTTATTTATTTATTTATTTATTTCTCTCTCTCTCGTGTGTGTGTGTGTGTATGTGTGTGTGTTTGTGTGATGCATGATAGTGGGAACATTCACATGCTATGGTATACGTAGTTGTCAATGGACAACCTTGTAGAATCTATACTCTCCTACCTTTATGTGGGTTCTGTGGACAGGGCTCTGGTCCCCAAGCTTTCATGACAAATGCCTTTACTTGTTAAGACACTTGCCAGGCCCCTATTGAATATATTCTTTATGCTTTCATACTGAAGTTCTTTTCCTTATCAGCCTAAGACCCCTAAGTTTTGTGTTAGAACAGTGTTCTAAAGTGTCCACACATTCTCTTCGTATTTTCTGACTGTATTTATTGATGTCCTAATATTCTATTTCTTTGATCTTGTCTTTCATTATAGATGTTTTCTCTTCTACTTGATGCACTTTATTAGTGAAATTTTCTATTGAACTATTTTTATTTGATTTATGTATTTTTCATGTCTAAAGTTTCTAAATTTTGCTTTTCCTCACTATTTATCTTTATTGAATTTTCTTCATATGTATTGAATTTCTTATCTTATTCAGCTCTTTGCTTAAATTTTCTTTGGATTCATTTAGGAGTTTATTTGCATTTTGATTCTATTAGATATTTTTATGATCATTCTTTTCCACTGTATGTCTTGGTGGGATTTTATCTAGCTCACTTTAACTGGGAGCCATTACCATACTGGGAGCTGGTATTTTTGTTGCATTGTGTGTACTTGCTTTATGTTCCGTTCCATGTTTCTTATATTACTGAATTGACATTCCCATACCTGTGGTTGTTTTGTTGGTTGGATTTTTTTTATCAGTTATGTTATCATTTGAAATATTTCCGAATTTAGGTGGTGCTAAGTTGTGGGAGACTTGGGGTGAGTAGTTCAGAAGTTAATACCTCAGTCCCTATGCTCAAGGAATAGAACGTTAGCTGTAGAAACCACCAATGATTGCATGGCTCTCTATGCTAATGTAATACTAGCCAGTTATGAAGAGTGGCAGGTAGAGGATGACCATGTCAGCACAGCGTTGTGAAGACTAGATTACCAGTCACTAAGCTTAGCAGTGAAAAGGGGAAGGCAGCCTGGGGAAGGTTACAGATTAGCACTAGATTAACTGAGAAAAACAACTGTGGTCGGAAAATTACCTGGCAGGGTTTGGGAAGCTGTTAGGAACCATGGAGCTTAGAGATATTAAAGTTTTGAAAGCTTATAGTTGAAAAGTAAAATGAGGAGGGTTTGGGGAAGAGAAAAAGAATAGAGGTTGGAAGGAGGGAAAAAGTGTGTGTAGGGAGAGCGGTAAAGGTACACTGTAGGAGATGAAGATGGTCAGGGGTGTTTGCGAAGCAATCACAATGTAACTGAGCAATATAGGAGCCAAAGCAATATTGTTGCAAGGTGATTTTACCAAAGAGGAGATTAAAAAAAGAAAAAAAACATTAAAAATTTAAAAATAATAAAAACCAACAATAACAACAAAAAGTCAAAGTGTAATAACAGTACATTAGTTTTTTTTTTTTTTTTATCATGCCAGTCAGTATTTCTTCCCTGGGAAGGATTCTGAGTTCTTTTCTTCCTGGTGATATTTCATACAATAAACTGTTCTCTTAGGGGAGGTGTAGTTTGCAATTCTAGTTCAAACTTATTGAGCAGGATGGGGTTTTGCATCATTCCAATGGGGTACGGGCCAATGATTGGGCTTCTGAGTTGAGCAGTATGTTCTTAGATCTCTCATGGATTAGGCAATGTGTATGTGTGTGTGTGTGTGTGTGCGTGTGCGTGTGTGTGTGTGCATGCACACACAGTGTGGTAACGCATCATGAGAGCCTTTGACATGTGTTGTTTCTAACTTAAGTGACAGCCTTGGGAGGAGTCAGCCATAATCTAACAAAGTCACACATTAGCCACTTTCCTTCAAGTCTTCTTAGCTATTCATGGGCTTTTGACCGCCTAGGATCTGCTGCAGCTCTTCCCTGGGGCTATTTAACATCACTGTGCAGGAGTGCAGTGTGGGCTCCTACTGATATCAGTGACCACCTCAGGAGGGGTCCTGCCACAACCTCAGTGTCACACCTTAATCCTTTGCTTTCTGCCCTCAGAGATGTATGGGGTTCTGGCTCTGATGGCTCCAGGGTCTACTGTCATTCTCCCATAAGGCTGTTCTGTGGTCCTGGAATGTGGGGAGGGAGACTGTAAGCCATCTGGTGGTTTCTACTGACCTCAGCAAACCCTTCATTCTGTTTTAAAGTCTTCTGCCGTCAGCATCCCTGCCTATATGTATCCTATTGTGGTCTGTGCCAGGTACATCTGCATGCTTGTGGAGGACAGGGCCACATGGCCTTTACTGTTAGTTGTCCCCCTTTACTCTTCTGTCCCACCCCTTCCCTATATAATCCTACTCTTATAGTTCCCCTTTATCTCTCCATAATGTTGTATTCTATTTCCCTCCCTTGGGAGATTTCCTTCTTCCTAAGACTGGAGTGGGTCTTAAATCCAATCAAACATCAGGTTTTTTTCCCCATAACATTCTTGTCATTATTACACGCACTGGCACAGCTTGCCACTCCAGTGTTATTGTAGTTCACATGGTTCGTAGCTAGGGGAGACTGTTGCTGACTTGGTCCTCCAACAGTTTGCATAACTACCTTCTGGAACCTGGAGAAACTTCCTCTTCAGTATCAATTTGATTTCTACATGTCATGTGACCAAAATGTGTGGTGTCTTTAGCAATAGGGTCTCACCATCAGATTCTGGTGGGCAACGAAGAGCATTGGAAGCAGCTTGTCTTGTTTGTGGTCTCTGACACCACTGAGGAACAGTTTGAGGGGAGGTATGCCATGACCCCTACTGGGCTTTTTATCTAGCAACCCGTGGCTTCTGGGAGTAGCATCATCATTCTCCGTGTAGGGGAACGTCAATGAAACTGTCTGACATTAACAGGTCAATCTGAAGCTTATAACATAGTAGTTTCCATATAGCCTTTCAAACATCCTCATTATTAGTTCCTCTTCTGCCGTCCTTTCCTCTGTCCTGCCCCCCACATCATGTTTTTAGTTCTTTGTGTTATTTCTTCAAACATATCAAATATTTGCCATATACCATCTTTGATAATTTCAGTATTAGAAGTCTTTTGGGAGCTGCTTCTGCTGATTGCTATGCCACAGATTCTTGTTCACAGTACATTTATAGCTTTACATTTTTTTGTGGACTTCATTGTGAACTCATGTTTATAAGAACATAGAGGGAATTATTTGGGGATTGATTGGCGGATGCTTTGGCCACAGACCTAGAGGGACTTTCATCTTGAGTTAAATTGTGTCAACTTGATTGGATTAAGAGAAGCCGAGAAAATCAGTAAATCACACCTTTTTGCATGTGTGAGCATTTACAGAGAGGATTCGCTCATAAGGACCCAATCAGACTAAACAATTTCTGATGAATTAAAAATCTGAGTGACCGAGTGGGAGGTGGAAGAACTCTAGAGGTGGGGCCTACTTACACCCCACCTGTTGGGGATATGTCTTTTCAATACATAGCTGGGTACCAGCCCCTTTCTGTGTTTCCTTCAGTTTGGCTGCCATGAAGTAAGCATCCCTTATCCACCATGCCTTTCCTGCCCAGATGTTTATCCTCACCACAAGTCCACAGCTATGGAGTCACGTAAGCGTGCACTGAAACTATGAGCCAAAGTAAATCCCCTTTCCTCTTATTTTGTCCGGCTACTATGAAACTAACCAGTATGAGTATACTTTAGCTTCTCCGTTTTTGAGTCTTGTGACCTTGCTAACAGTGTGAGGTCTCACAGACGGTCTCAGTCTCCTGACTTTATGCCTCTGTAGGCAGAGTAAAATTCTTAGCCCTGAAATTGGGGTCTGACATCCAGGCCAGTGTTATCCTTGAGGTGGAGATCTGGTTTGTACTTCTTGCTGGATAAATGCATGGTCTTGCTTTGTCACTGGCCTCAAGGGCGTTTTTCCTATTATCACATGTGCTCAACCATGTTCATATGAATGTATGTTTAAACCTGAGCACCCAAACTATGCTATTAATTTTCAGATGTGATGGCTCTGCTTGCTGCCACCACTGCTCTCTGCTCTTGGTTTGAGGTCCACAGCAGAGAATTGACACGACAGCTTCCCCATTCTGCTCCATCTTCCTGGCTGTTCTAACAGGTGTGTCCTTTGCTTTTGTTATTGTAGCCTATGTTTAGACTACCAGTGTGGGTTCCAGGTCCCAATTTTCTCTGTCATTTTCTCCTGTGCTTCTGCTCACATGAAGCCCCCTTCTGGGCATTCCTTTACTCTGCCTGCCCCCAAGGACTGTCTATATCCCAGGCCACCATCACAGCTTCATTCTAAAGCTCTTTCACTAGCCTGCTTCTGTCCTTCCTTCTAAAAGGGAGTGTTCCCCTTGATCCCACTTATCCCTTTGCATCTCGGCCAAGAGGAGGTTTGGTATGTGTCTTTTCACACTCTGGCTGTTACTGAGGGTGTAGGCCTGAAACATTTCTACAGAACAGATCAAGAATAATGTATTAGTTCTGAAATATGCAGAAAATCAGCTATGCTGAAATTAATATGTATTTAATTAATCTAAAGAGTGTGTTTAATGTTTTATTTAGCAGTTTAAGGTAGTTTTAGGTATGTGAATTTCAGGTTTTCAGGAAACAGACTGCACAAGGCCTATTTATATTGCTTTAATCCCTTCCAGACTGGATAAGAATATAAAATGTGTATATATTTGCACATGCAAAAATCAGGTGCATTTATGTGTGCACATGTTTTTACAATAAGCACAGAGGTACATAGTCTTATTTAAAATTTTTATGTGTTAGAAACATGCAAATTGGAGCCGTGAAGGTCTCTGAATTGGTTCCTCTCTCTCTCTCTCTCTCTCTCTCTCTTTTTCTCTCTTTCTCTCTCTCTCAGAAAGTGTTTTTAATCACTCCAGAAGGTTCCCATGTACCTTCCCTGTTTACAAGCCCCCTGTGCCCCAAGGTAGCCACTTTAATTTCATACAGCAGGATTAGCAACAAGCAACTGATTTCCTCATCTTTTTCTCTGAGCTGGTTCGTTCATTCTGTTCACTTTTTATTGGAGGCACTGAGAAATTTGTATTTATTTTACCCTTTTATTTTGTGTCTTGTATTGGCAATGCCTTTTTTTCTATTTCTTCTAATCCTTTCTCCTGTCTATTAATCAAGCTTAGGTTCAGGTTTCAGTTACAGTGAGATTTATATTATTTCGATGAAAGGATTCTCATATATATTTGACTTAACAATGCCTTAAAATGAATCAGGATTGTTATTCTTCCCTCAACCCCCCTAGGGCTTTAGAATGCTTTAATTCCAACATTTTGCCTTCATTCTTTGATATTATTTATAGCTACTTTGGTTTCACTTTATTGAAAAAGAAACTCTAGATCAGCTAATGCTATTTTTTTCTGTAGGTAGCACTGTTTATGATATCTTTGCTGGTGTCGCTATTGGCTGGTGCATCTCAAGGCTCCCCACCCCCAGTTGCCATTTTCTTCTTGCTCACATACACCTTTTATATTTCTCACAGGATCCATACACCAGCAGAAAACTGTCTTATATTTTTGGATCAGAGAAGGCTTGTTTTACTCTGGTGTTTACCAAGGGTGAATTTGCTCTTTTGACTACCCAGCTACTACCCTCGGGGTTAGGCCAGTTGGAGGAGTATTTATTTGTTTGTTTATTTATTTTAAATTCTAATCTGGCAGATGGAGAAACAGTCTTTTATGACTCATACCATTTTGAAGATGGCTCTTCCTAGCTCTGGTTAAAATTCACCCAAATCCAGTGGATCCTGTTCTTGGGAGTGGCTGTTAGCGTGAGGACTCACATCATGTACTATGGCTCTGCCTTCCTGTTTTGACTCTGTGTGTGGCTTTGTGGTTTATGTGTAAGAGATGATGCATAAAAGTCAATAGCTCTGAGTTCTTCAGGGCAGTTTTCTGGAAGTTTCCTGGCATACCATCACTAGCCTCTCCAACCCCTCCAGCTTTATTCTTACTTATCGTTCACCTGACCATCATCCTGAGAATACCAAGTATCAAGCTGCCTATATTATGTTCACAGGCATTTGTGTAAGATGTGGTTTGTTCATTCATCTCTGCATCTTTTGAGCACCTCTGGAAGATTCTGTATAATGTCTGAGATAAAGCAGTGGACAAAAGATACCGAGTACCTAATTCTGTGTAGCTTACTCCATAGTTACGGGGAACACAAAAACAAATGTATCCTACTTAGGATGCATCACGTCTCAGCCAATGACAACTACTAAAGAAACAAGTCAGTCAGGGAAGTGAGCTCGAGAAAGCTGATGGGGGCGTGGTGGCTATTTTAAATAGGCAGCCAAGGTTGTCTTACAGGGAGAGAAACACCGGATAGAGACTTAGTGGGGCACAAGCATGTTTTGTGGCAGGGGAAACTTTGGGCAGAGGGTACCAGTGCTCTGACCCTGAGGCAGCAGGAGGGAAGCTGGTAGATTTGACCTTAGAGTCAGGAAGAACGGCAGAACAGGGACAGTCTAAGACAGGCTTGAAGAAGTTAAGAGAAATGAAGAGTCCTTCAGCTTTTATAGAGGAAAACATACTCAAGAGTTATTTGATAATTCAGGGTAAGAACAAGATTCATCTGAATCATCACTCATGTTAGCAAAGTACAGACTTGAAAGATGAGGATCACAGATGTCCTTATTTCATCTGAACTACTTGATATTTCAAAAATATGACAAAAAGGAACTCGAGAGAGAATTGCTCTTGCAGCATCTTGGGAAGAGCAACTTGAATATGTTTATTATACAGAACTCTTACTTTCTAAGGTGTTGATACGTGGATATGTACATGCCACTCTTGGTACCAATTTCTACATTCATCGTTTTTCTGATTGTTGACCTAATATGCAAACTTAAGAGAGGAAGGGTTTATTTTTTATCACACTCTGAGGACATATCCCATCATGACTAGGAAGGTAGCTCTATGGTAATGGGAACTTTCACCTGAGACACTTTACTCCTCAGGCTTCAGTAGGACAGGAATAAAGACGGCTGTTTTCATGGTTCCTTGAAATACCCACCCCCATACACACACACAGGGACCGGGGGAGATTCTAGGGTTCAAAATAATTACTGGGATTTTAAAGCAGACTTCCAAAGCCAGAAGAAATAATCGGAAACTTGAAGATACATTAACTGAGACTACTTAGTAAAAATCAGAAAAGAACAAAGTAAAGAAAGAAGTAGAGCCTGAAAAAACTTTTGGATACCATTAACTTTATCAAAATACCCATAATAATAGACACAGAATGAGAAAAGTGATAGATCAGAAAAGTATTTAAAGAAATAATGACTTGAGGTTTCCCAAATTTGATGAAAAACATTAATCTGAAAACTCAATAAGCTTTGTGACATTCATGTGGATGAACTGAAAACGATTTCATCTAGAAATGGTATAACCAGCCTGCTAGCTGAGAGCCAGTCAAGGAGACGGCCTTGAGATCCGTGAAGGAAGCAGCTCTTCATGTACAACTGTGATTCTTATTCTGCTGCTCAGTGATTTGGGATTAGAGGCCCCAGGGGTGGTAGGGGCTGGGGCTGGGGTGGTGGGAAGACATTTCAAGGGGCTCAAATTAAGATTTTCAAACAAGAATTCTATGTCCACTAAAACTATCACTTTAAAGTTAAAGGTAAACGAATATATCATCTTAAACAAAACAGAAAGCATTTGTCTCTGGTGAGCCTCTTGTAAAACACTTAAAGAGTTGGCCTGGTGAGATGGGAACTCAGCAGGTAAGGTGCTTGTCCCTGGTTAGTTGAGAACTCAGCAGGTAAGGTGCTTGTCCCACACACTGTTAATTCGATGTCTTGAACCCATCTAAAGGTAGGAAGAGAGAACAGACTCCACAAGTTGTCCTGTGACAGCCGTGTGCCATAGCACCCCCATCAAGAACATAGACAATAGTAATACATTTTAAAAAATTAAAATAAGTGTCAGAGTCCTTCAGGCTCACATTAAAGAAATTAAACAAGAACTTGAATCCATGTAAAAAAATAGGGAGCATTAGTTAAAGCAATAGCACAGGCAACTTAAAA
Organism: Microtus ochrogaster; assembly: GCF_000317375.1. NCBI lineage: Eukaryota > Metazoa > Chordata > Mammalia > Rodentia > Cricetidae > Microtus > Microtus ochrogaster. Next base: position 45,840,129 of record NC_022015.1, on the reverse strand, counting down.
AGATTATATGAATATAGTTTTTATAGTTTTTAAACTTTCTCCTGTGTGGCTTAAAGGAAACTTCATAGAGCAATAGTTGAACAATAGAGTAAAACTTCATAGGATAACAATGATATGTGTGTGTGTGTGTGTGTGTGTGCGCGCGCGCGCGCACGCGCTAATGGGCACACAGTAGATAAAGGTACAATTTATGTGAAAAGATGCTAGAGATGAGTAAACAGAGCTGGACAGTCTTTAGGGTTTTTTTTTTTAAATAGTGTTAAAAGTAACTTGGTATTAATCCAAATTAGATTACTGTAAGTGAAGATGATAATTGTTCTCTTCTGGGAAAGACTAAGAAGAGAAGATGTGATTTTTATTTTATTATCCTATTTCTACTCACACTTTACTGGAGATAATAGCCAGATAATTGAGTAAGAAACAAATAAAAAGCATGAATACTGGAAAAGAAGAATTTGGCTTATATTTACAGATCACATGATCTTGTTTATAGCAAATTCTAAAAAATCACCAAAAAGCCCATAAAATTGAAAAGGTCAGCAAGTTTGCAGGATGCAAAATCACTATATTAAACCAGCAGCATCATTTCATATTAGCAATAACAACCAAACATTAAAAAAAAACCAATTTCATTTCCTATAACATTAAACGAGAGAAACATTTAGGAATACAGTAGACAATGGAAGAGCAACACTGGGCTCCTGAATGCTGCAGAGCAGGGTTGAAGACACTTGGCAAAGTCTAAATGAATGGAAAGACAATGCTCACAGATGAGCTACTGAACGCTATTGATGTATCTGCTCCCAAGGAGGTCTACAGAATGGACAGAATCCCCTTCAAAACCGCTGATGCTTTTTTCCTTCCAGTGACTGACAAGCTGACTTTGATATTCACTTGGAAATCCAAGGTGCCTAAATAGCCAAGACAATCTTAAAGATGACTGTAGGATTCATATTACCTGAGTTCAAAATTGATATAATATCCTCTGAAGAAAGCCTTAATGAAATTCGATTCCTTGCATGCTAATAAAAAAGGAATACAACGTTACATCAATCAAGAAGGCTGCTGGGATAAAGACAGATGTGCTGATTAATAAAATTGAGCTTCTAGTAATCCTTATGTTTTAAGTTTTTGTTTTATTGGTAAAAAATGCTTATGTATGTGCCTGTGTGTGAGTATGTACACATTCACACAGTCATGTGGGTCCCTATGGAGGACATAAGAGCACTGGACCCCTTGGAGCTGGAATTAGCAGCATGACGTTTGTGCTGGACACTGACCTTGGGTCCTCTGAAAAAGCAGTGGGTGCTCATATTGACTAAGCCATTGCTCTGGCTCCCATGTTTTTAGACAATTTTTGTTCAAGGATATATGTACAAATCCATGGACAAAAATATAATCTTGTCGACATTTGATGCTGGCACTGTAATTGTCCACCTATTGAAGAATGCTCCTGGACTTATGCTTCCCACCACACGCAAAAATTAATTCAGCACAAATCAATGTCTTAAATGTAAGAGTTAAAACTGCAGAAACTCTGTGTTTAAATCACATTGACCTTGGGTTAGTCAATTTCTTTTTTTTAGAAATTTTTAATAATTTTTTTATGTGTGTGAATGAGCATCTTGTGTGTGTGTGTGTGTGTGTGTGTGTGTGTGTGTGTGTGTGTGTGAACAGCATGTATATGCTTCATACCTAGCGAGGTCAGAGATCTGACCTCAGAGTCCCTGGACTGGACTTTAGGACAGTTGTAAGCTACCACGTTAGTGTTAGGACTGACTCTGGGTCCTTTGCCCTAAACAGCAAATAATTTAAACTTCTGAGTCATCTCTCTTGCCTCTATAATTTCTTAGGTATACCACATAAAGCAGAAGAGACCCATTAAAAACATATTTGACTTAATGAAAAATAAATTCCTGCATTATAAAATTAGTGAAAACGAAAACTACAAAGTGGGAGAAATACACATCATGTATTTTACATGATTTGACATCAAGAACGACTATTCTTTTAATACATCAAACAAATGACCGAGTTAAAGGTGCATAAGATAATTAAAATGAACATTTCTTTAAAAAAGACACATGAGGCTGGGTGGTGGTGGCTCACGCCTTTAATCCCAGCACTCGGGAGGCAGAGGCAGGTGGATCTCTGGGCATTCGAGGCCAGCCTGGTCTACAAGAGCTAGTTCCAGGACAGGCACCAAAGCTACAGAGAAACCCTGTCTTGAAAAACCAAAAAAAAAAAAAAAAAAAAAAAAAAAAAAAAAAAAAAAAACAAAAAAAAAATAAAAAAGACACATGAGACACATGAATGACCAATAAGCCTATTGAGAAACGGTCCATACCAATCAGCAGTATGAAAATTCAAGTAAAATATGCATATGATGGGCAGTGCAAGTGTGGATGAGGTGCAAAGAGTTTGGGGAAAATGTTTAGTCAATTCTTTAAAGTTACCATGTTACTCAGCAAATCCTCTTCAAGGTGATGTTGAGGAAGAATTAAAGCATACCCACAGTTGAAGGAGCTGCGGACCGCTTCCTGCCTCCCAACTCCCAGCTACCCACCTAGCTTATACCCCAAAATAACAACACACAAATTGTATTCATTTAAACACTGCTTGGCCTATTTCCATTCATGTGTGTAGCACCACAAGGTGCACTTACCAGGAAGATTCTAGCCTACGTCCATCCTGGGTCGGAGCTTCATCCCATCTGCCCTGGCAATGAGTTGCATGGCGTCTGTCTGAGGCGTCTTACCTCACTTCCTCTTCCTCCTAGCATTCTGTTCTGTTTACTCCACCCACCTATGTTCTAACCTACCAGGGCCAAGCAGTTTCTTTATTAATTAACCAATGACCTTCCTCCATCATACCCACATAAAAGCTGTACATGTAGTTTAATTACTGAACTACTTACGCTGGAAAATGACTACAGCTGATGTCTATCAATAGTTTAATAGCTATAGGAAATGTGCTGGAACCACACTGTGAACTATTTTCCAGCCATAAGTGAATGACTTATGACTTACATGAACATGACACCCCATAGGTAAATCTTGAAAACATGCTACGAGATGGAGACAGGGTAGAAAAGTTCACACGGACTGCAATTCCATTTATATGAAAGCACAAAACATGAAAATCCATGGAGATAGAAAGATGGGAGGAGGCAATGAGACTGCCTGCTGATTGGTACGGCACTGCTTTCCTGGGTAAGGCACACGCTCTAGAATTAGACAGTGGTAACCATTGCACAACTTGGTTAATATGAACAGAATCCTTGGAATTGTATAATTTATAATTGTAAATTTCATGGTGAAAGGTTTCTATACTCCGGTATTAAGCCCTCTCCACCAATCAAACGACCCAATCAAGAATCAATAAATCCAGGTTTAATCTGAGCAAAGCATTCCTTGGTGGCCCTAGGGGAAGAAGAGAAACCCAGGAGAGAGACCCACTAGGCACGTTGGGGGTGGGGGACTCTTCTAAAATAGCACGTGGGTGTGGTCCCAGCATCTCTGGGGGAGGAGCCACCAATGGTGGGTTTTCTTAGGGCCGGGCTCTGGAATGGGGCAGCTCCAGGAAGCTGGACATTCCAAACACAAGGCATATGAAAAAAAAATTGGTATCTTTGAGGCTGCTGCTTGATGTGCTGAGGGCGGGGTCTTTAATGGGGCCACCCCCAGCTGGGGATTCCAAAAACATGGCATATAAAATAAAAAATTGGCATCTTTGGGGTTTTTTACAACAGGAAAAAAATGCATGTTAGAAATGTATTCTATGTTTCTAAATAATAGCCAGTACATTTGTATCAATGACGCTAGAAAAAGGAGGTAGCTAGGAGATCATTGCGTTCTTCACGAAGAGCACTGGATCAAGAGTCCTTAATATTTCGGCGATTGTTTAGAAATCCTTTCTACTCAGAAGCATCTAGTACTTGTCAGTGCTGAACTGCAGATATGGCCCCAAACTTTGTCACAGAGGTTTGTGCCAAATGGCCCGCCCATATTACCTCTGGGAGAATGTATGTATACACCACTTTGTAAACTGTAGCTTCTCCTCTGAACAACAGAGATTCTTTATGCTCAGGGGCAAATTATATCCATGTCAGAATATGAGTTTGTAAAAAAGCCTAAATAATATATGCAAGACACTTTTGACAACCTGCATGCAGTAACAAAAGTCATAATAAAACAGTAAAGGAGACTTTATTGTTAGCCAAAAGCTCCAGTGGATGAACTTGCCATTAAGGTTTTTTTTTTTTTAGAGATCAGAACCTTTGTGTTTTGCCAAGCTCAGCTTTGCCTTGCTCACTGTATATTCATGTCAGTGTATATACTGAGTATTGTATGTTTTATAACATGGGATGCTATGAACATAATCACACATGCTACACTTTGACTAATACAGGTGCTCTGTATATGTATGTACCATATTTATATATCTCCATGTGAACAAGCACAGGATGGGAAAGTGGGACCCACGTCTTACTGAAATTTGATGTTCTTTTACCTAATATTATTCAGAGATGCTCCTGTTTGAAATGTGTTTCTGATCTTTTTTTGTGTGAAAATATAAAAAGCCCTTCCAAGAATAGGAAGCCAGTTTAGGAATGAAACTTCCTCTCTTACTTAAAGGGCTGTGTTTTCCTATGCAAATGTAGCAAAGCCCAGAAATTAGCAATGACTGCTAAATTAACACACTTGAAGAGCTTGGCTGGTTCTAATAGGCAGTCAAATGGTCTTGTTACATTGTAATGGTGCCAAGCTAATTGAAGTGATTACTGTTGCTCATGAGCAGCCTTTTTGAAGTAGAAGTCTTTTAAATTATCCATAGACGTTAAATGTCAGACACTATTGTGTAATTATACTTTGTAAATGCTGAATGTCATAAGGCATCACAGGTAATTGAGGTTTACAGAGAGGAGCTTTTTCTAAACCTAATTGGGCATCAATTCTTTGTCACTTTTTCTGAATCTAATTGGGCATCAACTTTTTGTGCCAGGGGACACTCCAATGCTTCACAGTCTCCCTGTCTCCCCTCCCCTCTCCCTGATAGACCTCCTCACGGGGCCCTACATGCCAAGATGTTTCCAAACCACTGGGCTAACAAACGGCTGTTTGTCTCACCCCGGGCGTCTTCTGGGACTGTGATGCTGGTTTGGGATTTCACAGACTGAAGCTTTCTGAAGCCTGCTGTGGCTATCATGGCAGAATGAGGCCATCTGAGCAGAGCATCCCTCCTTGGGATCTCAGCGTGTCCTGGGATTTCCACTGTTGTAGTGATGGGGTACTGCATAGGATTTTTGAGATGCTAAAAGCAGAGGATTTTCACAAACCTAAAATAGCCCTTTGTTTTCTGCCCCTCTTGTTTCATGGATTGTGTTAGAGTTCATATCGTCCATCCCAACTTAAAAACACATTCATGCAAGCAATTTTCCCCTCTGCTTCTGTGACAGCCATGTCAGAACTCTGAGGCAAACTTCAGAAGGTTCGCATGTCTGACCAGTGTGAATCCTGCTCTGACCAAATGGTGAATACTGCCGAATGTCTTGCTGTTCACTAGGAATCCTTCAGTTTGGCCGACTGGGAATATATTAAAACAACACTGGCTTTAATAAGTGGCTGGGAGAAAGTAAACACAATAGGATTTTTCTGCATGATTCTCTATATATATGTTTAATTGATCACCAGTTTTACTAACTAAAACTGCTGTTATCTCGCTATGATCTCATGGCTGCAGTCTCAGTGTATGCTTCTAGCGGGCCTCATCTTATGAAGATCCTGGCTTGTCAGGCTATCTTTTTCTGTACTTTTAAAAAGTATTCATTATTCCCTGTAATAAATTGAGTTGCGAGTAAAATGCTCTTCGAACTGTACAAGGAGACCCTGGGAGAAGGGTTGGTGCAGGCAGAAAGAAGTATGAATACTTTCGATGCTCAAAAACAAAAAGAGGAGCACTCTCCTGCTGAGTGCATTGGAGAGTTTTCTGATATCTGAATATAGATGCAGGGATGCTCACACGGATGCTGGGAGTGGTCCAGCCTTGCAACGGGCTTCAAAGAAGAACTCATATTCATTGATTATGATTCACCTCATTGTGGTACTGCAAAGGTGTATTAAATGAGGACTTTTTATACAACATGAGCAGTATACAGATACCTGTCAGAAGTAACACTAAGCAGTAAGTGTCGTTTGCTAAGCATCATTTTGGAAGGTGCCTTTTGTGATGTGCCTGTCAGAGAAGAACAAGGTTCAAGGATATTATTAAAGTTGTTAGAAGTTTAAAGTAATAAAGTGCAAGGTGCTGCACAAAATGTTGAATTATACATGGCTTTTGCACAGTGAGCACGTACAATCCCTCTCCTTTTGCTTCCTTCCTGAGCAAATTATACCCCTCTTGTAAGACTCTCACTCCGTGTCTTAGAAGCCTAGCTTTCCTTATCAGTTGCTGCCTCCGTTGTCCACACACAGCATGGTAGCCTAAAGTAGAGGGATGTCAGTTCTTCTCAATGTGGGCCTGGTGGTTGGGATATGCAGGAGCTGGTGATTCATAGTTTTGCGGAATTCCTTATTTCTGTTTTCTAGGAACCCTCCTCAAATATAAGCAAAAAGGTATGTGTGTCTGTACACTGAGGGTTTGAATGGATTCTCTGTTGGCTCCTGGCCATTCAGTTGAAGATCAGAGAAACACATGAGAAACATGGTGGCAAGTGGCTTATTCTCCATGCTCTGAGGGCAAGATGAGAATTCTCAGGGACTGGGTGCTGTAGGCTTCATGGGACATGCGTCAATGTTGCTTACTATTTAATTCCAGTTCTTTGTTCTGGCACACAGGATGATCTTATGTTTCCTTATGGTTGGATTTGGGTTATGTGATTTTATCCAGTGAGTTGTAAATCAAGTCATATGCCCATTTTCAGATTGGAACATATACTGACCAAACTGCAACCTCAGTCACAATAAATATCCCTCCGGACTTTATTTCACTTCCACCTCATGCAGCAGCCACCTTCTCTTCTTCTTTCCACTCCTCTTCCCCTCCAGCCCACCTCTCGGTCTGGATAGGATCTCACTTCGTGGCAGAGGATGACCTCATACTTGTGAAAATCCTTCTGCCTCAGGATCTTGAGTAGTAGGATTGCAGGCAAGAGCCTTGACGCGTGGTTTAAAACTGGCAACTCCCCAGAGCCTTTGTTCTGTTTGTTGTTGTCAGTGACAGAATTGAAGATAATGATTGCTCTCTATGCTAAAGCAGAGACCTGAATCAGGACCCCTGCGGACCTCAGTGGACCCATAGGGTGATGAATTGGGATTTGATATTATTGACATTTTTCTTGCTGAAAAGCATATTAGTCTACTTGTTAAGCCATTCCTGGAGCAGAAACTCACTGAACCAATCATTAAATCATTAGGGTCTATGTCAAGGGTTACAAATACAAATGCCAGTGCCCATGAAACCATACTGAATGAAAGGAGACAGGCAGGCATGAGAAAAGACACGCTGTGTCTGCATATTAAGAAAAATACAAAGGACCTCTGAAGTCCGGACTGCAACTGCACACAGCAGACCAAGAGGTAAGTGGTCAGCCAGTGGGCACCCCACTCTCTAGGCCCTTGGTACCTGGACAAAACCCAGGGCCCCTCCCCCACCTGCCTCAGCTTCACTAGCCAGTTAGCAGTAAAACAAAGGACACAGTCAACAAGACAAAAAGGCAGCCTATTGAATGGGAAAAGATCTTTACCAACCCCACATCAGTCTGAGGATTGATCTCCAAAATATATAAATAACCCAAGAAATTAGACATCAAATATCAAATAATCCAATTAAAAATGGGGGTACAGATCTAAACATAGAATTCTCAACAAAAGAATTTCAAATGACTAAAAGACACTCAAGGAAATGTTCAACATCCTTCGTCATCAGGGAGGTGCAAATCGAAATGACTCTGAGATAGCATCTTACACCTGTCAGAATGGCAAAGATCATAAACACCAAAAATATCTTATGCTGGAGAGGATGTGGAGTAAGGGGGACACTTCCATTGCTGATGGGAATGCAAACTTGTATAACCACCCTGGAAATCAGTATGGCCGTTTCTTAGAGAATTGGGAATACCACTCTTGGGCATATACCCAAAGGATGCTCAACCATACTACAAGGACATTTGTTCAACTATGTTCATAGCAGCATTATTCATAATAGCCAGAACCTGGAAACAACCTAGATGCCCCTCAACCAAAGAATGGATAAAGAAAATGTGGCACACTTACACAATAGAGTGCTACTCAGTGGTAAAAAAAAAACAATGACATCTTGAAATTTGCATGCGAATGGATGGAGCTAGGAAAAAACCATCCAGAATGAGGTAACCCAGACCCAGAAAGATGAGCATGATATGTACCCACTCATAGGTGAATACTAGCTGTAAACAAAACAATAAGGAACCTATAGTCCACGACCCCAGAGAAGCCAAGTAACAATAAGAACTCTAACAGAAACATGCATATATCCTCCTGGGAAGGGAAAATAGACAAGATCTCCTGAGAAAATTGGGAGTCTGGAGGTGGAGGAGAAGAGAAGGTGAAAGGGGAGAAGGGGAGGAGGGAGGAGAACTAGAGGCAATGGGATGGTGGAGATGGGGGAAAAACAGAAATAGGGAGCAAGGAAAGAGATATCTTGATTGAGGGAGCCATTATGGGGCTAGCAATAAACCTAGCACTAGAGAAATTTCCAAGAATCCACAAGGATGACCCCAGCTGAGACCCTAAGCAGTAGTGGAGAGGGTGCCTGCCCTGTAGTCAGATTGATGACACTCTTAAATGTCATCATAGAACCTTCATCTAGCAACTGATGGGAGCAAATGCAGAGAACCACAGTGGAGCACTGGGCTCCCAAAGTCTAGTCAAAGAGAGGGAGGAGTGAGAATACGAGCAAAGATGTCAAGACCATGATGGGGATATTCATTGAAACGACTTACTTGAGCTAATGGAAGCCTTCCAGCTTCAGCCTGACAGTGAGGGAATCAGCATAGGATCAAACTAGGTCCTCTGAATGTGTGTGACAGTTGTATGGCTGGGGCAGACTGTGGAACCACTGGCAGTGAGACCAGGATTTATCCCTCCTGCTTGTTCTTGCCTTTTAGAACCCATTCTCTCTGGAAGGAGATCTTGCTCAGCCTAGATGTAGTGAGGAGGGCCTTGGTCCTGCCTCTAAGCAATGTGCTGGACTTTGTTGAGACCCCACGGGAAGCCTTATCCTTTCTGAGAAGTGTTTAGGGGTAGGATGCAGTTGGGAGGGGGCAAGGTAGAGGGAGCAGGAGGAAGTGAGGGAGTGGGAAATGGATTCGACATGTGAAATGTAGTTTTTTTTTTTAAAGAAAATAAATTAAAATAAAAAAGAATAAGCACATATTCCCTACAAAGACACGTATTCTGGGTTTTCACATTATAGTGTGTTCTCTGATCTCTCTTTTGTAGTGACAGCCCCAGTATCATCTACATGATATACAGCAGGGGTCAAGCATGATGCCCAATGACTGTTGACCCTTGCTCTCTGTGTGCTGGGACACTTCAGACCACACAAACCCTATCCAAAGGAGGCAATGGCTTTTCCTTATCCCAAGGTGACCTTGACCTGCAGGACTGTGAGTACAGAATACACAGCTTTCATTTTTCCCAGGAGAAGCTTGAGGTTTAGGTTTTATGTGAAATGTTTTGAATTTAAATATTCTCAGGAACAACAAAACATACCGTAAGCCTGGAAGTGTGTGACTTTGACCCCAGCCTAGGGCTTCCCAGCCTTTGATCAGCAAGCTGCCGGCAACAATGATAGCTTTTGTTTTTGTTTCTGTTTTCCCCCTTTATTAAAGAGGTTACATCTTAGGAACAGGATAAACCTCAGCTGGCAATATAATGAGACAGAACCGAAGCAAAACACTGGCAAAGATCTGTTGATTTCTCGTTAGATGTTCAGAACCTTGCCAGTTGTAATGAGAGAGACTGAGGAACATGAAAGAAACTCTGACTTATAGAACTGATCTCGTTGGGCAAATCTGGCAAAAGCTACAATATGATATCTAAGAAAAAAAACTGAGAAACAATTTCAATAGAATCAATTACATGGTAGACTTAAATGAAGACAGGATTATAATAAAGAGCTTCCTTTTCCATTAGTTAGGATTCTCCAAAGGAGGAATTGCTGGGACGTATGGAATGTATGCACCCTGTCTGTCTGTCTTTCTGTCCGTCCGTCCGTCTGTCCACATGTGTATGAAATAGGAGTGGAATAATTTGATGGTGGAGACTGTGAGGTTCTGTGGTCTGCCGTCGACAGGTTAGAAACACAGGTAAGCTGGAGACACAGCTCATGACCCAAGTTCTGCAGAGTTGACGGTGGAATCCAATCCCGAAGGTCTGAGAACTAGAAGCCCTGAGGGTTGGAGAGAATCTCAGTTTACCTAGTGGGACAGAGAGTGAATTCAACCATTCTCCACGTGTTTCTTCTACTCAGATGCTAAGTAGACCAGATGATGTCTGCTCACAGCTAGGAAGGTGCCTTAGTTAGGGACGCTAAAAGTGAGTTGGGGAGAAAAGGGTTTATTTGGCTTATGTGGTTCACATCACTCTCCATCACCAAAGGAACTCAGGACCAGAGCTCGGACAGGGAAGGAGGCTTGCAAACTGCTTGCTTTGCCATGCATCTTGTCACCGTCTAGTGGAGTTTGCTCTATTTCTATCATATTAGTGGCCTCTCAATTACTCAACTTTCTGTGTAATTCCCCTTTCTCACATCCCCACAAAGCTGTGCCACCCTCACTTTCTCCTTCCTGTCTCTGCTAACACTACAGCACTCAGTGCACAGGTTGGCTATAAAATACACGTCCCTGGATCACGTCAAGGATGGTGGGTTTAACTAGGCCATCCATCACTCAGAGATCTGAGGAACCATCACTTCTCAGGTTGCTTCTGCAGGTCTAATCCAAAGAGATTCACACATGAATCAAAGTGAAGCAGGTGCCCTTCTGTGCTGGGACACAAGCTAGAGTCACTGGGGAGGAGGGAGACCCAACTGAGAAAATGCCTCTATAAGATCAAACAGTATAACTGGGTGGTGGTGGCACATGCCTTTAATCCCAGCGCTCGGGAGGCAGGGCAGGTGGATCTCTGAGAGTTTGAGGCTAACCTTGTCTGCAAAGCCAGTTCTAGCAGTCTCCAAAGCTACAGAGAAACCCTGTCCTGAAAACCCAACCAACCAACCAACCAACCAACCAACCAACCAACCAACCAACCAACCAACCAAAATAGCAGTTCAAACAGTTAGCAAGCCTCTAGGGCATTTTCTCAATTAATGATTGGTGGGGAGGACCCAGCCCATTGTGGTCTTGGGTTCTATAAGAAAGCAGGCTGAGAAAACCATGAGGAGCCAGGCAGCAAGAAGCATTCCTCCATGGCCTCTGAAGAAGCTGCCCCCAGGTTCCTTCCAATAGCTGGAGAAGATTAACTATGTTGCAGATTTATTCCTACTGTCTACCTTGGTTCCTCATTTACCTTCTCTCCGTTTCCTCATCCCTCATCTTAGAAGCTGGCACATCTTCCAACATGTTGCCAGAGAAGCATTTCAGCCTCACTTGTCTGATGAAATCCCATGAGCGGCCACAAAAATATAAAGACTCAAAATTCCCATTGACGGCAGTGCAATCCTTAAATAATGGAACGAAAAGCGTCTCCCAGGGCAGAGCATTCGGATCCATTGTGCTAGCCAGGCGCCAGAGCTGTCCAAGGCAGCATTTGCTTTTGTCAGAAGCAAGAATAAGGTAAAACACATGGGAGAAATTTCTAGAAGGGAGAAATTAGTGGAAAATTAGGATGCAAACAGCATGTCCCGAGGATTGAAAGCAGTTTAGGCAAATGAAGCAATCGGTAAATATTGTTTGTTACATTGATAAATAGGGTTTGGCAGCCATCCAAGGTTTGCTTTTAGTTTGAAGCCAAAAGTACCTTTTTATTTGACAAGGTAATTTTATGTGTTGCTACAGAGTGAATATTTGTGCCCCTCAATTTATGTGTTGAAATCTAATCTCCTATATAATGACATTAGAAGATAAGGCCTTCAGAAATTGATTAGGCCATTAGGAGAGGCTTTTATGAATGGGAATAGGGACTTTCTAAGGGGAACAAGAAACCAGAATTTTCCCTTTTCTTCATGTGAATACGGAGTTAGATGCTTCCATCCAGGAACCGGAGAGATGCCATTTCTTGGACTTTCTGTGTCCAGAACTGAGCACCTGACGTCATGTCTGTTCCCCATCCACTCTCTATGGAAAGCTGCTATGGAAGCTGAAGTTGATAGGACTGGGCTAGCAGGTGTGTGTTTCAAAGTGGCCAGGTGGTAATGATGTTGAAGGAAAGACATTTGAGGAACGTCCCAGTCTGGGGATGTGGCCCTGTGGGAATCTGTTTCTGCTTTTTCTGACAGGAGGGATGTGATCAGAGTTCAGACACAGAAGGCTGGAGAGTTTTCTTTTATGCACGCCGCTTTCCTGATATTTCTCCTCATGCTGCATGTGAAATCACGGTCAGGGCTTGGGAGGAAGAATGGTGGCCCTGTCACTGAAAACCGAGCTCCTTAACATTTTAAAATGTGTTCTCTACGACCTACTATGTGCCAGGCAAATTTGTAGGTGTCCTAGAAGAAAGGAGAAAAATGTTAAGAAATGATTCCATTGCTCAGGAACCTTGCGTTTAATTCTTTTTTTTTTAAATTTTATTTATTTATTAAAGATTTCTGTCTCCTCCCCGCCACCGCCTCCCATTTCCCTCCCTCTCCCCTGGTCAAGTCCCCCTCCCTCATCAGCTCGAAGAGCAATCAGGGTTCCCTGCCCTGTGGGAAGTCCAAGGACCACCCACCTCCATCCAGGTTTAGTAAGGTGAACATCCAAACTGCCTAGGCTCCCACAAAGCCAGTACATGCAGTAGGATCAAAAACCCATTGCCATTGTTCTTGAGTTCTCAGTAGTCCTCATTGTCTGCTATGTTCAGCAAGTCCGGTTTTATCCCAGGCTTTTTCAGACCCAGGCCAGCTGGCCTTGGTGAGTTCCCGATAGAACATCCCCATTATCTCAGTGTGTGGGTGTACCCTTCGCGGTCCTGAGTTCCTTGCTCGTGCTCCCTCTCCTTCTGCTCCTGATTTGGACCTTGAGATTTCTGTCCTTGAATTTGGCATACAAATGGATGGAAATAGAAAACACTATCCTGAGTGAGGTAAGCCAGACCCAAAAAGAGGAACATGGGATGTACTCACTCATATTTGGTTTCTAGCCATAAATAAAGGACATTGAGCTTATAAATTCGCGATCCTAGAGAAGCTAAATAAGAAGGTGAATCCAAAGGCAAACATATAGGCATCCTCCTGAATATTAACCTTCATCAGGCGATGAAAGGAGACAGAGACAGAGACCCACATTGGAGCACCGGACAGAAATTGCGTTTAATTCTTTTGGGTTACTTTGTTAGTTAGCTATGTTCGTGGGGGTTAATTTTTAAACTTCTAGGTTAAGGGATACATAGAGGAGGTGGATAGGTGCTGACATTACAGGCTGGGTACAAAATATGTGAAATGGACAATAATGACCTTTAGGTGCCTTACACTTCTAGAATATATGTATCTTGTTGGGTCTGTTGCCCTCCAAGGAGCCTAGAGTATGAGAACTGGGAAGGGCAGATGATCCCTTGTGTCTTTGAGAAGACCAGGCTATATTAGTTCCTACTTTTGAGTCAAATGCTGAGACAAGAGAAAGCTGTTGACTAGAGACAAAATTCTGACTCAGAGAAGGGTCACTCTTATTGTTTTTTTTTTTTAAACAGCAATGGTAACAGCAGTAGCAGCTAATATTAACTCAGGCATAATTTCCCGTGCTTTAAACATTCAGTTTTATTATTCATTTTTTTTTTGATGTGGGATTCCTTTCTGTATGCTGTAAATACCATTGGTTAATACAGAACTGCTTTGAGCCTATAGCAGAGCAGGGCAAAACAGAGGTAGGCGCAGGAAAAACTACACTGAATGCTGGGTGGAAGAAGGCAGAGTCAGAGGAGAAGCCATGTAGCCCTGCTGGAGACAGACGCCAGGTGGAACTTTAGCCAGTAAGCCACAGCCATGTGGTGATACACAGACTGATAGAAATAGGTTAAATTAAGATGTGAGATAAGCCAATAGGAAGTTAGAGCTAATAGGCCAAGCAATGGTTTAAATAATATGGTTTCTGTGTGATTATTTTGGGGCAGAGTAACCAGGAACCAACCAATCAAACAAGTAACCTTCCTTATAACAATTTTTTATTCATTAAGATGGGGTTTCATGTAGACCTTGCTGTCCTCAAACTTGTTATGCAGCTAAGGATTACCTTAAACTCCTGATTCTGCCTTTAACTCTGAGTGCTGAAATTTATAGCTGGTTCAAGTAGTGCAGGGGATAGAACCCTGGTCCAGGACATGCTAGGAGAATATTCTACCAACTGAGCTACGTCCCTAACCACCAACCTCTTTTGATCCACAGGATCAGGTTATGAGGATGCTGCTATGATCATGCTTTCCCAAAAGAGACATCCGCAGCACAGAGATGCTGGAAATGTGTTCACAGTTACAGAGCTAAGTCTGTGGCAGAGCCACTGGTGAAGCAGGGCAGTATGACCTCAGATCCTACATCTGGGCAATAGCTACCTCCAGACCCACTCCTACCTGAAGTGAGAAACAGATCTCACAGTTGTAGTTAACTACAGCCATACTTCCTGTCTGACATCTGATCAAACAGAGAGAGCCTGCCAGGTATAATTCAAAACAAGCAAACATAACAAAAACCCTACAAAGCAAAACAATCAACAGACCACCTCTTACAGAGTTCCAGCAACATAATATTGAAACTGATGATTTGAGGTTGAGACCAGGGACTGATCACACACTCAAGTATTTCTTTAGAGTGAAAAAGAAAAAAATGTTATAATTCCCACTTATGTGGTATTTGCCTCCTCCAGGTAGTTTTACTTATTGTTTTTGACACTTTCCATCAATCAAGATTTAAGGAATAATAAAGATTACAGTAATTAATGCTAATTATAAGTAGAAATGATGCAAAAAACAGCCCACATTAAATTAAAATTTTAAAGTACGCATGAATCTATGATGTGTTGACCAAAAGAAAGAGTTGTTATTGGATAAAAATATGGATTGTATCAATTAAAAGGTCACATGTACTTACCAGGCAGCTGACTAAGTTCCCCTCTCACTAGATAAGAATCACGCAGCATATCTGACAGCTGCTGGAAGGAACACTGACACATGCTCTTCCTGATGCATTCTGAACATCTTCATCAGTTACCCTTACAACTATACAATTAGAAATGTATGCTCTAATTGCACAGAAATACTGGCAAAATGTTGAGGCTTCTCATAAGCTCAGCACAATGGGCACATTAATGGTTGTTTCCAGTTTCGTTGTTCAACGTTATGTGTTTAATTAAAAAACAAGTTGCTAAACGTTGAACTCTTGAAATGCTAATTCAACGAATATTTATTGAACACCCACTGTGTGCTCAGCTAGGGTTGTGAGAGAAATGTAGCTAGTATATGGCTATCAAGGGAATTCCCGTCTTTGAAATCTTAAGCTTTTGTATTTGTATTGTACAGAGAGGTAGAGCCAGTGTGATAGAGATACAGATGTAAGTAGCTATGCAAGCGAGGATTTATTAGAGGAATTGGCTCATGCAATTAGGAAAGCCGATAAGTTCTATTTTGGATCTTCTAAAAGCTGGAGACCCAAGATGCTGGTAGCACTGATTAGCACAGGTTCAAAAGTCTGAGAACCCTGAGCCAGGGCTGCAGCTATTGGTCCAAGGACAAAGGCTTGAGGACCCAAAAGGAATGAATGGTGTCAAGTCCTGGAGTTCAAATGTTGCAGAACTTGGATTTTTGATGTCAAAGGACAGAAGTGTTCATTTTAGTTCTGAGAAATGGGGGGGGGAGGGAGGGAGGAAGGGAGGGAGGGAGGGAGAGAAAGAGAGAGGAGAAAGAGAAGGAAGAAGTAGTTGCTGTTTCACCTTTTATATTTTATCCAGGCTTTCAGCCAATTCAGTGGTGTCCTGCACATGGAAAGTGAATCTTCTTTCTCAGTCTACAAATCTCCATGTTGTTTCTTTCTGGACATATTCAGATCCACCAGGAAAGAAATGCCATATTAATTCCCCAGTATGCTGATTAGTCTTTTTCAACTTGATACAACCTAGCATCACTTAGGAAGAAGAAACCTCAACTGTGGAATGGCCACCATTATATTATCTTTTATGTGGGGTATTTTTTTTTAAATTAATGATTGATGTAGAAGAGTTCAGTCCATGTGAGTGGCGGTACCATGGGCAGAGAGTCCTAGGTTGTATAAGAAGGCAAGATGAACAAACCATCAGAGAGCAAGGCAAAAAGCAGTGCTCTCAGAGTTCTGTTTCAATTCTTGCATCCATGTTCTTGCCTTGAGGTCCAGCTCTGGTTTGCTTCCATGATGGACTGCAGGCTTTAAGATGAAATAATCCCTTTCATCTCCAAGTTCCCTTCACCCAGTGTTCTATAATAGTAGAGGGGAGCTAAACTAGAAATGGGTACCAGAGAGTGGGTGTTGTTGTGATGAACCTGACAGTGAGGCTGTTATTCCTCCGTCTGGTTGTGGATAGAAGTGTTGGGCAGGGAGTGTTCCCCGTGCATGTATTACAGCTTTGCTCCTGGGGGTTGTTGTTGGTGGGGGTTGGTGGTGTTTCCCCTGTGCCACCGTCACTGCTTTTGTAGGGTAAAAGGCAGAAAAAAAATACCCTGACC
>NC_022015.1:45816462-45823157 GCF_000317375.1 Microtus ochrogaster | reverse complement strand
TTTCCCCTGTGCCACCGTCACTGCTTTTGTAGGGTAAAAGGCAGAAAAAAAATACCCTGACCCTGACTTAACCCGAAGATCAGGGCCAAGGAAAAGCGTCTGAGCCTGACTTGGCCCAAGATGGAGGCCAAGGATTTGAAATCCCACCAATCCCTGAGCATGAAATCCCACCAATCCCTGAGCTTCCCCTAGAATTAGACAACAAAACTCCACTAATCCTAAACCACCCTGGAAAACTCCGCTCTCCCCTCCCTCACCGGCAAGAAAAAAGCCCTGTATTAGCCCTGAATTCTGTTCAGTTTGGTGCTGCTTTTTGTTGTAACAGAGGCAGTCATACCCTTGTTTCCTTCCCAATAAATCTCTTCGGTGGGGTTTGTTGTGTAGTGCGACACTTCTGCCAGAGCAGAGTAAAACTACAAAACTTTGGCTTTTCCCTGCCAAGCAGAGCTGTAACGTGTGTGTGTGTGTGTGTGTGTGTGTGTGTGTGTGTGTGTGTGTGTGTAGGGGGAAACTTCCCCCAGCAGAGTGGAATTGTTACATTGGCACCAGAGGAAACCATTCCCCAGCGTAGAGCTGTGACACTCCTGTAGGAAAAGAGCTGCATCACTTACAGGCTTTCGGTTGGTTTTGTGCTATTCCTTGGCTTCCGATGCCAGGATACCTTTCCATCTGAGCTGCAATGCTTATAGCTCCAATGGGAAGGGTGGGAAGGTTTCTCCAATGCAAGTATTATAGCTCTGAAAGGAAAGGTATCATGGCGGTTGGGAGCCATGGAATACCACAAAGTCACACCGCACAACAAACCTCACACAAGAGATTACTGGGAGGGAAGAACCCATGAGGGTGACTCCCTCAGCTCCAGCAAGAAGCAGCAGAGAAGTGAACGAAAGATGGGGTTAATATAGCATTTCTTGGGGGGTGGAGTTTTCCATGGTAGAGCTTTCCAGGGTGGGGACTGGTGGGTTTTCAAGTTCAAAGCTAGAACTTTTTAATGTGTAGAATGGGGGCTGGTGGGTGTTGGGGCCTTTAGAATGTTCTGTGGGTGGACCCTGTTGGTTGGAGGTCCTCAGGGGCAGAGGTGGCCACTTGAGTGCCTGGGGGATCTTGTGGTGGAAGGAAGGTGTGGAAGAAGTCATTGAATAGTCAGCGCTTAATGAGTTGTGGGAGCTTGGAAGACAAGAAAGCCGAGAAGACAAAGGAGGCTTCACTTGTGAAGCTTCATAGGGAGGTTTGAAAGTTCTTCAAGGACTATCAGGTTCTTCTGGCAAGATTTTGAATTAAGAATAAGTGGTTTCTGGTCAGGCAGTACTAAAGAATGAGCTATAATTTATAAGAGACTGGTACTATGGAAGTGAAACCTTTGATTTACTGGGATAATTGGTGCCAATTAGCTGGAGCTAAAAATTAAGCTATGTTTAGCAAGAGACCAGCATCATTAAGGATCTTCTAGGAAGGATCAGCACATAGAAGTTCTGGTCCGGAGATGACCAAGGCTACATCTCCAGATGGTAGTCAGACTTGGTAATGTGTAAGAGTTTCCAACATGGTTTGGTTTCAGTTGAATGAAAGTAATAAGATAGAAGTGGCTATGGAGAGCAGTTGAGACTTAGTGCAGTGAGAGGCCAGGAGAGATCACTGGTGAAGGCGCATGCATCCCTAGCTGCAGTAGAAACTCCAGAATATGAGAGATGCCAGGGCTATGGGATGTTGACCAAGGACAGTGGCAGAAATAGAGTGAAGCTTCCTTGAACGTACAAGACAAGCTGCATATGTATTGAATGGCAGAGCCAAAAAAGTAGAACTGCCTACATCCATTGGAGTCCAGAAGATTATGAATGAGTCCCAAATGTCAGACACTGTACTATTTACATTGCTGGATTTTGGTTTTGCTTTGATCTAACTACAAATGAGTCCAAGTTCTTCACTTTTGAAATAAAAAAGTATGTAATTTAGTTTTGACTTGATTTTAGAAGATTCCACAGTTAAGAGACTTTTTAAAAAGGAGACATTGAACTTTTTTCTTTTTCTGAGAGAGAGAGAGAGAGAGAGAGAGAGAGAGAGAGAGAGAGAGAGATATGGTTTCTCTGTTTTGTAGCTCTATCTGTCCTAGAACTCACAATATAGACCATGTTGGCCTTGAACTCTCAGAGATCTGCCTCTGTCTGTGGCCATGTCTGTAGGCATTTTCTTAATGACTGGTATAGATAGGACTCTGTCTGCTATGGGTGGTAGTATATCTGGCCAGGTAGTCCAGGATTGTAAAAAAAGAAAGTCTTGGAGAGAAAACATGGTCTCTGTTTCAGTTCTTGGGTCCAGGTCCCTGCCTTGAGCTCATCTTCTTGGCTTCTCATATTGATGGATTGTGACCTGAGTGTTGTAAGATGAAATAATTTATCCAAATTGTTCTGGGTCATAGTGTTTGTCACAGCAGCAGAAGACCAAACTAGGATACCTAGATACTCCTAAATCCTGCCAAGTTGACACCTCAAGTTGACAATGGCAGTGATGAAAAATGGCAGTGGACTCCAGTGAATCTGGGACAATTAATTTATTCCTGTAGGTTAATGTTTTAAAGTTTGCAAGAACCTTTCACATTGACTACTTACCTTGATTACTTTGACTTCAGATGAACTAGAAAAGTGAAGCAGTTGAATGGTGGTCCAGTCCACACATCAGCTTTGAGCCTCTGGCTTCTGATACATAGTTCTCAGTAGGGCAGGACCCCTTTCTGCTCAGTTTCTTCTGGGGTAGGTGCATGGGTCCTGGCCTGCATTGTGAGCAGTGTTTGGCTGTTATCTATATCTGGTACCACGACTGTGTTGACAAGATGGTGCTGTGTATGATTGGGGTTATGATTCGGGGGACCTCCTCCAAAGCTTATGTTAAAAATATAGCCAGGTTTTTATTCTTAAAATTGCATGGCTTCTATTTATGAATGGATATAAAGATATCCATTGGAGCTAAGTTGTGTCTGTATAAAATTCACATATTGAAGTGCTAAGCCCTATTTCTCAGATTATAACTATTTGGAGATGGGATTCTTATAGTGTAAATTAAAATCAGGCCATGAGTGTACGGTGCACCCTTATCCAATATGACATACTGTTTCTTCCAGGCAAGTGACAAAGTCAAAGCCAATTGAAAATCATACAGCCGGTGTACTTTTGGGTCATTTGTGATTTTCCTGTAGTTTGAAAAGAAGACTTTCCTTTCTGTTAAAAAAAATCTTTTACTTTTAAAAGAGAAAAGAAGCCTGGTATAGTGGCACATGCCTTTAATCCCCTCACAGCACTCAGGATGCAGAAGCAGGCAGATCTCTGTAAGTCTGAAGCCAGTCTGGTCCACATGTTGAGTTCCACCAATAAACACATGGTGGGGGGAGAGGGAGAGAGAAAGGGAGGGAGTGAGAGAGAAAGAGAGAGGGAGAGAGAGGGAGAGAAAGAGAGGGGGAGGGGAAGAGGGAGAGAGAGAGAGCAGTCAGCTAATCTGAGTGTCTCAGTTCTGAAGAAACTGAGGTTTAAGGTAGTAGGGTAGCTTTCCATGGATTCCCATGATTCCTCATGGAAAAGGAGCTGAATCAGCAGCTCCAACCATGACTATCATCTCCTATCACTGACACTCAGTGGAGGCGGATGTAGTGGAATGTTTCAAACACAATGGCTCAACATGTCACTGCAAAGCTTCTCTAGGAAGAGAGCAAATGAACAAAATGCAGTGGGGTTAGTCTATCTTCTAGATGTATGAACAAAGACTCTGGGGTTCAGCAGGCAGCTGGTTCACCTTCCCGTTCAGCTGTAGTTAGTCTTAGGGGTCCTAGGAAGTAAACTGTCACTCCTTGGGGGGCTGGCAGGGGTGCTGTGCCCTGGCAAGCCTTGAGCTGCTCCAATCTGCATCCTTGGTTTATCCTTTCTGTTTCCTTACTTATCAAATATTTATTGTCAACAACGGGCAGTTCTGTTTGCACACAGTGTGGTGGGGTAATGAGATAGTTAGGTTTCCTCCTGTTATTGATGGGGACTGCTGATGGCATGAATAATTTCCTCTCTTTATAAATGGGAATTTAATTATTGATGCCTTGTTTAGGCAGTGACAAAGGTGTTATCAACAAATGCTGTGGTTGGAGGTCTTGGGAGGCATCAGGTTGCCAGGTTGCAGTCTGACATCCACGAGGGCCATGAAATGAACTTTCTCAGTTGCTTAGTAGAGAAAACAAGTGTCCTTATTTATCTTGTCTCATCTATATAATTTATACGTGTAACCCTAGACACATACATATGCATGTATGTACATATGTTGTTTGAAGAAATTATAAAACATATCAGGTAAAAACAAAACTCTCAAGCCAAATCCTAACTCTTTGCAAGCAAACCCAAGCATCAAGAGTTCTCTTTCCACATTCCTAGGATACTAATTGGATCAATAGTAATTCTCAGCATCAACAGAGGAAAGTTTATTCATACAGCCCACACTTTAGTAGCCTGGAAACTTACTTTAGCTCTTAAGATAAAAAGAATGTGAGGTCTTGAACCCAGAATTTAAAAATTTCTGACTTGTGTTCCTTGATTCGAGCCTTTCTGTGCTAAGAGTTAAAAAAAAAAAAAAAAAAAAAACCCGTCTACTCATGGACTAGGAGTAGCAGGCTAATACATACTGGACTAGATAGAGGGAAGAGGGAAGGGAGAGGAGGTTGGGGAGGACACACACACACACACACACACACACACACACACACACACACACAGAACAAGAAGTCCTGTTGGGAGGATAGGGAGGTGGGGGAAGGGCTGGAAGGAGATGGGGGAGGGGAACACGTATGATCAAAATACATTATTTGAAATTCTCAAAGAATGAATAGAAACATTGTTTAAAAGAAATTAAACAACAACAACTACTACCACTCCTGGTCAAGAGACCTATCATTCTAGCTGGGGAGCTGTTCACTTGGCCACGGAACCACCTTGGGACAGACAGCGGGCTCACCTTAAGCCTGCTGCAGAGAGAAGTGGAATAATTAGTCCTTTACTGCAGTACTGTGCTTTCCTTTCCCAGAATTCCTGCCCTGGCGCTGTCGCTTACCTGGGGCGGCTGCCATGTTTCTATTCTTCCATGTATCTCTTTTCTAAATATGCATCCCTTACCATGCTGGGTTTCCCCAACATTTTGGGTTTTCTTTCTGTCTGAAAGCCTCGCTTCTCACCGTGTGGCAGCTTGTCTGTGAACTGACTGATCTCCATGCCAACCTAAATGGCGTGGCCTTTGTTCCTTCTACCAGTTATACTTCTTATACTTCTTCTGTGGGCGGCTACTGAGGTTTACAGCTCTCCTGCCCTGTTTTTTTTTTCCCTTCTTTTAAATGTGAGTAATATTATCTTGATACTGTCCTTCCATGCCCACCCCAGGCTAATCAATAATAATAATAATAATAATGTAAAACTTAAGAGCAGTATGTATTTCTTCCTTTAGAGCCTTAGTTGTTAAAAACAAAACAAAACAAAAACCCAAACAGCTAATGTGACTATTTCATTCTCTCCAGCCTTTTGCTGTGAGCTGGCCAGGGTTTGGAGCCTATGTCTCTCTTTCTGGTATGAAAGTAACACAGCTTCTGGAGTCAGGGCCTGTGGGAAAGAAGCAGTTGCAGTGATTCAGTTGAAGGCAGGAGGACTGTAGACAGGGCTTCTCAGACCGGACATGTGAAAGGCCTGGGCAGCTCTCCTTGTTAGAGAGAGCATTTGGCTTTAACGGTCAGGCTGGAGCCTGCTTTGACATCCTCAACCAGCTCCCTGGTGAAGTGGGCTCTGTTGGCTCAGGGACCCCACTCTGAGAGGTGTGAGTTACTGGACCAGACAGCCGATCCAGACAGACAAGGCTAAGGCAGGTAAACAGAAGCTGCACTTTCCTAACATTTTTTTTTTTTTGATTCTTTATACTTTGCAGTTGTTACTGGGATGAGTGATTTTTTTTTCAACCTGCCTCAAATAGCTTTTAGCTATAAGATTTTTATTTTTTTTTCCCTCCTGAATTCTGTGCTGATTTGAGATAGGAAATAAGAGTAAGGCAGGCTTAGGAGTGTTTTCTTTTCATCTAATACTTCTTTTCATCTAATAATAATATGATCGGAAGCTACGCTAGGAAGTATAGTCCAGACTCGTGGACTATACCCAGCCTGAGTTACAGCTATGGGTGGCCAGCACCTTTAAGTTTGCCAGGAGCTTTAAGTTAGTATACCCTGTACTACTTCTGTTTAAAGGCTCCATCTGAGGCAGATGTTCTGGAAAATGTCAATGTCTATTTTCCAGAGAAGACCCTGCGAGTGTTCTCCATGAGTGGGGCAGAGTCATAATTGCAGGTAAATAATAAATAAAGCACACCCACCCGATCACCCCCTCCCCTCCACCCCAGCCTCTGCAGTACTAGTGCATACCCGGAGAACAAAAGATGCCTGGCAGGATCCTTGCTCTCATCTCCCAGGCCCCCATAGGCAAGCAAGACTGCTTGGGAGGCCCTGCTGCCCTTCCATCTCCTGGCTCCCGCTGACAGCCTGATGCCCTCTGAAAAGTTCATAAGAACCAGAGGTAAAAGATCTTCTTGATCAAGTGCTGCATGATCAAAGGAGGGGGGGAGCAGGGGAGAAAGGGGGAAGGGGAGAGAGGAAAAGAGAAGGGAGGAGAGGGTGGGGAGATGGAGGGAGGAAGGGA
>NC_022015.1:45812503-45816362 GCF_000317375.1 Microtus ochrogaster | reverse complement strand
AGAGAGAGAGAGAGAGAGAGAGAGAGAGAGAGAGAGAGAAGAGGAAGAAAAGTGTGAGAAAGTGAGGAAGAAAGCTCAGGCCAATTATTTTTCTGCAAAATACTGTATGTGACAACAGCGGCAGCCCCCAAAGGGCAGCGTGTAACAACAGAGCCTAATTAGAATGATTTCAGTGTAATCATTAACTTGCATCTAACACCTACGAGAGGATTTCTGTTTAAACTAAAACATGACCTGCATGGTGGAGAGGCCTTGTAAACTGTCTCTGAAATAAAATATGTGACAGGAAAGGTCAGAGCAGCTCTCATTTGAATTTCAAGTAGGGAGCTGGCTCCAAGGTGGCCGGTGCAGCAAGTCCGAGGACTCTGGTTCCCAGGCCTCGCTGCCAGCAGAAGCAGTTGGAAAAAAAAAAAATCCTCCAGGACTAATTAATAGAATTGCAAAACAAGAATTTCTCATCTCCTCTCTCTGCTCACTTTCCTTTTCCTTTTCCCAACCAGAACAGGAAGCAAGTGTCTGAAACGGTGTCCGTGGAGGGAGGTGATTTCCTGTGTTGTTGCTGGAGACAGAAGGTCACCTCAGAGGGGCCTGATCCAGACACCTGCCTGCTGGGCCCTGGGCTGGGCCAAGAAGGCTCTGGCCTTCCTAGCACGTCTTCCTGCCAGCCGAGCGGGGGAGGCCTAGCTAATAAACTCTCTTCCCAGCAAGAAGGATGCCAAGGCGCTGCTTTCCGCTGGGCTGCGTAAAAGCAGCTATCAAATCAGCGAGATGCGGCTTGATTTGCAGGTCTCCAGTGAAATTTAGGAAGGCGGACTGTAAAACGTTCAGGGAAAAGGAAGCATGAAAACATTTTTAGGGAAAGAATTTAAAAAGTCAGAGACAGACATAATAATAAAAAAAAGTTGGCAGGGAAGCTTTTATTTATTCATTTTGAGACATTGCAAGGAGCACTGTTCCCAGCATTTATTTGCCTCTTTTTCTTCCTTTTCTTCTTCTATTTTTTTTTAAAGGCAGCTCGAAAGCCAGGGAGCTGAATTTGTTTCCTTTTTTCTCCTGTGTCTTTTTAAAGCATTGTAGATGTGGAGATCTTTTTTTTTTTTTCTTTCACGTCTGTGAATTTATAAAGCTGTAACATTTAACGCATAAGCCTGACTTGGCTAACCCCATTTCATTCCTCCACTTCCTTTCCATCCCTTCCTTCTTCCTTGTATGTCAGCAATGTAGTGCTGTTCTTTGCCATGCATACTGATTGTCCAGTTAGTAACACTTTATTTGTGTTTTGTTTTCCAAATCTTTTCTTTTTCTTTGTTTATTACAAACGACCAGCTAGGATGAGAATTAGAGAATGTTCTAGGCCCCGGTGGAAGGAAAAAGGCTTGGCAAAGCCCTCCAACACCAGGCAGGGGAGCTGTGCTTGCTGCCTTCAGCACAGTCTGAGTCAGCGCGGTCACCTCAGAGCATGGGTGACACTTGTTAAAGGGGAGACCCAGCTTCTCCAGGCTGCCTCGGTGGGGAGGGCGACACTCTTAGTTATGAGGTCATCAGGCAGCCTGGGTTTGTCCACACATGGTGGACAGTAAAAAGCTGATGCCACCGCAGGGGAATTCCGATTGACCTAACTCATGAGAATCTTGGTAAACCATGCCTAGGTACGGTTTTCATGAAGAGTCCTTCAGTAGCCGAACAGTGTGGTTAAGGAGGGCGAACTCAGATGGAGGTTGTTACGTGAACATATAACAGTCATGGCTGCCTACAAAAGACTTGTGTGGCTGTGCAAATGCAAGAGCGTAGTGTGTGTGGAGGGCTAGATGGGTCATCAGGAGGGAGAAGGGCATAGGAAAGCGTAAAGGGGGCAAATATGGTCACAACGCATCCCATACATATATGAAA
Source organism: Microtus ochrogaster (assembly GCF_000317375.1). Lineage (NCBI taxonomy): Eukaryota > Metazoa > Chordata > Mammalia > Rodentia > Cricetidae > Microtus > Microtus ochrogaster. The sequence goes on along the minus strand of NC_022015.1, from coordinate 45,814,472 downwards.
TTGTCAAAATATAAAAAGAACAGAGGACTTTTTGTTGGCACTTGTTTTCAACTCTCTCCATCCCTTCTAGCTCCCACTAGCTCCCAGCTCAGCCCAGCCCTGAATGGGAAAGCTCACTGGTCCTTCCTACCAGCCATGGATACCCCCTGTAGCAAGCAAGCAATAGCCAGATGCTGATCTCTTAAGTCTGTCTTTAAACTTTGCCTATGGTAGTTTGTTCCATAGCCTCTCAGTTCTGGAGTCCATTTGCCTAGCAAGAGTCCCACTTGGGCTCCTATCAGTCAAGGCAAAAAGCAGATCTCCTTGTCAGCTGGACACGTGGGAGGTCCATACCTCCCTGCTGGAGCCTGTACTGGGAGGATGAACCGGGCATGTGGGAGGTCCACACATCGCTGCTGGAACTTGTACTGGAGGATGAACAGAAACTATGCTGCTTTAAGAAGTTGTTCAGGGGCTGCAGAAATGGCTCAGTTGGTGAAGTAATCCCCACACAGGTGTGGGGATCAAAGTTTGGACTCCCCAGTGCTCACGTCAAAAGCAAAGCGTGGCAGCATGCATCTATAATCCTAGTAGCTGGTCAGGAAAATCCAGCTGATACATGAGGTCTGCTAAGAGACTCTGCCTCAAAAAAATAAGGTGGAGAAGCAATTGAGAAAGAAATCCAGCATTGACCCTTGGCCTCTATGTGTGTATGCATCTCCCCCATATGTACACCAACACACATACAGGCACATGCATGCATGCAGGCATGCACACACACACATGCACACGCATACACACGCACACACACAGCTGCTGAATTTCTGGCCTTTAGGCAGCAATCATATCCACTGTTGTAAAAGGATCAAATCTCCAGCTCACTCCTTCACCATCACACTCAAAGTAATAGTCCCCTAGGGACTCAACTGCACCTGGGTGGCCCGATGAGTGTCTTTGACTCGGTAAACCTCTAGTCAAAGACTGGACCCCAGTGCCCCAGCCTGTAAAGTCCCCAGTTGTATAGAGGACTTTCTTGTTCTTTTTCTCAGAGAGCTGGAATGTGCATATGTGGACAAGTGGGATAGAGGGTCCTAGCAGAGGCCCCATTTAGCAAGGCCTATAGCTATGGCCCAACAAATCTTCTTGGGAATGTGGGGTGACCTTGGCCTACTGACCATAGTCCTCAGCTTTCGCTGACCTTTTGAAAATTGAAGCATGTGTATAATAATCTCACACCAGAGACTAGCCAAGCAACACCTGTGTGTGTGTGTGTGTGTGTGTTTGTGTGTGTGTGTGTGTGTGTCTGTGTAAAGTGAGAGCCCAGAAAGCTCTTTGTTAAAGTAGATGCACAGACGAAGTGGGAAGACGTATATGGAGGAATCAGTTACTCCCAGTCTCTTTCCTTTGTTTCCCTTTCTTCCTTTGTCTCTTTTTGTTTACTTTTCCCACCTGCTTCTCCTGGGTCCCAAGGTTCAGAGGGCGAAGGAAGATCTGATGGAAAAAGACAGAAGTCAGAAGTTTTAGAAAAGGAACAGTAATAGAAAAGGATTGCCTATGACATTTATGCAGAAGGTGGAGCCACAAGGGGGAAATCTGGAACATTCCTAGCCTCTTGGATGCAGCAACTCTGTCTGCTGCTGGGGGCTGCTCTGCACTCCCTGTGTATTGTTAAGTGGATTCCCTGGCACACTGGGGCTTGCCCTGCCAGCCCATCCTTACAGGAATGGGATGCTAAATGACTGCAACCTCAGTATTTAGTTCTTCAGTGATCTTTCAGTTTACAGCTTCTGAGGGCTGGGGGAGCCCTGGGAGCAGGGTTTTCCCATCCTCTGCCTGCAGTGCTCTTTGTGATGGATGATAGTTTGGGGTGTCATATCTGCTGTGATGGGCCACAGAGGAGTGCGAACATTCATAAGGAAACGTTAAGTTGTATTTTATCGGTCTCTCTCTCTCTCTCTCTCTCTCTCTCTCTCTCTCTCTCTCTCTCTCT
>NC_022015.1:45805681-45812403 GCF_000317375.1 Microtus ochrogaster | reverse complement strand
TCTCTCTCTCTCTCTCTCTCTCTCTCTCTCTCTCTCTCTCTGTGTGTGTGTGTGTGTGTGTGTGTGTGAGAGAGAGAGAGAGAGAGAGAGAGAGAAAGGATGCTATCTCAGTGATTTCATAGAGTGCTGCTATTTTGACAGTTTACTGTTTACTATCTGCTCCATTGTTCATGCACAAGGAAGACAGATGCTTGTCCTCCAGTGCATGGATGGCTGAACATTAGCCATTCTCTCTGCCTTTGACTCTTTGTCTCTCACCTACTTGGTTGGTATAGCTTCAGCTGCTTGCGGGAGAATCTGTGTGTGTTTGGCTTGAGCCCTCTGTCTTCGTATATTACAGTTTTAACCACATCTGGGAGCTCTTGGATTCCCAAGATACTGGATACAACCTCCTTGGGAATAGTTTCAGCTTCTGAACCTTAAAGAATTAGCAAGAGAGTGAGGGCAGAGACCAATAAGATTAGAATTTGTTTCCTCTAAGAGAACAAATAATCAGTGGGCTATGGAAATATGTCAAGAGTTGTTTTTTTCTTCCTCTGTCCAAACTGAATGACATCGAATTCATAAAAGAAGCAGTCATCCTGTACTTGCCTGAGCATATCTTGGCAGAGCATCCTTTTTAGCATATTGGTGTGGTGGGAAAAAAGCCACAGTATAAGCAGATGTAACATTCACCCGAGGTCTGCACCTGTCCCTCCTGTGATTCTGCTGGAAACAACCCATCCCGTCCCAAGAAAAAGTGCATAAATTCGACAGGCAGCCAGCTGCCCTGCCACACAAATGTTCTGTGGCTGCATCCAATGGGACGATGTTGTCCCTGTTGTGAGAAGCTGTAGGGATGCTGAGATCTATGCAGTTCTGGGCTTGTGAGTGTGAGCCACTGGTCCTTCTAGTCAGGCCTGTGGAACACAGAATGCTCTGACCTAGAAGGGCTTGTTAATACTTGTTGGAACATGATTCCCCATTTCAGAGTTATCTTGAGGAAACTGCTTACTTCTTCGTCTTAGATGAGTCTGTCTGGTCTTGTCGGTGCCTCCAAGAGTACTCTCAGCATCTTCAAGCAATTATAAGCCGGCTTCTAGGACCAGCTCCCCTGAGTTTCCTACTAGCCAAGCAGGTGTGAGATAAAGGATCTGGCTAAGGGGTGGGCACATGGCGCAACTTCCAGTAATACTTATTTCTGCCACAAGAGAGGATTGTTGAGGTGCTTGCTCCTATTTAGGCCTCCATCAGCACCACATTGGCATAAATGTCAGGAGAAAGAGCTACTTGCTTGCCAAAGTCTTATTTTTATTTAGATCTTTCAACATATGATTTTAACATTTGCTGAAGTTGCTGAGGTGCTTGGGACCCTCTGGTCTCTGACGAGGCTCCTCCCAGGGAGACTCTGCTGCTTCCCAAGACAGGAGAAGGCAAATCTTTGCCCTGCCACTTTAACTTCCTTGCCTCAGGCTCTGTGTAGGAAGGGTTCTGTGTAGGAAGCAAAGGTTGAAAAAGGCTTCCTTGGTTTAAGCAGAATACCGAGTTTGCCATTTTCTACTGGGCTGGGGGAGCAGCTTGGCGAACTGATGCCAACAACAGTTTGCCAGGACAGTTTGGAGAGTCTGATAGAAAGAAGAGAGGAAAAGAGCTTGAGAGATTTCTGTGCTGTTGTTAAGTGAATGTTGGGTTATTATGGACCTATAGCTACTTTTCACTGATTGTAGATCAGTGAACATGAACAGGGGTCAGGGGACTGTGCTAACTAGTTTCTCAACTTGACACAAGCTAATGTCGCTGGAGAGGAGGGTGAAGGCAAGCCTGTGTGGCATTTTTTAAGTTAGTTATTGATTGGGGAGAGTCCAGTCCATAGCTGGTGGGGCCACCTCTGGGCTGGTGATCCTGGGTTCTGTAAGAAAGCAGGCTGAGCAAGCCAGAGAGGGAAAGCCAGTAGGCAGCTCCCCTCCACAGCCTTTGCATCGGCTCCTGTCTCCAGGTTCCTGCCTTGCTCGAGTTTCTGTCCTGACTTCCTTTGATGGTGAACCGTGATGTGGAAGTGTGAGCTGCATAAACCTTTTCCTCCCCAAGTTGCTTTGGCTTTGGTATTTCATCACAGCAACAGTAACCCCGACCGAGACAGATGGGCACTGTTCATGGAACAGCCAGCCTTACGGATAAATTAGACACACATTGCCTTTAGATATTATAGGACTTCTGCAAGACAAGTTCATTTATTCCTGCTTGATAGATGAGCAAGCTGAGGGTCCATTGCCAAACTTCCGCAGTACCATACAAGACAGATGAGCATCCATGTCCCAAGGATGTCTATGCTCTAATTTTCACAGCATGGAGCTATGCTAGGTCGGGGGGGGGGTAAAGGAAGAGTACAGGTGGAATTAAGTTCGCCAATAAGCTGATCTAAAGGAAAATGGTCTTGGGTTATGATTGGGGCCACTATACTTAGGAGGGTCCTTAAGAACAGAGACAGGAGGCAGAAAGATGGCAATTGACAGGTAATGTGTTATGAGAAGAACTCAACTGGTCATTGACAGCTTCAGGCAGCAGAGAGGCCCTTGAATTAAGAATGTGGATGGTTCAAGTATAGGAACTGGCAAGGGGGACTGTGTCTTCCTTTGAGCCTCCAGAGTGCACAGTAGCTAGCATCCTGATTTTAGTTCAGAGAATCCCATGTCTGGTTTGTGATCTCTAAGCTGTAAGGTAACACAGGTATGTTGGCATGAAGTACTAAACTGTGCTGATTTACTATAGCAATGGGGAAGTAATGGAGTCTCTGGGGGGCAGAGATAGAGCTAAAGACAGAACCCAAAGTCCATCTTCTCTCCCAACTTCTGTAAGTTGCTAAGTACATAAAAACGCGCCCAGCAAAAGCCCAGTCGGTCTCCTTGGTGAGGGTCCCTTTGGCCCTTTCCTGATTTTCTGATATGCTCAGTCCACAGGCTGCTTCTCCCCCTCTGCCTTGCCTTAAACGAGCAGATTCTCGCTGTAAAAGAAATTGATTCTTCACTCTAAAGTAGGTCATTATAACACCGGTTTTAAATCATTTGGTCCCCCTCTCGTGAAATACAGACTTCACTTTAATCTTCTGTGCATTTACCAGCATTAAAAGAGGCCCATAATTTGTGAAAAATGGAGTTCCCCCCACCATCAGTCACCTGGACATATGCATACCTTTCTCATCCCTAAGTCATACCCAGAAGGCTGCAGGAGAGATGTCCTACATCCACACCGGCAGCAGGTCTTCCCTCGGCATCGACACCCAGGAAACCAAGGTCACAAACATAACAAGACAGGGGGCTTCAGAAGCCACAGGCTTATCTCTTCACGCCATTTCTTTCCATTTTCAATCCTCCTTCTCAGAACTCTTTATATTTAAGTAACTTTTCAAAATTTTCAAAATGTTTTAGATTTCACAAAGCCCCAAGCTACGTGCATTCTTTTGGTAAAATGTTGGCGTAGTCGAAGTTTGTATTGTGTTCTCAACTTTGCCCCTCAATGCTGGAGGGTGGCTCCAGGATTCATTAGAATTGCTGATCCACTTCAGGAGGTCACCCCCAAAGCATGGAGGACCTGTTCTCATATGGGGCTCATGACAAGTGGGCCACTGTAAAGGGCACAGGCATTGTGGTGAATCTAAATCCTCAGAGTCCAGTGGTGTGGATAAGAGCCTTTTGCAATGATGGTTTAATACTCTACCTGTCCTGCTTCATCATCCTTCCAGACTCTCTGGGTGCAGGGACCATATGTCTTCTGTGAATTCCTGGCTTCTAGCACAAGGTGTCTGAGACACAACTACTTATATTCTTTGGAATCTGGTACAGCTGGCCTCAAAATCCTAATTCTGGTGCATTCTTTTCGCACACCCTTTGTCGAGTTATGTTTGATTCATCTTTGGTTCATTTATAAATTGAGCTGCAAAAATCTACAGTGCTATGAGAACCAAACAGGGGCAACACACTTAAATCATATAGCAAAATCTTATTATTGCCCAGAGGAGACACACAATGAGAAAGCACAGTGGACATGACCATTGCACACATCAACTCAGAGAAGCTGTGATTACCTGAACAACACCTGCACAAGGTAAAGCCAGCTAAAACTCCATTCTGAATGGGGGAGGAGCTCAGAATTTTTTTTTTTCGAGACAGGGGTTCTCTGTGGTTTTGGAGCCTGTCCTGGAACTAGCTCTTGTAGACCAGGCTGGTCTCGAACTCACAGAGATCCTTCTGCCTCTGCCTCGCAAGTGCTGGGATTCAAGGCGTGCGCCACCACCACCCGGCTCAGAATTTTTTAAATGGGTTGAATTAATATACTTAAATATGTCTAGATTGAGAACTAGTGTGCATGGGAAGCTGTTTATAAGCCCCAGTAAATTATCTCACTACATACTCTCTCTCTCTCTCTCTCTCTCTCTCTCTCTCTCTCTCTCTCTCTCTCTCTCTCTCTGTTATATGGAGGTCAAAGGTTAGTGTTATGTGCTTTTCTCCATTGTCATCCACCTTATTTTTGGAGACAGGGTCTGTCGCTGAACATAGAACTCTCTGATTGGCTCGTCTGGCCCCTCAGACCCTGGAATCTTCTTGTTCTCAGGATGCTGGTACTCTAGGCAAAGGCTTCCTTCGTGGGTGCTGGAATTCGAGGTGAAGGCTGCTACCCCTGGCTTCCTGCGTGGATGCTGGGATTGTTTTTGTGGTAGACACTTTGCTCACGTCTCCCAACCCTTCTTCCCCCTATCTCGTTTTACTCAGTGTTCCTTTCCTAATGTTATAATAATTCATGGAAGGGAAAACTTAGTGGTGCAAAGGATTATTTCAGAACACCTCCATGTGTTTTAAAAAGTAACTTAAACGAGCAAAGACCCAAAGCCAATTCTCTATCCTCATATTTTCTGGAGGTCTGAAGGGAAGGACTCCGTAAATCTGGAAAAACCATATCCAGAGCTAATGGAAGTAAGACTTTATAAGGCAGGAAAAGTACTTCCAATCTCGCTGGATGAAGCCCAGCGTTTGTAACCAATGTGACTGCTGTGGCTTTGCATGTTAAACAACAACATCTTTGTTTGAGGAACCACATGTACATATGCTTGGCTTTCGGAGCAGCAGCATTGCAATATGGCGCCAGAAATTACAGCCAGTCTTGATTTCACGGCAAAGATAAATTCTGCATAACCTAAAATTGCATTGCTGTAGGGAACTGGATTGTCAGTTATGATTTTTAATCTTTGGGCCCTTCCTCCTTATGTCCCTTGTGATATTATTCCTTCCTTCATCCCCTAAGCAGCCCCCTTTGTTAGGAAGGACATGCTTGTGTTGGTAAAACAAAACCCTCCCTTCCAGGTTCTGCCCCCTTTCACACAAGAGCTCACGTTGGAAGTAGGGTAGGTCTCCTTTCCCTGTCAGCTTCCTTTTCCCATCAATATCCCAGCATGCTTGAAGGCTTAAAACAAAGCTAGATTTGAGTCATCCAATCACAGAAAGCATCTAAAAAAATGTCTGAGCAGGTGAAAAACGCTCCGCTGTACATGGTTGCTTCACTCCGAAGTGTCCAGGCAGAATTTGAGTGGAGAACAAGCATGAAGAATCATAGAACAAGATGCAATTGTTTTCACCCAGTTTCAGGTGCCTAAACTCAGTATATCCTTGACCCACGTGAGACCCTGCTACCTAACACCAGTCTGCTAAGACTTTCCAAGAGGCTTCTACTTGCTCAGACTCCTACCTCGACAGCCACCAGGTGGAGAGAAATCCCTCATGCATAAGGGTGAAGTAGAGAGAAGGTAATTCTTGAATAAAAACAAACCATAGAATGAGGCTGATGAAATCTAGTGATTCAGTTTGTGGCAGCTTCGTGGCAAGGCTGTGACAATGCGGTGGCATTGGACTGCAGTGGTTTGATGTAGTCTGTGGCCTGGTAGTTCATAGGTGTTGTGCCAGGAGGAATTGGAGTCTGATCTTCACTTTAAAGAGAGGTGATCGGAGGGCCTTGGGGATATCAACATCTGCTGGGGTTGCCGTTCACATTTACACAGGGCAGGATCCAAAGTGTCCCCTCCCTCTTCTCTCCCTGATTTGTTCCTACGAAGGGTGATTTGGGACCCAGGCTCAGTCTCTAGTCTCAAACTCCAGACACGGAAGTGTCCACAGAACCCACTTTAGCTATCTTAGTTACTCTTCTATTGCTGTGATGTTTTACACCAGGACCAAGGCTACTTATAGAAGAATCTATTGGGCTTTCCATTTCAGAGGGTGAGCCCATGACCATCATGGTGGGGAGCATGGCAGCCGCAGCCGTAAGCAGTCAGGTAGGCAGGCAAGACACTGGAGCAGTAGCTGACAGTTTATGTGTGGAGACAACAATCACAAAGCAGAGGGAGAGAGCTAACTGGGAGTTGCATGGGTGATTGAGACCCTCCAGTGATGCACATCCTCCAACAAGGCCACACCTAATCCTTCTCAAACAGTTCCACCAAACAGGGACCAAGTGTCCAAAGACATGAGCCTATGGGGGACTTTATCAATAAAACTAACTCATTAGCCTTCTCCTTCATTCTGTATGCTTGGGGAAATGAGAGTGAGTGACTATCTCCTTGAAGCTTCCAGAAATTGCTGTACAACTCAGAGACCAAGCACTATGACTTCAATTCCCTTACATGTAATGGAAACCAGGAAACTGTTTATTGCTTATTATCTCTGGAGGAGTGAGCCACATAGAGTCACACAGACACA
>NC_022015.1:45797300-45805526 GCF_000317375.1 Microtus ochrogaster | reverse complement strand
ACACACACACAGATGGACAGACAGATAGACACAGATACATACACATGTGGAGAGAGAGAAAGACAGACTCACAGACACACAGATACATGATTAATTATGTAGGGGAAAATAATGGATATCCAAGCCTCCCTTTCCATGGCTGGGGCTACGGGTGAAGTTTAAGTTTGAGTTCAGAGGAAAGCAGCCCCAGCCTTATAGTCCATTTCTTTAGACTTTCACAGTGGGACCTGTGGCCTCACCCTGAGACCCAGCCCCCACTGCTTGCATTTAGTTATTAGCACTGCCTGTTTTCTGTGATTTTGTTTTTGAAAGGAGGGAGGGTGATAGCTGGCTTGGACAGTCAGGAGCCTTGTTCTGCCTTCCAATTCCTATTCTGTTGGTTAGCGTCTCATTTTACTAATGCACGCACTGATGGTGCCGCCTGGATCTCTTGACTTATAACACGAGCAAACTGCCACTGTTTGGCAAGTGCCATTCAGAGAGCTTTACATGTAACTTATTTCTTCCTCACAAGAACCTTTGCTATGAGTATTGCTGCAGTGAAGTAACAGCTGGGGATATCGAGTCATGAAGAAGTTATATGAGTTTTCCCCTAAAGTCACATAGTGACTTTGTGAATGAATAATTAGTGAAGAATTTGGGTTTGAAACCCAGGCAACCTGACCCAGACAACATCCTGGCATTCACCCTATGAGACCACCATCAGGGGAAGGATACTGCATTGGGATGTGTATTTAGGTTCCCTGGTAAATGGAATGGTATTATTTACTTTTCTTTTTTTCACTTTGCTGTGACAAAAATATCTGACAAAAGCAACCCAAGGAAAGGAAGATTTATTCTGGTCCCCAGGTTGAGGGTGCAGTCTATCATGGTGGGGACTTCATGGCAGCCGGTGCCTAAGGCTGCCGGTCATATTGTATCCACGGTCGGAAAGCAGAGAGACGCATGCTGGTTAGCTTGCTTTCTCCTGTCTGTCTAGGCTCCAAGCCCATACACGGCACCTTCATAGTCAACACAGACCTTCCCACTCAAGCTAGTCCAGGAACTCTCTCAGGTATATGCAGAGGTTTCTCACAGAGGAGAGTCTAGACCCTGACAAGTTAACGATCAGTGTTGAGCATCACAGGGACCTAGAAAGCTGTGGCTCATGATAGTAATTACTTTGTATTTGGATTGGGAGATTAAGGAGAGTTTAAGTGATAGGTCAATCGCATAACAAATTTCTGGGGAATCGGGTACATGTCTCGACAAAATGGTTTGGGTAACTGTCGGGTCACAGCAGGAAAAGGAGCAGATAGAGGCACTTGAGGCACTCTGCTGAGGACGGCTGGGTACCAAGCAGGAAGTCACTAGAAGGAGAGAAAGGTATGCAATGGCTCAGTTTTGGGCTGGGGTTTCTTTACGGGGGCTATACATAGCTCACTTCCTGTGGTGGGTGGAATCCTGCTACCTGCTATTGAGAATGAAGGACTAGCCCAATGGCGGAACCTGGAAAGTCAAATGAAAGAGAACTTTAGAGATGATCCCAATTGGCAGCCTGTGGGGTACCTGGAGAAACTCATCTCAATTTTAGATACTACAAATGTTATATTAGTTATCGAATTAAAAAAAAAAGGTCCATGTCATCTCTACATCTGCAATTTACTTTGATGGACAAAAGGATTTGAGAGCATGGCGCCTGCTCTCATTCTACTGTTGCTCTCACTGAATTCATCTCCTGTCTTAGCGGAGACATTTGGGATGCGTTCCCACAGACTCCGTCATTTTCTGTGATGTTTTACTCATAGGACTGCTGGTCCCTGTCAGCACTGTGCCCTTCTGTAGGCAGCGTAATAACCAGGCTAGCTTAATATGAAACAGCAAATTTTAATGAAGGGATATCTTACAACACCAGCGATCCAGCGATGAGCAGGAAATACAAACAAAGAGGCCGGTGGGGCTCAAGCTCGCCAGATTTATATGTAAACATTAGCCAGAGGCGAACACGCCCCCAATGGGCTGGGCTTATCCCTACACCCTTCCTACCCAATTTGACAAATGCTCACGCGGAGGATGTGAGTGATGGCTGGTGAGATCTAACCTGGCTTTCATTCCTGAGGTGCTGTGTGAGGATTCTCCACAGTCGTGTGGTCATTTTCATACACAATCCTCATATAAAGCAGCTGCTAGGATTTATGAGTTGAACTGCCTGGGCTTTGGTGGTGTTATGGCTTGAATGTGTTAAAACTTGTACTGTGAAACCCTCATATGCAGGATGATGGCATTAGGAGGTAAGGCTTTGGGAAGGTGACCGGGTCACGGAGTAGACTATTGTGAATGCAATTATTGCTGTAATAAGAGAAAGCTGCCTTTTCCACCAAGAGCAGAGCGCTATGTATGAACCAGACATCTAATTTGCGGATACCTTGATATCAGCCTTCTAAGCCTGCAAAATTACGGGACGTATATCTCTGTTGTTTGTTAGACATCTACAGGACGTTATTTTTCTCTGGCATTCCAACAAGACGAAGGCATCTATAGCACGATGCTGCAATACTGCCCTTCTGAGAAGATGAATGGGCAGGGAGGAGTGGCTTATACTCGAAAGCCGCAGGAAGCAGCTCTTACAGCACGCTGTTGCTCGCACAGCCGTGATGTGATTGCTGTGGCAGGTGTCTCAGACCCTGAGCTATTGCAATGAGCAGTAACATGGGGTAGGGGGGTAGGGATCTCCAGTGGGAATGAAGGACTGTCCTTGAGAAAGTATGGCCGTAACCTCGGCCACTGCCCTGGGTACTTTTATTAGGATTATTCAGCCTTGCTAATAGGCTGGATCTCAGCCAGGTAATTCCTAAGAAATCCTTGGCTCTTTCAGCAAATCCACCCGCATTGCTTCTTCTCTCCTCGCACACTCCCATTTCGTCCTGGGGTTTTTGTGGCCTTTCCCATTGCCAAGCCTCAATTCTTCTTTCTGAACCCAGTGGCCTTGGCTAGCAGCACTTACAGTGGCTGAATAAACACATGCTGAGGAAATGACCCCGTGAGTCAAGCATGGGCCGCGTGGGATGAACTCGGATCCCAGGCCCCCATATCAAAAGCTGAATGTGGCAGCACGTGCCTGCCATACCAGAGCGGGGAGGTGAAGACAGGCCAATCCTGATGCCAGCCAGCCCTGTCAATCAGAAAGCTCCAGATGCAGTGAGGGAAGAGATAAAGCAGATAGCAGCCCCATGGGATAGGACCTCTGGTCTCTAAATGCGCAGGGGCACATACACATGCACATACATGTATGCAACACACACATGGATGCACACACATACACGCATGCACACTGAACCTGTGCTTGTAAATGTGATCCTCAACCAGAATTTTGAAGAAGGACTTGTAATTTTCTCCGGTTCAATCGCCCAAAAATACTTTCATTCTTATAGGTGCTTTTCAGAGTCAGATGGGTCTGATTTTTCTGTCTACTCTCCGGTTGTCTAACTTCCAGACGAGTTAGTGACCCCTCTGACCACCTTCCAAGATCTGTAAAATGGGAACAATTGTTTTGCAGAAGCACTCTGAAGAAGAAATGCCAAGAGGTGGTTGTAAAATGTGTCCCATAGCCTCTGGCATTTTAACGGCCATCGTGGGACTTCAGCTTTCTGTCTGTCCTGGCCTTAGAGATAGGCCTATTATGGATTGGAAAATCTGTAGAAACCGTGAGGAATTCTCTCGGAAACCAAAAGGAGTGGGTACCTATTATAGACAAAGTGCCTCCAGGATTTGTCCGAATCATTGAAGAAAGGAACTGAAGGAGAGGAATTCCGTGTATGGCGACTAGAGAACGGGACTGAACTTTGACTACCAGTAAGAAAGGCAAAAACGCCCTTCTCTGCTCTGTCCTCAGAAGGACAGTAACTTTCTCAGCATGGACACTCAATAACTATGGCTGACTGACAGGCCATGGAATGTTATAGAAAGTTTACAGGGCAGGGAATATAATATTAATATCCATGCAATGTTTTTATGTTTTAATTTTGGCAGAGGAAGTCTGAAGCCTGGGGCGAAAGCTACTATTTTCATTTGCTTCACCTGAAGTTATATTGGCAGAGGCCCTCGGGGCAAAGAAGAAAAGGATTAGGTTTGGGAATGGGCAAGGATATGAGGAGTCATAATAAAATATCTAAGTGCAGGAGCTTGAGGAATAAACACGGATGGATTTCAGTCGGAGAAGAGAAGGATCTGGCATAAAGACATTTTGAAGGAAAAATAATACACCCATAGGGTAGGCTCTGCTGAACGGAAGGGAGAGTGTGAGAAGTAATGAAAAACTTTTAATATCAGGGAACTCCCTAAGAGGTGTGTGGATATTGTTGCTTTACATTGATTGAGGGCCCACTCTATGGGGCTGCCATCTGCTTGCAAACTCAATGCATGAAAATATGTTTTGGCAAAAGGATAAAGCTAGCATGAATAAAATGGAAGGATATATATTTTTTTCTATGATGTGTGTGTGTGTGTGTTGTGTGTGTGTGTATGCAGGAAATGAATAAAAGAGTGATGATTTGATAGATAAAGCCTTAATAAAATCATCTGTAAGTCAGCTGAAGCGAAGGCTAGTGTTTGCAATGTCATAATCACGATCTCATCTAAAGCAAGATCAGAGTTCTACAGAAAACGAATTTGCATTACTAGGATGGGAGTTTAGACTGACTTGTAGTTTAGCATGAGTGTGGCTGCATTTCTTGCTTATCAAAGTTTCCAAGAAGATCCCTGATGATGTTAGAAGTACTCATTAAGATGGATGTATCGGAGGGTCCTCTGCTATCACCTGAACCCTGTTAATGTCTTGTCTTTGAAGGTTTTTTTTTTTTTTTACAATTTTAATGAAATGTTTTCTTTGGCAATTTGATACATGTATATATAGAGCATTCTAATGTCACCTTTCCCACTTTGATCTCCCTCCTACACCTATTTCCGGTTCTCACATCCCTGTCTTTTTGTTTTGTGGTATGACTCACTGACTTTAACCTGGGCCATTGTTGTGACCATGGGTTTGGGCTATCCGTTGCATCATGGTGGGTTCATCAGGGGGCACAAAACAAGACAATGACTGCCTCTCCTCCAGAGTCTGTCAGTAGCCAGCAGTTCAGTAGGAATGGCTAGGGCCTCATAGCCCATCTCCTATCCATGACTGACTGATGACAGATGTTCTCATACAGGCCCACTGCAGGCAGCCGTAGCTGCTCTGAGTTCTTAATTGTATTGCTTGGAGGTCTTCCCAGTAAACAGCACCCTTCTCCACATTTCTCAGATCATGCTTTCTTTATAGTGCCTTCTCCACGGTGTTCCCTCAGCCTTAGAGAGGGTGGTGGCATAAATGTCCCATGTAGGTCTGAGCACTTAAATATTATTTATTCCGAGGTAGCCATGTACCTCTGTACTTGCTGCCATTCGTTTCATAGAGGACCTTGTCTGAATTAAGTAGAGAGTACATTTGTCTGCAGAGATAAACATAATATAGAGAAAGCAACCTGCCGCCGTGACAGAGTTATTAAACCTATACTCTAGTCACTACCTCGGGTCAGCTATATATGTATTTTTTTTTACAGTATTAAATAGGTGTTGATGACATTTGTGAGCTGAGCATGGTTTGAAAATGAAAAACGACTTGCCAGTCATGGTACCCTGTGCTTAATGTAGGAGGATGGTAGCCACACTGCTCTTAAAGCCTGGAGATAATAGATATTAGAGACCACCAGGGAGAGAACGGGGGAAGATGGGCCGCTGCCGGAACTCAGGACCTGAAGGAGGATGGCTTGCTATAAAACCATCTGGCTTAACCCACCCCCAGCACCTCCATCAGGGAGGTGTTTCCTCAAGGGAACACTGGGCTGCTTACACAGTTTCAGTTTATATATTCTTTCTTTTGGAATGTTTTGGGGATTATTTGATCAAGTTTGTATTTAACTTTAAGACTCTTCCAGAATAAGTCTTATTGATGTATTCACAGTTATTGGAAGTAACTTTTTGACTCATAAGAGAAACCTTGTTTTCTTCAACCAGTCTCTCAACTTTTGTCATTCTCTGCACCGAGTTAGGGTGGGCTGGCTTTGCCATGAAAACAGAATTTTATGATCAGGATCACTGAGTTAAGTTGCCTGCGTATTTTTTTTTCAAGTAGTTTTATAGAATTTTTGAGGGTTCAGATGTCTACAGTGAGATAACGCCATCACGGAGCAGAACTATGTCAGGGGATCCATTGATGTTAGGCGGTTTCCTTTTACTGAGTTGGAAGCCTTTGCTGGGCGTTGGGTTTGACTCTCTCTCAACATGGTTTTACAGCTTCCCATATCAACCAGAGCTTTGGCTTTGTCAACCCTCGCCACGGCTTGGAAAGTTCTGTTTATAGATAGCCCCGAGACTCCGTTATGATTTCCAGACCATTCTTTGACTGTCCCACTCTCCAACAGGTCTTTTCCAAGTCATCCATCTAACACTCCAAGGCAACCATCGAGACAGCAGCTAGCCTTTCCCATTCCTTTCCCTTGTCTTCCTAGTCTTATTAGCATATGTCGCGTTTTAATTTACAGATGCTAATCATCATATCATGACCTTAGGTACCAATCAACCCATCGTACATTGAAATAAGAACCGTTGGAGGGAGAACTGTGGTTGGAAGGTAAAATGAATAAAAAATAAATTAATAAGAAAAAATGTTAACTGTAGCATGCATTTAGCAGTCTGGTTTATTGGGCACCGTGGCTTACTGTAGAGTGCCTTAAATAGGCCGAGAACTATAGGCATACACCTAGAGTTTGGCCTCTCAGGTGACTATCATACAAAGGAACTTGAAAAGTGGCAGACAAAGGGAACTCTGCTGATGGGTTTGTGCTTACCAGGGTTTTCTGAAGGAAGTGGTTCATTACATTGAGGGTCTGGGTGTTATTCAAAGAGACTTAGGTCATCTAGTAGCTCATAGTTGGAATATTGTTAAGACTCATATTTGGTCCTGGAGCCATTCCATCAGCGCAGTCTGTTTGTGTCTGCACTCTGACATCCTTCTTGCTACAAAGGTTATGTCTTCCCTATCCCTGTTCTTCAGGAGGTTCCTCATTTGGATGTTTTATAAATGACATTTTCAGGAAGATTATTCAAAATGATGCCCACCTCATTATCCAGCTGAAGAACCTGGGTTCACACGGGTAGAGGTTGAAGCGGAAGTGGCACGGTGAATGTCTGGGTGCTCTATAGACGTCCATGATAAAACGGCACGACAGGCACTTCACCGTATGTGGAAGAATGCCAGTTGGTTTTGAGATGGTCATTATTATCATTAGGGTATGTCTGAGATAGTGTCTCAGTGTGTAGACAGTGAGTTTAAAGCCAGTTTCAGCCTCGTGCTGGGATTGTAGGTGTGGCAAAATGGCTGTGGTGGTTACTACTGACCAAGATATCCAGGCTTTATTCTGAGGATTGTCGTTTAACTGAGAAGGGGCAGGAGGTGGTGGCAGTGAGAGAAGAGAGTTAGGTAGAAAAAGAAGGAGGAACATAGTGTACATGTGACTCAGTATTCAGTTACATAATGGTTATTTTTTAAAAATGGAGGTTTATTTTATCTCAGAGTTTGGGAGATTACAGAAAATGGCTTTTTCTCGTTGTTCAGTCTCCCGTTGCTGTTACTTATTGCTACCACGTGGTGTCGCTGTTGGGGTGGAGTCCTGCCTGGTGCTGGTTTGCTCATCTGCTGTGACTGATTGCTCATTAGGTTCCTACTCCTAGGACTGACAACTATTGTGATGGAGCTTGCTAGCTGGTGGGTTGTGGAGTTACACTGGAGGGATGGGAATAAGAAATAAAGACCGAGGGGCATGGTTAGGTGTGTTTACAGTTAGAGCACCTACTAGAGAAGGCGCTAGGCAAAACAAACACTAAGGGTAGAAATGGCCATGAATCAACCTCTGGTTTAAAGTATGTCTATTAATTATCACTGGGCTCACACAGGTAGCTTCCCTTTATTTTATTTGTACATGAACCTAAACTCCTATTGTTCTGTTCAGTTGGAATCTTCTATGAGCTGAGATCCAATTGATTTGGGAGCAAGGAGGGAGTTTACCTGGATTATAGGGCTCACAGAACTGGGAAAATTGGTCACCCTATCCAGCATGTTTGTGCTTGTTACCAGTAATATGTGATCAGAAAGTTTTTAGAATGACTTAACTTCTGTTAGCACTAGAACTAGAGGGAAACACTGTATGTACA
>NC_022015.1:45761386-45796915 GCF_000317375.1 Microtus ochrogaster | reverse complement strand
GGTACTTGTTTCCCGATAACACACATGATCTGTTCTTGTTCCAAGGAATCCCCTGACCACACTTACTATTGTTCCCACTAGTGCTGTCTTTAGAAAGCATGCTCTTCGTCACTGTGGGTTTGTGTATGTATGTGTGCACATGTGTGCACGTGTGTGCACAACGTGAGATTGTGCATGAGCTCATGCACACGTGTCTTTGTTGCTATGGCAGAATCCCTTAGCTAGGGGAATTTCTAAAGGTAAGAGTTTTATTTTGGTTCACGGTTTTGGATATGGACAATCTAGACTCAGGTGGCCACATTTGATGAGGGCCTTCACTGTGTCTTGTCATAGGGAAGTTGGTAGGAGAGCCGTGAATAGAAGAACTTAGGGGAGCCACCAGCCTCTCTTGTGATAATTGCTCTCATGAATCCTAATCTGGTCCCATGTAAGCTAACCCACTCCTGTGAGACTAGCATGAATCCCTTCCCTAATGTGGAGCCCCCACTACCTGCTTACTTTCAATTCTGCCCCTCCTTTGAAGTATTTCACCATCTTGCAACACTTGCTCTCTGGAGACTGAGTTTCCATTATACAAGCCTTTTGGGGACAGACCATATCTAGCCAAATCCAGGAGCCATTGCATTGACAGTGAGGCACAAATAACTCAGGAAATGTAGCTTACCTAATTCAGTGACACTTTCAGAAAAGCTGGACCTTGAAGTGAAATGAGTCACCTGATTAATTTTGGAATTTGAGGTTCATGGGGTCACACAGCTCTTCTCAAGGAAGCCCAACTCAAGTGTCAGGCTTGTGACTGTGCTGTTTGCTTCTCCTCTGAGACCCCACAGCTCCTCGGGACCATGAGCACCAAAAGCTTTTTGAGTGGTTAAAATAAATCAGCCAGGCAGAATTCATGGCTGCACTTAAATGCTGTTCCCTCTATAGCTCCACCCTTTCTCAGCAGTCTCCACATTTGAGGTGACAAATTGGACAAGTAGGGGGGCTTTTGGTGGCAAGTTGACTTTATGTAAAGTTCTTAGGTGTTGGAGGAGGCTCCTTCAGCCCCAAAATAATCACACAGAAATTGTATTAACGAAATCACTGCTTGGCCCATTAGCTCTAGCTTCTTATTGGCTAACTCTTGCATGTTAATTTAACCCATTTCTATTAATCTGTGTATCACCACGAGGTCATGGGCTACCAGCAAATTTTCTGCGTGTCTGTCTCTAGTGGCAGCTCCATGGCTTCTTTCCGACTCTGCCCTTCTTTCTCCCAGCATTCACTTAGTTTTTCCCTCCCTAGCTCTGTTCTTTTGCCCTATCACAGGCCAAGATAGTTTCTTTGTTCATTAACCAATAAAAACAACACATAGACAGAAGGGCCTCCCACACCATTTAGGGTCTGTCCTTCAGGCAGATGCATCAGATTAAGGTATGAACAAGGGAATAGTTGTCACATTTGTATCACAAAGGCCTGCATCTGGTTTTGGAAGAAAGCATTCCTTTCTATATGCCTGAGAGTCTCCTTCTAAGTCTTGCATTTTAAATAAATCAGTCGCTTATCAGTTGATTTGTATTCTCTGGATTCATTTTGTTCTAACTACCACCATCTTCCCTCCCTGGATTATATCCTTTTATAAATGCTGTGGATATAGGCACTGATCCCAAGGAAACCTCTTGATCTGTTTCTTTCTGTCTCTCGAGTTCCCCTCTGGCAAGAAGCTCATAAAGGGTGTCAGATGCTCACTCAGGATTCATCTGTGACAGGCCCAGTTCCCAAGCGTCATGGAACATCAATAAGCAGACAGTGCCCACTGGGGGATGCCCACGTGCCTGAGGTCGGGCATCAGTCATGCGGTGGCTCAGCGCTGACCCAGCTCCAGATTCACGGCTGCTGTCAGCTGTGCAGTGCGCTGCCTGAGAGTCACTCCGGCCTGTCTGAAGGAGGCAGCTGTTGTAAATTACAAGTGCAGATCCAGAGGATAATTCTTGGCTTTCAACGTGCTGCAGAGGCTTTGGCAATTAATTTCCTCTGTTCTTTGCGTAGCCAAGGATTCTCCACATTATTCATCTCTCTGGGCAAAAGCCATCGGTGGCTCCTGAGTTATTTTCTCATTAGGCTTATGATAGGAATTACCTGATTGTGGATGGCTTGGCTTGTAGTTCATTTTGCAGGTGCATTCTGACTAGGCATGGCTTCAGCAGTAATGCAATCAGTCTTAAGCTCACAAGGCAGAGTTCAGGGACGCATTTCCATTTGACCTGAAAGTACCTGCCTGGCACTTTCAAATCTGGAGGCATAACTTGCTGATGCCTTAACATCTGGGGGTGGCTGGCCTCTCTGTGTGCACCTGGCAAGACCCAAGTAGCTTCATTAGAGACCTGAAACGGGCTCTCGTTTCCAACATCTTTCTAGTACTTGGATGAGAAAACAAAATGCAAGCAGCAAAAACACCAGCCTTTCTCACCGAGAACAGAATGGGGTGTGGGAGGACCCCAGGCCCTCAGAACTGTGGGTGGGAGTCGGAACCCCAGAGTTCCAAGTCCAAGTGTTCAGAGAGAATTCAGAAGAGCAACATGGCAGTGGGGGTGTCTTCTGCAAGACCCGTTTAGCAAGATCTCCTCAGGACATATTTGATTTTGTTTTTCTGCTTGTAGAGGGTTGATAAAATCATAGCCCTCATACTGCTCCTGATTAGCAGTGTCTCTGCTGGATGTGTTGGCTGGCCCATGCTGCTGCTAAGTCAGTAGACAGAGCAATACAAACTCTGTGGTCTTGTGGAAACTCCTAGATAGGGCCAAGGGCATGAGCCATGTTCAGATGCTTAGCATGCTGCCTGATTCCCAAGGGGCCAGCATGGGCATTCTGTATCCCAAGCATAGAAACCAGGATGCTCCAGCTTCCCCAGAAATGTTTAAGAAGCAGTAGTTCAAAGGGTTATGGTGAAGTAGACCAGGCTGGTCTGGAGTGTTCTTAGATGTCTTTGTGCTTAGAAACCTAATTCATGTGATGTGATCCATTCTTGATACTGCTCCCAGGGCAAGACTGAATACTTTGTATTCGGTGGATGGATGAAAGGATCAGGATGCGGGTCATGAGGCCCTCATCTTGGTATACACTTTTTGTGATACAACTCACTTGCTTTCTTCCCCTCTTGTTTTAGAAGCAAAATTTCCTTACATACCATTCCCTGGCTGCAGAAGTAGCCAGCTTGCTGTAATGTAATCCAAACTGCTCATTCTCTCTGAGGTGTGATGGTAGGTAATGAATAATTTAATGTACTGTCCTCAAAGGGTTATGTACATTTTAACAAGTGACAGGAAACTGGAGACAATGATCACGGATTCAAAGCCTGTGTGGTAGTTGTGATTCTTCTGAGCCAGGCAGCCACCATCTTGGGGGAGTTCCTCTGTGCCCTTTTGCAAATGGAGCATCCCGGTTGGGCTTGCTGACGGTTTATGCTCTCCATGGAAGGATGGGGAGGACCGAAGGTCCTCATCTAAGTATATAAATACTCCTTTACTGCCGGGCAGTGGTGGTTCACACCTTTATTCCCAGCACTTGGGAGGCAGAAGCAGGTGGATCTCTGTGAGTTTGAGGCCAGCCTGGTCTTCAAGAGCTAGTTCCGGGACAGGCACCAAAGCTACAGAGAAATTTTGTTTCAAACCCCCCCTCCCCAAAAAAATACTCCTTAGCACCTGTGGTATGCAACTCTGACTTAATTGTGTGTGGTATCAGGAGGGGCTTTAGTACATAAGGGAGGGTGATTGTGGGGGGTATGGGACAGCCTTACTCCTTTAAAGCTGGCTAAAGGTTTTCCACGTTTGGCCAATGAAGGGAGGAACATCCATGCCCCTGTAAGCAACCCCTAACCTTTGTGCTGTAAAGATGCCTAATAAACTCTTTGGTTTTCCAGAGTGAACTTTGGTAGTATCATGTCTTGGGTTGTCTTTGGGACCTTAGGAGAAATGGTAGATGTTGCTAGTGTTTTCTTCAGGGAAGGAATTTTAGCAACACTCATAAATGAATCCTAACATTTCAAAGGGTGAGGCAGGAGGATTGCTGGAAGTTTCACCCAGCCTCAGTAAGCCCTGTTTAAAAACTCATATTTAAATGGACATTTAAGTTGTTCACAAGGCATCGTTTTGAGGAAAGGGAAGCTGCTTCTGCCTTTACCACGGTACCTGGCTACTTTCCATGCCTTTGGCTCCCTCTCATCCCTCCACCCACCGGATGAAACTGTGGATGTTCTGAAAGATGATCGATCCTTGAAGTACCCAAATTGCTCTGGGACAGTGTCTCATGACTTAACTTGGGATACTTATTGAGAAATCCTACCATGGTCCCTGACAGTGTCACAACCATAGGGGGCAGGTTACCCTGACAGATGCAGAGGCAGGTTCACTGCTGCCTGCTTTCCAGAATTTTCCCCATCAAACAAAATGTGTGTGGGCCTAATGAGTCTTGAAAATAATTTGTAGCTCTGACAACCTCTTTTTATGGCAGGCATGTGTTGAACACGAAGTCATAACCATCAGTTCTTCAGTGGGAGGGAACGAGGAGGAGACAGCTCTCTTTTCGGGGAGGTTGGGAGGCTGAGCTGTGTGCTCCTAAAGCAGCTTGCCCAAGGTCATTCAGCAAGTTGGCAAATGGCACCTCCTCCTTCCCAGGCCAGCTTGTCATCGTCCTGTATACCCGTCCTCCCACTGCGGAGGCAGAGTGTGCTGGAGTCTGTCTTCTTGCTGGGGCTGCAGGGAATGTGGGCTCAGCAGTCTGTTTTGCAAAGGCTCAGAATCCAGTGCCAGGCATTTGTTGCAGGTATGTGCTGAGTGTTCTTCTCTCACCTCTGCATTTGGAGCATTCAGCATATAACCATGCAATTAATTCATTAAAAAAAAATAAAAAAAAACCCTACTTGCAGGTCACCTTTAAAACAAAGGAAGAAGCAATTTTGAATTTAGCAATTTTTCATTTTTGACATCTAGTACCACCTCAAGCTCTGCGGTTACAAATAACGCTGGTGAGGAACGGGTTCTTTTATGCTCACTGGAAGAGAGGAGGGCTATACATTATGAATGGAACAAGGATAAAAGAATTGGCTGTGTGGTGCAAGATAGTTTGAGTACATTAATCAGCCCATCTCTTTTAGGGCGAGAATCATTTTTAAAAGTGAGTATGAAACAGAATGCAAACAATTGGTGCAGTGCAGGTCTGGTTGATGCACAGCAGACAGAGAAGGGCAAAGGGATAACTAGAAGGTACCCAGAACCAGGCGTGTAAGAGGCTGCTCCTTAAGGACAAAATAAGGCGAAGGAAGGAGTTTGGAAGAAGCACCCAGATGGCATGGGATCCCATAGGCAGTCCTGCAGTGCTTGGCATATTGGCATGCTTATTTTACAAGCAAAAAGTAGGTACCCTGCCCTTATTCACATTCTAAGATGGGGAGTGGTATCTACTCAATTAGCTCCATTTGGATTTGCTATGAAGAAATGAATGTTTTCCATGTATGGCTGCATTGGATAAGGAAGAGAAAGTATCTTGAGTAGTATATTACTAGGCAGTTCTGTTATTATGTGATATCAAGTATACTTTACAGTCAAAGAGGACTATGCCTTCGCTTGGAATGTATGGATTTTCAGTGTGTGCATGGCCTGTCTTTGATCAAAGTATTGGCATTTGGCACTGGACTGTAATGCAAAACTATGTCAATGGTAGTTTAAATAAGGCATTTTTTGTGTGAGGGGGGTCAGTTCTCCTGGAACTGGAGTTACAGACAGTTGTAACTGCTCTGCGGTGCTGGAGATTGAGCACAGGTCCCTTGAAACAACAACCAGTGCTCTTAGCCACTGAGTCATCTTTCCGGCCCTAAGGTTTTTCTTATGTATAGCAAGTCTAGTGGTAGACAGCCATGTGTTCAATGCCTCAGTCACATGGATGCTTCTTGCATCTCTGTGATTCTTTTGGGACACTCCCTCAGTGTTTCAAGATGGCAGCTATATAGATCCAGAAATCACGTTGATCTTCAAGGTGAAGAGGAGATTCCAGGATGACTAGCTTGGCTTATTCATTAAGAAAATAAAAGCTCTCAGAGACATTTCTGCTGATATTTCATAAACTGAAACTGTCAAATGCTACCTCTTAGCAGCCACGAGAGAAATAGTGCCAACAAGAAGGTAGCATTTCTAGTCTCTGTGCTTCCTTGTTAGCCTGGATCTCTACTCCAGGAGGCTGGCAGGGAAGACACCCACGGGCTCCCTGTCTCTGCCAACACTGAATAAAATAGGAGAAGCAAGACAATGAGACAGGTTGCACTGTCTGTCCACACACTCTTCCTAAATGGTGACAGAAGGTGGCTTTTTTTTTTTTTAGTGTTTCCTGGGCTGGTGGCCATTAGCTCTCCTTACCTTTCCAGGCTTAGGGGTGCCTGCTGTGCTAGCCCCCATGGGCACTGCAATGCTCCACTGGCTTTCTCTATTTCTCCTGGGGATCCTGATGGGTCTTGGGATGGGAGTTCTTTCAGCTATCAGTACTCTCTGCTTCAGATACCCGATTCCCTGAAAGGAGAGCCCCTAAGTTGGCTCAGAGTGGGTCAGGTAGCTGCCCGCCTTTAAAATACGCCTTACCCTTGTATAGTTGTGTTAACTAAAGCAGGATCATAGGACTTTAAAGTAGAATTTTTTCAGCAGTATAAATACTTGCCCAAAGTTGGGTCTTAGCATCAGTTGGATCTTACAAGACAGAGAAACACATTCTTATGTTTATCTTCCAGATGAGGAGGGTAAGTTATCCGCCCAAGTTTGCACAGAGAGTAATAGAACTGAAGTTTGAGCTCAGTTTCTGTCAGAGTTCAATGCCAGGAAGTTCGCTGACACTGGCAAGTGTCCTGTGCCCCTCACTTTGATTCTGTTTTGCTGTAGGCACCCATGTGCCACTGTTCCCCATTATTGCTCCAGATCTTTCATTCTATGAGCAGCTAAGTCTCCCAGGGATAGTTTTGTCCATGACTTTTCCTCTTGAGTCTTAGCCCTTCCTTATAGAAGGAGTCTTGAGAAGGAGCTCTGGAGTTGATCTTGGGTAGAGCACACTTTTCTCCCCAGGCTCTTTTATACTGAGATGATTTACTGTGTGTTTGTCCTGGGAGGTGTTCATTCCAGGAGCAGGGAATGACCCTTCTGCCTGGCACATAGTTTGTGTCCCCTCTTTGCCTCTTTGCTGAAGGCTTGTGACTTCTTTTAGGTTGCCACAGTCCTGGAGGGCAAGAATGATCCCACATGCTGATAGGAGCAGCTAGCGCTTTGCGGTCGGGAGGGAATGGACTTGGAGCTCAGAGAAGGTCACATGTAATTGGCTCATTGGTAATAACAGGTGTGTTTAGAGGGGTGAATTTCTTGACCCATTCCATTCTTGTGTTAAGAAATATGGGTGTACTATGTCAAGGAGGCATTTGCTACAGCCTGCAGTGCTGGGGTCTCCCTGTGGAGCCTAGGATACTCCAGTTGAGGGCAGCATGTCATTAGTCCTAGACACAAAGCCTAGGAGATTGTTATCAGGCCAAGAGCATATTCTGTGCAGTGTTGATTTTATTAGCTGATTCATGCTTTAATCCTCGACCTTCTTGGCCTGTGGGAACTGTATATTATTTAAATATTAGTATATCAGACAAGCACAGTTTAATAGCATGTAAAGTTAGCAGGAGCCTACAAATGTGTCCTCCCTTCGCCTTCCTGTTTATAAGACATAGTTGGGATCTTGGGAATCATCACTGTGGCCAACTTGGGCACAAAGCGGTAAAGGCACACAAACGTGCCAGCAACGATGGCCCTTCCTGAGCCCCAGGAAGCTGACTTCCCTGTGCTAGCACCGAACCCTGGTATTCTCACTAGGCCACAAGTTCTTAAAAATTGGGAAAAGCTTGCTGCACATAACCTTGTGTCAGTAAGACTTTGGGGATGAGAGCTAGCTGGGAAATGTGGCAGAAAGGCCATAGGGAGTAGCTGCTGGGTGTGGAGAGGCCTGATTCTGTAGGAGGGGAATGGACGGCTAAACAGGATTCTAAGTCTCTTTTCTACTCTGAGAATCTCAGGCTCCCAGGGAAAGCTGCTCATCCATAAAGGAGGACGGAGAGCAATATTGCTAAATTCTGAAAGAATGAGGTGACATCTACAAGGTCAAGCAAATTCAGAAGCTGACATTTGGGTCACAACTAATGTGGGTCAGAGAATAAAGCATTACTTTGACTCCAAAGGCATTTTCTTTTAGAGATGGGCAGGGAGTCTGAGAAGCAGGCGTGCCTGGCGTGACTAGACACAAAGGGCCCAGCTTCTCTTGAAGCCCATGAAAATCACCCAGTGCAACTACTGTCTTTGGAAAGCCTGAGTTCTGCGCCCCTCCCTCTTCTGTTTCCTCATTGATTTCTTCTAGTCTGATAGAGATGGAAAAGAATTCAGACATGAGCGAAGCCAGTATTCATTGGTTGGTGACTCCCACAGCCATAAATAAAATAAACACCACGTGTAAGTAGTAGGTGGTGGTTTTCAGAACAGGCAAGATAGGAGCTAAATGTATAGAAAGAATGGGCCCATTACAAGCTCGGCCTTATCAAAATGGTTGCCTTGGGGTGGAAGGAATGAACTGAATCCCCTCCCTAATTATTCTAAGTCTTTAGGAGAGAAACAGACGACTCACGTCAGGAGGCCTGTTACTGAACCTTTATCTCCCTTCCTTCTCCCTGCTGCCTAATCCTGGATTAAATCCCAAATGGATAAGATGCCTTTGCTAGCCACATTAGTGCAGCAAGCCTGGACCTGCCTGCTGCCAGGACATGCTTTTATTCTTTTGGAAAAACAAACAGGAAATGATGATGGAAGCCATTTGGAAACTGGAGGGGAAAAAGAAATAAATAAAAATAATAAAGCGATTACTGCAGGCGATCTGTGAACAGGAGGGAAAAACAAAAGACCAGGGATTTTGATTCATACCTTTGGAGAGGGCTTCCTTAATGACTGCTCTTTCAGGTCCCCAAAGCTGGGCTCATTTATCAGTCTGTGGTTTAATCCAAACCTATCAGGATGAAAATTCAAGGAGGATGAAGGTTAAGTGACAGGCACTCTGTCCTGGAAAGGATGGAGCTGATGGAATCTAGAAAACATGACTTAGAGACTGAGAGGGAAAAGCATCTCTCCGGCGCCACCCAAGAGGGTGTGATGTGGTGATGGGGACGTCTGGCCAGCTGTGCTCATATGCGCCGCACGTTTCCATAATGCTGCCATTAGCTGCACTCTGGCCACGAATTCTGAACTGCATCTTTCCTATATATCAATTTTCATAAATTTGAGGAGGTAAGTGTATCTTAATAGAATACAGTGGTATTAATTAGTGAAGAACCATTTTTAATACTAGTTAGTTGCTAGGAAGATGTCTGTAGCAAGGCTCTCTGGCCAGGTCTTCCTGCCAGCCCAGGTGCTTCTTGGGAAATCTGGTTTACTTGCCGTATAGTACAATGGCCAATAAGTAGTAGGTGCCCATTCGATACTTATTTAAGGCAAATTGAATTGTAAGGTGGTTAGCCTTTGGGGGGGCATTTTCTATACTGATTGAACCTCTTTTGATGGAATAGCCACCCTTGGCTATTAAACTTGTTACAGTGGCTTAGAGCTTGTTTTACGAATCAAATTTGAAATGATCTGAAGCTAGTCCTTTGGCTCCATTTTCTCCAAGTATGAAGTAGAGATACCGATGTCATGGAGTTGTTAGAAGATTGACTAGGCAGAGGGAAGTTGAAGGGAGATCACAGTCAATAAAGTGCTTGCTCTGAAGGCATGAGGACTTGGATTCCATTCCTATAATTCCCGGTAAAAATGCTGGGCAAGACTGCACATGCTCAAAACCAGCACTGGGTAGGTAAGGGCAGATGAATCTCTGGGTTTCCTGGCAGGTCAGAACAGCCTAAATGGGAAATTTCAGACCAAGTGGGACACCTTGTCTCAAATAAACTAGGGTGGATGGCAAGTGAGGAATGGCATCAAAAGTTGACTTCTGACTTCCACATGCATAAATCCACATGGACATTTCCTAACAGGCAACATACACACACACACACACACACACAAACACACAATGAAAGGGATTAATATTTATGAAAGTTCTTAGAAAAGAAACAATTATTGTGGGGGAAGTGGTTTGTTTTGCTGATGTTTTCAGTGCTGTGCAAGAATCAAATGTATACCTTTTTAACAAGTAAAAATTACGAGTGTCTATATAGAAACTTGATAAATATATTTGGCACAAGTAATGATGCTTCCTTTCTCTTTCATGTCTTCTTTTCCAGACCAGAAACATACTAAGACCATACTAAAAAGTGACAATTTGATATTTATGATGGTCGTGCACATCAGCCACGCCGTGTGACTGACCCTTCATCAGCAAAGGTAAAAAGTTGCCTTCTTCTTGTGTTTAAGAGTTGTGATGAGACACCATGAAGGTTTGCATGAGTTCTTTTCCTGCTTTTCTTTGAATCAGAGATTGGCCTCTGTGTCGGTTTTATGCTGTTTTAGTGGATTATTTCCTGTTTTTCTTCTCCTAATTAAAGAGTGTCTTACCCAAGGAGACGATTGGCTCAGTGACAATGACACTTCTTTGGCATTAAAAGCTTGGATGGCAAGTCTTTCATTGCCAGAATTCTCCATTTTCTGGTGAGTGGAGTGCTGCTTTGATCTTGCAACCCTTTTTGTCTATGTGTGGTTGAAAAGATGTCCTTTGGAAGAGGACCATGTGTGCTTATGGTTGAGCAAGATGCTGTAGTGACAAGCTGGAGTATTTGGAAGACTCACTCATGTCGCCTCTCAGACTCTGAGGGATGTGCTCTTCTGTGGTTTTGGCTGTTTCTGTAGCACGTCCTATCGTCTTCAAGAGAGATTGCGGAATCCCACTGGTTTTGTGGATTGTTTCCAGAGATGTTGGGGCATGCCCACTTCCTCCTTCCTCAGGCTACCCTGCAGGTAGGAGGCCCCCAGTAGACTTTGCCTGGCAGAGTTACATAGGCTGGAAAGATACTGCTCTCCGTAACCTGCCAGTCTCCCTTCCGTGTCCACGGTGACACATGGCACTGAAATATGCTTTTTGGTAGACTCTCTTTTCCTTTGACTCTGTCACAAGACTCTTCCTGTATGGTGATTTTTCCAGCTTTCTCATTCCCTCAGAAGATCACTTCAGAATGTTCACATTTAACTTATTTAGAAAGATCAACAAATATTGGTATAATGACCACTGCCAACGAACAAATGGTAAAACAGCAGAGGCTTAAATATGAGAATCAATTAAGAAGAAGCAGACATCAGGCCCAGCTGCCTTGAATGATTCTGAAGCATAGCTGGAAATGTTGAAGATGGTTGAAGGGAGCCTGAAGTGGAGAAGCAAACAACCTATGTGGTTACCATGACAGCAGTGAGCTTGGTCAGTGGCATCTCCTTACTGTGGTAACTTGGTGATACAGAATCACTTCGTTACAGAAACTGGGAGAGTCAACGTGAGCCAAGAGAGCTAGCGAGAGAGTTCTCAAAACACCAAGAATGAAGGTATTGGCTTTAGCTCACCGTCTTGTAATCCATTGCGAGGCTGTGTAGATGTGAGGCTCATGTACTCATGATTTTGTATAATATGTGGAGGGTTAGTTTCCCTTTTCTCAATACTTGTCTTCCAGAGGGGGTCAGAGTTTTTCAGGAGACTACGGGAGGTATAGGAATTAGGATGCAACTGAGTCTCCAACAAGGCTGGAGTTACGGCTCCCTAAATTTGATCCTAACTTGTAATCCCCCCCCCACCGAATGGAACCACAAGTAGCTTGCTATTGGAAGTGATGTAATTAATAATCAGTACGCATTTTGTGTAGTCTGTGCACAACATTGTGTGAAGTATAGGAAAGCAGTTCATGTATATGAAGGGAGCCCCTTGCACTGTAACATACATAGAGAACGAGAGACACAGCTGCTTACACGGGACAGAGCCACATGGTGTTTTAAGGGGAAATTTGCCACTCTCGAGTCCATTGCGGTGGCAACAGGAGGTAGCTTCACAACTACTGCAGTTTCTAACTTGACAGCAGTTAATTCGGTGCAGTTAGGATTTTAGTGCGTCTTTATACTTGTTTATATCCCTCAACTGTGGATAGTACCATGTGTGTCTGAGCCCAGGCGCACACATTTTTATAAATTTTAACTTTTCATAGAAAATCATGCATATTTATGGTATATTAAAGATAAAATAGACTTTTAGTCTTGAGCAGTATTTTTTCTTAGTTCTTTGATATTTTGAAGCTATGTGGTTTGTTTTTCAGATTTGTCGCAAATATCTCAAATCAAAATCTCCATACAAGTGACCCTAGTAGCTCAAAGGGTGTTGTTAAAGAGAGAGCTATATTTGCATATGCATATGAGCTATCTTGAGGATAGGATCTAAGTCTGAGCGTAAATTCACTTGTGTTTTATATATACACTTTATGCATTGTCTAAAGGTGATTTCATATAATATTTTATCAGAATTTTGTGCATGAGACAGAATTCCTTTTTGCACTGTGACATTATGGTGTTCAATAAGGTTGGACTTTTGGAGTATTTGGTATTTCAAATTTTCAGATTAGGGATGTTAAACTATATTGTTTTATATATTTCCTATTTGGAGAGAAATTCCATTTTCAAATGAAAAACAACAGAGTATGTAAATTTAGGAAGAATCTTGTCTAGGTAACATGACTATGAATGTACTTAAACTGGGATCAGTTTGGAGGAGAGACCACTGCCGTTATGGTAACACAAGGGATAGGATCTATTTTTGTCTGAGGGGAGTTTGGATGTTATGTTTCTTTGAATACTGGTCCACATTATAGAGTTTGGATTAACACTAGTCTTTGGAAAATAACTAAAGGCCATCAGATTGTAACTTTCTCACTTATACTTTGGAAGATGAGAGCCAAGTTTACGATGTCATTACCTAAAACAATAAACAGCTAGTGGTCTATTTTATACTGTGACTTTTTCCTTTTTTAAAAAAAAACAAAAACTATTTTAATGTGTTTGTATGTAAGTATGTGAACTTGTGTGTGTGTGTGTATGTGAGGCCAGAGATTGCTATAAACTTTTCTTTCTTTTAGATATTTTTATTTTTATTGTGTGTGCTTGAGTGTTTTTCCTGTATGTGTATATGTATAATGTATATATGTATACATACACACATACGCTAATATGTGAGTGCCTGGTGCCCATGGGCATCAGAACAGAATGCAGATCTCCTGAGACTGGAGTTATGAGTGGCTGTGAGTAGCCGTGCTGGCAGGGGAGCCAAGCTGTGAACCTTTGGAAGAGCAGCCAATGCTTTCAGCTAATTTCCTGTCTCTCTGGCCCCTCCAAGTGTCATTTTAATTGTTCTTCATCTTATTTTTGAGACAAGGGAATTCACCAGTTTAGCCAGACGGTCTGCCCAACAAGCCTCTGGGCCCTTCTATGGAGATCTGAACTTAGGTCCTCATGTTTGTAGGGCATAATAGTTAGCTTCCCCATTGCAGGGATGAAATAACTGATAACAGTAATTCCATGGAGGAAGGTTTTATTTTGGCTTACTGTTTGAGAGGATACAGTTCGTTATGGCAAAGAAGTCATGACCAGAGGAGCCGGAAGCTGATTGGTCAGGCTGTGTTTGCAGCAAAGAAGCAGAATGCGTTGTATGTTTGTGTTCATCTCCTTCCTTTCTTTATGCACCCTGGGATTCTAGTGCACGGGATGGTGTTGCCTGCATTCAGGCTTGTATTCTCACCATCCATAACCTGATCTAGAAAATTCCTCTTACAAATGTGCTCGGAGACTACTCTCCAAGGTGATTCTAGATCCTGTCAAGTTGGCACTCAATTTTAAGCTTCACACATTGGTAAACACTTCATGGAGCCATCTCTTCAGCCCTGAAAAGATATTTTACTTTTTAAAATAACAATTAGTAAAAATCTTTCTTCCCTGTCATTTGGGCCTTCTCACTTGATTGATTTTACTTCCACTAAGGAATTTACTCTCCTAATCAAGATAATTGGAAATTGAAGTAATTTCTCCCACGACATGCACACCAGGTGGGGTCTGTGGTCTCATTTCAATAGGCATAGGGCTTGTACTCAGATTTTCTTGAGTAATATTCTTTACCTTCCAAAGGTTACTGCAGCTGATTTCTGTGGAGGTAGGCACCTTCAGTCCTCTTTCGCTGATCACCATCTAGTTCTTCACTGATGACTGAGGTTATGAACTTTCTCCCTTTAGCCCCTGAGAGTAATGCAGTATGGTCACAAAGATTTGGCTCCCTTCTCACTTCCCTGAGAATGCCGAACCCAAGCCATCAGCACAAGATGACCTTCCACAGTTCAGGAAAATGTCCCTTGCTTAGGCTGCTACCCAATCTGTGCAATTCACTTAATAAAGAAGTAGCAATCTTCCCTCGATGGTGAATGGGCTCATTTTGACCCCGGTCTCTTGAACTTTGGTTGCTTTCATTATTTTGAATGAAGACAGTGCGGTTGACTGCACACAATTGCTGACCGCCTTACAAATGGAGAGACATACGGCCTCTGAAAATCATGGCAGGACTGCTCGGGGTGACAGATAATCTTCTGTTGGCCACTCTTGTCCCAGAACAATTTGACAGTGCTGACTTTTGTGCACACCTGGAAATGCTGCTCATCAAAACTTCTGCCTCAACTAACTGTGAGCTCTGCGCTGAACCCCAAAGACTTCCAGGGCTTCATCTCTAAGGGCCCCCAATTTCAAAGAACCAGTCCTCTTGAACAAGAGGAAGGGAATTCCATTTCTTTTTAGACTCCCTAACAGCTCACAGCAGCAAACATTCAAACTTAAATATAAATAATTCAGCACCACTTTCTTGGAGTTTTGTAAGCAATATTGGTTTCCTTTTCTTCCTTGTCAGTGCTCCCTTGTCCTTTACTGGGAGGAATAACCTTCCTTCTACACTGTCATTGACTTGGGCAGTAGCATATTTGGGGCAACAGCAAAGAGAAATTGGTGATAACCTCAGTGGCTACAACCTTATGTGGCCCTCTAAAGTGCTTATAAGAGTCCCCCTCCATTTTTATGCCATATGTCACAGGGTTTGGTTTTTCCTATCTTAAAAAATTTTAATGCTTTATTACATTGCGTTACTGGGGCCATTTCTCCCCCTAAGAGAAGCATGATTGCAATAACGGTTTGACATGTTTTTTTATGAAGGCTCTTCTCCACAAGGGCTGGGCCTTACTATTAGAATGCTGCCAACTTCCTTTGTGGTATTTGTAACGTGGGTACCAAATATAGTCCCTCTCATCCCTTGAATTGCCTTTTATAGTTAACCGATTAATGAAATAGAAATAATTATGAAACTGTGGGCCTAAGCACTAAGAAGAAGAAAAGAACCTGCCTCAATTTCATCAATCTGCAATGAACTCTTTCCTTTTATAGACTGCCTGTCAACTAAAAATTCATTTAGAATGCTGGATGACTCAGAAAAATTTTGCACTTCTTTAAAAGGAAGACACGTTTTTCTCAGAAAGGACAACTGTATTTCTGGGTATTTTCTGTTTTCCACGCACCAGAGTTGCCCCCTCCCGCCCTTCCCTTCTCTCTCTCTCCTCTCTTTCTCTTCCCCGCTTTCCTTCTTTTCTGTGTTGGAGACTGAACTATGACCTCCCACATACTAGACAAATTCACTGCCACTGAATTGGATCTCCAAATCTAATTTTTCTCTTCCTTTTTTCTTCTTTCTATGATTTTTTTTCTGATTATTAATGGCTTGTTATGTGGCAGAAATTCTAATAGGTTAGGTTGAGCTGATACAAATAGGAGAAGATCATACATGGCCATTAAGGTGTCGTTCAGAAGACAACTAATACAGTGGTATGGTTGCAATGACTGTGGAGAGAAAAGTCATGCTGGGTACCGGGGAATTCCAAGGAAGGATGCTGGAGGAGGGGATGAACTCTGTCCTGGATGGCTAGTTTTCTCTGAGAAGGGGACATCTGAATGGGGTTTGAATGTAAGAGGAGGAGTTTCTTGGGGTAGAGTTCAGAGGAGAGAGACATGGCAAGGTGATGCATTCAGAAATGTGTTACTGAGAAGAAATACTGACATTTGAGAAATGAACACAACGTGGGTATTTCCCAAAAGAGAAAAGGAGGAGACAAAGGAACATTTTACCAGTCAGTTTTTCTCACTATGGTGAATAACTGGCATCCATTAGCTTATACAGAGAAAAGATTTATATTGGTGGACAGTTTTGGACCTTCTGGCCCATGAACTCTTGGCACTATGGTGAGGCAGCCCACCGTGGTTCAAATTTGTGATTGAGTAAACTGCCTGCTTCATGGCCAGGAAGATGCAGAGAAGAAAAGGGAGCAGCCAGGCTCTTACCATATCCTTTGAGGATACACTTCCAAAGAGTTAAAAAGCCTTCCTTTGCCTTCATCATTTCAGGGATCTACCAGTAACACCATCCTACAGGCCAAGCCTTCAGCACACAAGATTTAGGGAGACATTCAACATCCTAACTATGTAACATGTTTTCTGGGCTGAGGACACCAACAACTATTTTTAACAATTGCTGATGTTATAACATTACTGTTGACACTCATTATGCTATAATTATGTGTATTTTAAATAAGAGGAATCTGAGACTGATGGAAGCCAGTTCACCGAGACTCTACATTCTCATGGACCTGCATGCCAGAGCCAGGACTCCCCATTCTCATCTCTCTGAACGGCAGAGTCAGGGCTGCACAGTCTTATGGCCTTGTCTCAAAAGCAGTGCAGCAGGAAGCAAAGACCTTGAGGAAGACCTGACCTTTAAAAACCAGCTATTGTGCTAGGTGACAAACTGACCTCAAAACTCCGTGACGTGGAGCTTTAAAAACCCCTTTTTTTTTTCTCATGAAACTTAAAGATAACAGATGTTGACTCTGCAGCCATATGATGCTAGTCATGTTCCTACCACTTTGCTGCATGCAAGGCAAGGGAGGCAGTAAACTATACTGAGGTCATTTAAGTGCTGTGTTAGGGAAGCCTTTAGCCTCAAATAGGTTATGCTGAAGTGAAAAATAGCATCCAGACATCCTTAAAACAAACTTCCTTGGCTTGACTTCGTGCATCTGTCCAGTGGTCTGCAGCTGAGTCTTGCTACTTGTGCGGGCAAGGCTCAGATGGTGAGCTCGCATATCACCCTCTTGCAACACTGGATTCTCGGTACAGGTGCTGGTGCTGCAGAGAGGAGCACAGCCATGCAATTGCTTTGGCCTTGTAGGGATGCATAGTATACCTGCTGTCCTTTGATCATGCAGGCTGAGTCATGTGACCAGCTTGATTTCAAAGGGCTGAGAGATGGCATGTGTGAGTAATGTCTTCTCCAGGTTGGGCATGGAGATGCAGCAGCTTCGGTATATCACCTCCACCTCCAGACTCTAGATGGCTTCACAGGTACCGCTTCAGCGGCTGTTTGTTTTTCTTGGATTGTTACAGTTGTAACAGACCACATATATCTTTTAAAATGAAATAATATGAAATCCTTAGTTTTTCAGCAATACTAGCTACATTCTAAGACTCCAATAGCCAAGTGTGACCAGTGCCTCCCATTATGGAAACCACAGAGATGAAACATTTTTATCATTGTACAAAACTGTATTGGACAATAATGTCTAGAGCAGGGGCAAGCAAACTTTTCTATAAAAGTCCAAATAGTTAATAAGTTAGAGTTTTCAGGACACATGGACTCTGTTGTAAGTGTTCAAGTGTACTGTTATAGGGTGAAGGCAATCCCAGATGCTATGAAAGCAAATAATATGGTTGTTTCCCAATAAAACTTTATTAAAAAAACTAAATAGGCAGCAGACAGATCTGGCTCATAGCCACTCCTTTTGCAGTCCCTGGTCTACACCAATAGTCTCCCTAAAGAGTGGGGTCTTTTTAAAGAAAGACTACCCAATCAATATACAAAAAAAGCATTATATTTTTAGTTTATATTAAGAATAAACTCTAAAAATTTTGCACTTGTACCAATCATCTTGCATGGCCACCTGTGATATATGTTAAGCAGGAGTTTGAACATCCATGGATATGTATTGGGCTGTTTATTGCCATCCCTCACTTTCTAATACACTGTTACCTAATATAATTCATATAGCTTATGATGTATATAGTTATACGATGATGTAAATTTGGGATATGTTAACCTTATCCACATGAAGAAATGACTTAGGCTATTTCTGCAAAGACTCCACCAAGTGTTGCTCCTCCCTCTGTATGAGTCACAGGGGTTAAGACAACAGTAACCACATTCCTGCTTTGTCATCTGGCTCCCTATTAAGGTCCATCAACCTGGAAAGTCAGAGGAGGAACTAGAGGCATGTTCCTTCATCTGCCTGCTGTTTATGCTGCTGTCACCCCAACTGGTTCCAGTAGCAGTTGGTCCCATTCCCAGCTTCTTCTCACACTGTGACACCCAGTGCAGGAACACCAGGCAGCACCCTTTCCTTGAGTGTGGGCCCTGTTCCATGGGCTCTGTCACCCATGTCTGCTTTCATCCTCTTTTCTTTTTGATTCTGACTTTGTGAAGTCATTCTTTCTGTGATTCGTGTTGCCTTTTCCACCTTTAATTCTCCCAGTACTTCTGCAATCAATTTCCTTTAAAATTCTCTGTTGCTCAGACACATACTCACAGATACATAGTGAATTAAAGTATGCGTCTGATAGTGAAGTGTTGGTCAATAAAAATGATAGCATTGACGATTTATAGAGTAAAAGACAGGACAAGTTAATCAGAAAACTCAGAAAGGACTACTGAGAAATAGATTGACTTTGCTTCCTTCCTTTCTTCCTTCCTTGGGATCAAACCCAGAGCTTTACCTCTGAGCTAAATTTTTCAGGTCAAAAAACAAATTTTTCATTCCCTACAGTTCTGGATGAATCTTACCTTTGGTTTATAATATGTCTGAAGATTCCAGTTAATGATGATAAGAAGATAGAGGAACAATACAAAAGCAAAGCACCCTTCATAAAAGGAAGAGCCTATGGAATTCTTATAGAGATTTGGAACCACCAGGTATCAGGTGTTTTCTCAATTGGACTAAATTTCATTCATGTTAAATGCTTACAAAAATAGCTTTCCGAGTGTAGGCACTATATTTCAGTTGGATTTAATGCTATAGTAAGAACTTTAGGCAATTTGTAGCCTGCATAGATAATCAATGTGTTCACTAAAAGAATTAATGTGTACTGACTGTTGATCTCTCCATCATCATCATCATCATCATCATCATCATCATCATCATCATCATCATCATCATCATCATCATCATTGTCTATAACAAATCCTCAGACAGAGTAGGCAACTTTTGTATACCTCTGTAACTAAAAGAATAAATTTGAAAAAATAAAAAAGTAAGTAATAATATAGATTCATGTAACCTATATAACAAACATGATTGAATTATTTATAGAATTGTCTACTTAAAAATGCCAGGACACATATCCTATTTGTGTGCAGATACAGGGCTGTAAATCAGTTTTAACAGCTGTCAAATGATTCAAAACACTTACAATTAACCTAGAAATTAATGACAAAATTACTAGAAGATTCTCAAGTGTTAAGTGGTTTTGAATTATCCATGGGTCAAAGAGGAAAATATTTTTATAAATGATAATGAAAATGTCAGTTCATGACTTGAGGAATGCTGGCAAAGCCACATGCAAAAAGAACATGTGGACTTAAAAGCTTGTAGCAGAATGGAAGAACAGTAAAAGACAAATTAAGAACATTCTACCAAGATATCAGCTACAGGGTAGCAAACTAAACTAAGAGATATTGAGAGGAGAAAACCATAAGGAGAAACTCAGAAGTAAAGGAAAGAGGAAATTAGTGAACAGAGGGATCGTAAGAAGAGGCTGCTGAAATTCATCAGCCTCTGTCAAGTTTTACAATGGTCAAAAACAAACAAACAGCAACCAGAACTGAAACCCCAAACAGGACAATCCAGAAGAAAAAATGGTTCATCATCCTGCAAGTTAATTAGTAAATTTGAAATTTGCTGCAGTATAATGGGAAAGTGTATTGAGAACACAGCAAAGTAGATCTCAGAAGAAACAGAAAGTTCTGTGTAGTACAAAAATGTTGGTAGAAGTTGAAAGGGCTAAGTAAGTGCAGAAAGGGCTTGGGAGATTCAGGAAGCGCCCTGTCTCTCCAAACTGGGATGTACTCAGGACTAAAGCTGTGTGCATCCAGTGTGTTTTTGCTTTCAAGATGCTAGTGTGAACAGTAAGAATCTCACTCTAATGCTTTTATGTAAATGCCCAAATTCTAGGAAAGCAGAGACATCCTTAAATAGACGTGGATCATTTTTAACTTCTATGAGCCACTTTATAAAGACAGTAGTGAGTGCAGTGTGCTATTGGTGCACAGACATATGAATATACTAATATGCAGAACCAGACCCATGAATAAGTGTAGGCATTATTTATTGCAAAACTTTCACTTAAAGTCTGTAGAAAAAGAACAGTATTATTTTTCGTAGTTGTTGCTGTATTGATTTTATACCCACACAAATAACAGAAATTCTACCTTACCTCATTATCAATACAAAAATCACCCATGTCAATAGTGGATGGACTAGGGAAACAATGGAAATTTCTAGAAGATAATTTAGGATAAAAACTTCTGAATTCAGAATGTTGATGACTAACTGGGAAAGGTTGCCGAAATTGACCTTCTCAATTATGAGAGTTTCTTTATATAAAAAAACCTTACCTTTTGACTGAGAAACAGTGTTTGGAGAAAGTATTTGGACCATAGGTAGTAGAGGGGCTTGCAAAATAAATTCCTACAAATCAATATGGAAAAGGGAGGCTTCTAGAGCAGTTCTTCCCGAAAGGTGACATTTACAGGGCAACAAAGACTACAAAAGTTTCTAAATCTCATCAATATTTAGGAAAATCCAAGTCGTCATTTTTGCACGAGGACAAAAGGCTTTTGTTACAACATTAACCAGAATCAAGGCCAATGTTTGTGCCAAACAAGTTTCAGGGAATCTGGTCGTAAAAGAAAAGGTAATTTCTAAACCACAATACTACCTGGAACTCCAAAGCAGTATTATGTCTACCATGGACCTCTTTTGTGATGATGGCTTCCACCTAATAGCACAGCCTAGTGATAGCACCACAGCTACCTCAGTGTGTGATGTACTCACTGTGAAGCCTGAATGATGAGGAAGGAAACTACCTAACATCTTTCTCAGACCAAGTCTCCATTATTTAGCCAAACAACTTTATTTAAAGCTCAATCACAGACCATGAGGAAGGCTAAATTTAGATATTAACAGTAAGAAAAGTTGCTGAGGATGTGGAATGACCAGAATTTTTCTTTTAAGAAACTTTGTTGGTTTAAAATATAATAGATTCCAACCATATTAAGAAATGACACTGGGCAGTGGTGGTAATTCCAGAACTTGGGAGGCAGAGGCAGGAGAATCTCTGTGGGTTCAAGGCCAGCGAGTTCCAGGACAGCCAGGACTGTTACACAGAGAAACGCTGTGTTGCAAAAAATAAAACTACAACAAAAAGAAATGGTTACCCAGTTGCTCAAGTAAATAATCCCTACTCATTCTTATGCAAACAATAATTAAATGTAGTGGGACTTTCTCTCTCTCACTTATACACATACATACACTTTCATTCTCTCTCTTTCTCTCTCTCTCTCTCTCTCTCTCTCTCTCTCTCTCTCTCTCTCTCTCTCAAACTCTCTATCTCTCCCCCATACTCTCCCTCTCACACACCTACTCACACACACTATGGAGGAAGGAGGGATCTGGTGGAAGGGGAGAGGATAAGCAAGGATAACGGGGTGACATGATCAAAGCGCACTATGCATGGATAGAATTTTGAAAATATAAATTTCAAAGCAGTGGGTATCTTGAAGAGGTGGTTATGCCACAAGTGTCCCACCCACATGGATGGGATTGCTGCTATAATAAAATACGGGGTTTTGCTCTCTCTCCTTTTCTCTTTCTCCCTTGTCCTCTCTGTCCGCTCTTCTCTCTTCTTCTCCCTCTTCTCCCCTGCTTTCTGTATCTTCTTGCCTTTTGCTAGGTGGTGCCTCAAGAAGCCTTCCACCTCCTACAAGGCCTGTGATATTGGGCTCCCCCCATCCTGTGAATTATAAGGCAATAAAATTTGGCTCACTATAAATTTTACTGTTGCAGGTATTCTGCTGTGGCAGTACAGACCAAGCTTCTGGGCTGACCTAAAGGTATACCAGTGATCTCCCAGGTGGCGAGAAGGGCGGAATCATTACACTTTTCAGGAGCTCTCTTATCCTCATTCAAAGCTGTTTGTCAGTTAAACAGCGGGTGCTATTTAACAAGGGGAAATAAGCTTGCTGGAAAACTTGCTGCACAAATGGAAGAACGACGTAGGAGTCTTGACAAGTTTAGCCTGATTAAAAAAGAGTAGGAAGGGCTAGATAATGCTATCTGGTGCCAGCCTGAGAAGAGTCATAAAAAATTCAGGGTCTGCAGTGACCTTCTGAAAATTTGGACACAATCAACTGTATGTAAGCATGAACGAACTTTCTTTGAAAAATGACTGTGAGAGTGAAAATCTAAACGCTCAGAAGAGGATGAGTTGATGATGAAGGATGCCATAGTTTGAAAAAGGACCTAAAAACTGTTGTTCTATCCGTGACTTTGCAAAAGCATCCCTTTGCAGCCAGTATTTGGCTGGTTGTCTCTGATGGGTGACTGATCTGTCTCCTGCTAGAATCCTTCCCTCACCACCATTTAAACTTTCGCTTTTCTTTTCAGGATATAGTCACTTACTGCCCACTCTGGTGCCAGTGGGTCCAAGGAAGCTGTTCGCAGAGAGAGGTTTGTTTTCAATTCCTTCCCTTATCCCATCGTGCTCTCTTCCACCAACTGGCTGATAGTCTAGTTGCAGCAAGGACAGAGGGCTAGTCAGCAAAGTTTTTCTTGAAATTATTCTCTATTAACCAGACTTCTCCTTCCTCCATTATCTAAATTTAGAAATGAATTGCCAGCAGGCTTGATATAATCATCAAATGAACCAATTATTGAACACCAGAGCGGCCAGCAAGAAACTCAGGGTGATTTTTGCCTCATTACAGAGAGAATGTTGAATGACTTTCTTTCATTTCATTTTCAGAAGCCGCTCCTGTTACTTGAGTGATTTCTACTGGTATTACTCTGGGAACAGCTTTCGTAGACCCAACTGGCCCTCCTCCAGACCTTTAAGTCCAAATTTCTAAAACATCCGTAGAGTGCGTATGTTTGTAAACATGATTTGCATATAGCTGTTTTTTGTGTTGGTTATTTTCTAAATGTTTTATTTGAAGGTAGCTCTTCGTGACATACATCAGTTGAAGTGTAAAGTGAACAATTGGGCAGGTATTTGGATCTGTGTAGGGGGTTCCTGTAGTCAACAGCTGAATTGAACCGAGTTCTATATGAACATGACAAGAATTTATTTAAAGATTATGTATGTGTATCTTGGCGTTACATGTGTAGGTCTTTCTTAAGTGCTAGGTGTGAAAGATGCAGAGGCTTAGAGAGCATGTCTTAAATAGTTCTTGAAGGCTTCCTTAGAGATGAAGGGTTTTTCTGTTAATGTGGATGGTGATTTGGGACCAGCTCATGCCAGGTAGCAAGGCTGGCTGGCAGATGCTCATGAATATAAGGAATGGTCTGCTACACTTTGCCATAGCTAAACATTAAATTACATGTACAAAAGTAAAAATTGCTTTGTGGTACTAGGATTGAATCCAAGCCATGTACTACTAGGCAAATGCTCTATTACTGAGCTATGTCTCTAGGCACTTTTGAAAATTTGAGTTTTAAGTAGTAACTTACCAGGTTGCTTGAGCTGGCCTCATACTTAAGGCCAGGAAAGGACTTGAATTTTGATCCTCCTGTAAAGTAAAGGAATTTGACCCTCCCTCTCAAGTAAAGGAAGCCATAGCGGCGTGCTATCAGCTAAGATGAAACAAATTCTAGTAAAAACAAACAAAGGCAATGCATTTATATAAACTATCCGTGGTTATTTTACCACATTTTGTAATTGTTTATGTCCCTTCGCAGTGGAAAATGAAACTGTTAGACAAGGAAGGACTGCTACATAGACCTTGTCTACACAGAGTTCAGCTTGCCAGTACCACCTCACTCTTCAGGGCTAAAGGAAGCCTCCCCAGGAAGAATTCAGCTGGTGCACTGAAGGACATGGTTGTTTTCCTTATTTGAAACACTGGAATACTCATGCTTTCTCTACATAAAAAGAGTTGAAACCACTGGGCAAAAGTCTGTGGTAGATGTTAGTTGGGAAATAATCTTCCTAGCCTATTCTTTGTGGTGTTACTAAATTCCATACAGTCAGGTTTGACCCACTAACTCTTCCACTTGCTGCATCTTGAGAATTTGCTTCCTTGACCCATTCTAGAATTTATGTTTTAAGTTTTATTTCCAGCTTGATAGAAAATCATTCCACAAGTGAATAGAGTGTTAAAACCTAAAAGCTACAAATGACTTGTTTTCTTATATTAAAATATAACAATATGGTCACTGTGGGGAGATTTTGCATCCAGTGGTTTTATTCTATTTTTTTATGAGATTATATTAGCCTTTGCACTAGTAATTTGAATGGTCTGTATACTTGAAGACTCTTAGTAACCACTCACATCAAAGTGCTAACCATTCACCAGGCATTATAATTTAAATATTGATCCTCTAAAGACTAAATGAAAATGAGTAGGCTCAATATTAATTAGCAGGGACCTTGAGGGGCGGTTATAGTTTGAAATTCAAAAAATTTTGAATAGGAATTCTGATTGAAATTTATAGCAACCTTATCAGACTGTTAATTTTTTTCTTTGAAATTGGAATTTGTGAACAATCTTGATGGCTCTTATGATAAGTGAACTTATAATTCCTCAAGTTTATGAAATAGTTTAGGTGGAGAGGGCTTGGTGAAAGACCTAATGATAATTGTACTGTCTGGAGAGATGAGTGATGAGGAGCACAGAATGTGCCTGCCCTGTTCATCCTTTCTGCTTTATTACACAATAGAATCTGAAGTTTAGTAGATGAGGCCAATACAGAAGACTGCTCATGGTGCCTAACAGGCTTTGTAGGGAAGCAGTGAGAGCAGGCTCACTCATTAAGTGTTATGCACTTCACCACCACCCTGTAGCTTGAGTTTACGGAGACTGGCACCTCAGAACAGCGTGCAGAAGCAGGACAAGCTGAATCTGCCTCACCAACAAAGAAGGAACTGTTCGTACAAGCACAAGTTAGTGTGAAGAAATAAAGAGGGAAAAATTCTAACCTGGGTGAGAGAAGGGGTGGCTGGGGATGTCGTTCAGTTAGTAGGATTCTTGGCTCTCATGCACAAAGCTGAAGATAGAGCCCAGTGGTTAGAACTCTCTCTGCTCTTCCAGAAGGTCCGAGTTAGGTTCCCCGCACCCACACCGGGCAGCTAACAAGAGACTGTAACTCCAGTGCCAGGGAATCCACTCTTCCTACTGGCATCCGTGAGCTCCCGCACCCACACCGGGCAGCTAACAAGAGACTGTAACTCCAGTGCCAGGGAATCCACTCTTCCTACTGGCATCCGTGAGCTCCAGCACCCATATAGCATATATTCGCATACATACACACGTAAATGAAAATTAATTTAAGCATAAAATAAAAAAGGAAATTAGAAGTTTTACAGGATCATCAGTACCAGACACAAATCTACATGATGTAATATTGTGTAAATGCTAAACTTGTTGACGGAAGAAGTCTTTTTTTTTAAATTTTTCTGTATCACTGAGTACAAAGAAACCTGAATACAAACTCAGGTAAGGCTTTTCGCGGACCATCCTTCTTTAAGTCACTAGTAAGATGTTAAACATGCCCTTCGGCTGGTTGCTTTCTTCTTTTCCCTTTGTCTGTATGCATTAGTGCAGTTTTTAATACTACTAATGACTTTGAAATGGGACATTGACTCAGAATTAGTGACAATCAAGCGTTAATGGTCCTTGCCTCTGTGGCCCATCAGCAACTCATCTCCTCTGACATTAGTTCCAAGGAAATAAGCTAGATCAGGCTTTCTCAAGATGTGGCCATTTAGAAAAGATTCCCTGCTGCCACGGGAAACC
This sequence comes from Microtus ochrogaster, assembly GCF_000317375.1. Lineage (NCBI taxonomy): Eukaryota > Metazoa > Chordata > Mammalia > Rodentia > Cricetidae > Microtus > Microtus ochrogaster. The sequence goes on along the minus strand of NC_022015.1, from coordinate 45,770,728 downwards.
TTTTACTCATCTTTTTATGGCTTTCTCTATTTCTTCTTGGCTTGTGTTTTTGATCTAAGAGAGTGATCTATGTTAGATTTTATGGGAAGGTAAATGAGAGAAAGAAAAAAAATGAAAGAAATAGAAGATAATATTCAACTTGGGACCATGCAACACAATAAAATTAATCAAAGGATCTGATTGCCAGAAATGACTTAAGAACTTATCTAATTAAACTCATTTCCATTTCAAAAAGTGAAGAAATGAAGGAGACAAAGTAACTTTCTCAAAGTCTGTAAAAGAAAAAGGATATTCATATGACACATGGGTTCTTGTGCACTGGACGAAGATTGCTGGCCCTAGCTCACATCAGCAAGGTGATCCATTACTAAATGCCAAGAATACTGTGAACTGGCTGCTAACACCAGTTACCACCATCACCACCAGTAGTTTGTAAACCTTATGGTTAAGGCAATTATATTGAAAAGCAAACAATATATATCTACAGCTTATTTTCTAAATATTTACTTTTTAGGTTATTTGGTCTTGAGGTTATTTGCATGCAGAAAAACACTAGCTCAGTGGTTCTCAACCTTCCTGGTGCTGTGACCCTTTAATAGAGTTCCTCATGTTTACAGAGATTCCCCAACAATAAAATTATTTTGTTACTACTTCATGACTATAATTTTGCTACTCTTATGAATTGTAATATCTGTGTTTTTTTAATGGTCTTAGGCAATTCCTGTGAAAGGGTCATTTGACCCACAAAGGGGTCTCGACCATCAGGTTAAGAACCCCTGCATTTTCCCGTTGTCACACTGATTTTAAGTGGTAGCAATTGACCACATGGAAACTGGCAAATGTTAAAATCAATTTTCTTTTTTTCCCCCTCCCTATTTCCCTTCTTCCCTTCCTCTCTTCCTCTTCCTTCTCCTCCTTTCCCCTCCCTTCCCCTCCCTTCCCCTCCCTTCCCCTCCCTTCCCCTCCCTTCCCCTCCCTTCTCCTCCCTTCCCCTCTCTCCCCCTTTCTGTCGTTTGTTAACTTATTCTCTAGCTGTTTGGTATTTGGCTAATGGGAGACCCAGAAGGAGTTAGGAAGGAGTCATGGCGTTTTGTTCACCTTTGGGACCCCTTTGCTAATCTTTGAGTAATACCACTGCTTTGGCATATGCTATTGAGTTGCTTACTTTCTGTACCCAATTATTTTCATTAAAAACAAAGAAAAGCTTTCAGTGCTAGAATAGAGTCCAGTGAGATCTCCCAGTCAGTAAAGGTAAAAGTGCTTTCTGCCGGGTGGTGGTGGTACACGCCTTTAATCCCAGCCCTCTAGAGGTAGAGGCAGGTGGATCTCTGTGAGTTTGAGGCCAGGGTTCCAGAACAGGCTCCAAAGCTAAGGAGAAACTCTGTTTCGAAAAACAAGCAAAAAAAAAAAAGCAAAAAAAAAGAGTTTCCTCTTCAGGATCCATATGGTAGAATAGAGAAGCAGCTCCCAGAATCTGTCCTGTTATCTGAACACACACATACACACACCCCTCATGACACATTTACACTCCATCCCTGCATAAATATAATAAGTAGCTATTCGAAACACTTGAATGGTTTCCTTTTTTATTGTTTGGACCTTGTCTAACACTCATAGAAAAATTATTTAAACTTAAGTCTTTTTCTTGTAGCCTTTTCCATATCAGACCTTCCACATTTACAATGATAAAGCTACATAAAAAGAGATGGAAGTGCCTTTCTTTATTCCAGAACCACAGAGCCCAATTACAGAGCCCCAAAAGGCCAAGTGCTCGTGGAAATGTCTGTAGTGTGCTGTTGAAAAGCCGCATGTGTGGTACCCAGATCCGTGAGAATCCCATTAATATTCTGAGCCAGATGAGAGAGAGAATTCACCAGACTTCCTGAAGCCATCTACTTCATCTTTAGGGTCTGAGTTTTGATTTGATAACTCACGTGCTGCCCTTGATTAGATTTTCATTAACTTTTTTTTCTTATGGCGCCATGGTGACTAAATGATATCTATAATTGGAAATTTAGTAGGAAAAAACGGTATAGTTTGAAAATAGTGGATTGATTTTTCTGAAAGTCAAATTGACAGTCTTAAGAAAAAATAAAAAGGTACTGGGTACGGCGGCAGTGCCTGAGCTCTGCTGATGGAGCTCCCTTAGCTTATCATTTTATGTATTGATCAAAATCCACATGACCGTGGGACACGGAAGGAGGCCGGTGCTGGGAAAGACGACTTTCTCCTTCTCCTCATGGGTTTGTATAATACAGAGAAAATGGATTTCATTTAAGGAATCAGTAAGTATTTCATATTTCCTCTCGTGGGGAAGCACAGATTTCCACAATGTGCTGAGATGGCTTAGACTATAAACACCGCTCATATAGTTTTGCATCTTCTACGTTTCCTTTTGTAATCTGCTATTAAAAATATGAAAGACTATCGATTAAATTTGCCTACATGGATACAATTACATTAATGTATGGTGATTAATTATAAATTAGTGTGTGCATTAACAAAGTATTTTAAGATGGTATAATGATGTCTGAATTGATACAGCCTCTCATTAACATTACCAAAAGCTAGATATGAGGTGGCAGGAACACGGTTTTTTTTTTTTTTTTTTTTTTGCAATGGCATGCCAGCAAGCCAAGCAAGTTGTATATGGGTGCCATACTCAACTTTGACCACAAGATGTCGCTCAATCCGTTATGAGTTAGATCTTTTGTTACCAGCAGAATGACGTTTCCATTTATTTTATATGCTCTCCAATTATATATTAACATTCATGGTGGGTGGGTTGGAGGAGAAGAGACCCTGACTCTTTTCAGCCTGTGTGAGGAAAATTAGGAATAATTTCTTTATCTTTTTACAAACCCAGGCTGAGAATTCAGATGTCATAGAATTGTTGTCTCCCCAGTTTTTGGGTTGCTGTGTCTGCACATACACACTGACCCTGCCAGTCGCACAGTCTTTTACATATAGTCATCAGTACCATCTGCCCGGACCAAGTAATTTCCTGCCGACCTCCAGCAGCAACACAAGCAACAACCTGTTTCTGTAATATACAAAAATGTCAAAAGATTGCAAACAAGTCATCAGATGTCTGCGTTTCAGGGTCAATTAAATAGTCACAGCATGGTAGTCCATACAGAAAGCTTCCAAAAGAAACTGTGTGCAATGACAATCTCTGGGCCAGGGTGACGTTGTTTATTGCTCTAGTCCCTATCTGTGGTTAGGAAAAGAAATCCAGGAGGTAAAGATTGGAAATGCTGCAGTCTCTTGCTTTCCTATCAAATTCGCCCTAAATTTAAATTTAGACCTTGTAGTTTTTGACATGAGATGGGGGTAAGGCTTTTCTTCACTTTCCTTATGACCAATGTCTAATCCAACCTATGGCTGATTATAAGGCAGGGCAGCCTCTTATTAAAAATATCTCCTGAGAAGTGGCAGGGCCACAATCAGACAGGAAGCAGGTGTGTTACCTCCCCAGGGGAACGTCTTATAGGAAGGTAACTTTGCCCTTTCCTCAAATTAATTTGGCAACAACAGAGCTGATTTGGCTCTTAGGCAGGATGGTTTCTGGGACGTCAAGAAATAGTCTTTGGCATATTAAATCCTTAGCAGTCACTTTTATTTTAGCACGAGTTGCTTCTGTCTCAGTGGGCTCGAGCAGAGGGCTTTGGGAGATGGAGCCTGACGACAGGTGGAGCCCACCAGGAGAAGCTGAACGGTGATGAGTAGGGAGAAGATCAGCGGTAGGAATGGGGAGGGGGGAAGCCACCTACAAGTGGCAGCTTGGAGCATGTTCTAGGAGAAAGCCCACAGAATGGACTGTTTTGCCTGTGAACACTCCATCATGCTCTATCAAATTACCGCAGCGTAGTACTCTAATGTGTAGATGTTCCACACTTTCTTCATCCATTCTTCCATTGAAGGGCATCTATTGTTTCCAGGTTCCCAAGGCTGGGTCTCCTGGCGCCGAGAGATCAGGCCTCTGTGCTGGATGGGCAGGTCGCAAACAAGGCGCCTACTCTGCTTGTTGCAGGCAGGCCATAGAAACAAAGGAACACCCTCCTGCTTGGGTGCCCCGAGGATTTGGACCCAGTGCCCAGACAGGCTGGACTGGTTGATGTTATGTGCCTAAAGAGCATGCTCTATCAAATTGGTGTGAGCATTTAGCTAACACAATTTAAAAAAACGAGTGGGAAGACTTACCTTTTGTTTCCATATCCTGGCTCCATCCACTGTGGGCAACTAGATTACCTTTTCTTTCCGAATTCTCATTCCCTCGTTCATTCTTGTCAGATTTATCTGTTTCACTGCTATTCATTTTTATGCTTAGTAGAAGCCAGGTACTGTGGGTTTGGGGATGAAAAACATTTCAAAAACTTGTCAGATAGCCATGGAACTATTATGCAGAAAAATTCATCTTTTTCTCTAAAGTATCTTAAGCCATATAGTGGAAACGTTAAACTTTTCTACATTTAGTCTAAACAATATTAAAAAAACATTGGTGTTTTGACTAGTGTTTCTCACACTTTCAGAAATTACCAAGGATTAGAGTAAAACAGCATCGAGTTCAGTGTCCAAGCTGGGCCTGGACACCTTTCTAAGAAGCTCTTGGGCGATGCAACCCCCAGGGACCACACTTTGAGAGGCGGGGGTTTTAGCCAGACATTCTTCGGCATGGTTTCAACGTGGAAAGAGAGATTTCTGACAGTGACACACATCTCTTGTAGTTCAGAGAGGGAGAAGGAAAGGTGCTTAGATAAGCCCGTGCAGGAGTAGGGCAGGAACTCTTTTGATGAGGCATTGTTCCCTGTCACCTGCCCGAGAGTCTCCAGGAGATGTCCTGGGCACCAGGATGCAGGTTTTCTCCCTAAGAGAGGAATCAATCATCGCCTGCATCACTGTTTTGAAACATCACAACTGAAATGGCTTTTATGTTGCTAAAAGAAGAGGAGGAGGAAGAAGAAAAAAAGGCGCAGCTTTTGAAGGGGAAAAATAGTTTTCCGATAACCCCCATTAACTACAGGGGTCATTGTGGCAAAATGAATGGGATTAGAAATCCGCTAAAAGCCGCAGTATATGGTACGCGGTGACTGACAAGCCTTTTGCTGAGTAGTTACAAATGGGACTAATGGTTTAAACTTGTTAGTCATTGTCAGAGCCTCTGATCCTTGAGTCAGCCATGGAAGCTATGGCAGAAATCGATAAGGCGCCACTTTCCGCAGTGAACTGCTCGACCATATAGATTGCCTGAAGGGAAATGCTGAGTTCCCTCCCAGGCTGTCAGATGAAAGCAGGCAGCTAAATCTCCAGGAAGATTGACCACACTGCTCCGGGGCAATTAGGCCTTTCACCGCTTTGAACACCGATTATGAAGGCGTGGGGAGGGAGCCAGGCCGGAAGCCATCTTGGAGCCTCCCGAGCTGGTGGGGCGTTTCTTCCCTCCAGGGTTAAGACGTGCATGTTGGGGGCTGCCTCTGGCCTGGCCTTTTTTCTTTTCCAGTATTTCCCTTCAGCAGCTGCAAAGGGAGGCTGGGCAGTCAGGTAGTCCTTGACTGCTGCTGGACTGTAACCGCAGCTGAACCGGATCAGTCCTCCAAGAGCAACCCTGGCTTCCCATTGGGCACTTTTCAGAACAATCAGGTCCCATTGTTCGGGGCCTTTTTGGGCAGAGCCCTGCGAGGGTGCCAAAATCATCAGGGAAAAAGAAAGTGCTTGTTCACACAACAATGAGAGACAAGCTGCAGATTGGTAGCAGACTGTGAGGGGCCAAGTGAGGGCCCTGCAGGCCTGGACTCCTAGAGGAGCCGGTGTCTGATGCCCAGGAGGATGCTCAGGTTGCTGCAGCCCTGATTGGAGCAGAGGAGCCTTGGGAGGTGCGGAAGCTTTGCTTTTCCCCTTCCTGGCAAGGTGGACTGGCTCCTCCTTGGCTGAAGAGGTCCTGGCCTCCTGTTTTACCTGCTTTGCTTTTCTGCTCAAACTCCTACTGGGAATGCCTTTCAATTGTCCCTGATGCTGAGTGTCACCCCTTGGTACCTAAAATCAGCCTTATGATTGACCTCTCTAATTTTTCTCCCTTTCCCTTGCCAGCCCTGGCTCCTATTCTGCTGACTTTAAGTTGCATCACTAACCTAGCTTTCTAGGTATTGTTTGGTTGTCAAAGGGTACGAGACTGTGGAAGCATCGCTAATTACTGCTCCGTGGGAGGGCTGTCAGTCCCAGCTTCTGACCACTCAGCCCTGGTCAGCACAGCTCCTGAGGGAGAGTGTTGAAAGTCTATTTTATGAAGTTTGCTTGGCAGCTGGTGACAGGAGGAAGGGTTTGCATCTTAAAGACCCGGATGCCGGAAGAAAGTGCTGAAGTTCCTTAGGAAGCAAAGGGTGGCTGTAGGAGACGATAGCGGTGGTCTCTTTAATGGAAGACATGATGGACGGGGATTGCTGCCATTTTGTATTTCAGGGAAAGAGGAGGTCTGGTCTCCAGGGACGTTCTAATGGGTCATTTCTTGGTTCATCTTCGACTCACTCAACAAAGATGGGATATCATCCATTATTAAGGAAGCTTCATGCCACTCATTCACGGGTCAGTGGATGGATTGGCCACCTATGAAAACAGCGGGAGCTGTAAACTACAGAACGGCAGAATGAGCCCTAATTCATGGAGCTCAGGGGTGAAGATGCGTCACCCGAGGCTATCTGCGGTATCAAATGCCCTCACTAGGTGGGGGATGTCATTTTTCTGTGTTTGTGTTTAGGCAAAAGTATAAGGGAAGGGAACCCTCTGCCATTTCTCTCCATTCTGCTGTGAACCGAAAACTGCTTTAAAAAGTAAACTCTAACTGGGTGCTGTGGTACACACAGGGAATTCTGCTGTGGAATGATCCTCTGTCCGCTGTGAAAATGCATTGCTCTCGTTGTTAATAAAAAGCTGATTGGCAGATAGCTAGGCAGAGTTTTCCCGACAGAGAGAATACTGGGAAGAAAAGGGGCGGAGTCTGAGAAGTCCCGAGTCAGACGGGAGAAGCAACGTGGGAAGTTCACAGATGAGGTAACCGAGCCTCGGGGAAGCACATAGATTAATAAAAATGGGTTAATTTAAATGTTTAGAGCGAGCTAAATACACGCCTAAGCTAGTGACTAAGATTTATAATTAATATTAAGTCTCTTTGTGGTTATGTTGGAGAGGGACTGCCTGGGCATAGAGAAACTCAGCCTACATAATTTCAACATCTGGGAGGTAGAAGCAAGAAGATGAAGATTTCAAGGCCAACCTTGGCTGCAGAGTGAGTTCAGAGTCAGCCTGTGCTACATGAAATCCTGTTTTACCCCATTCCGGAAAGGGGAAAAAAATAGAAAAACTCTATTTTAAAAGGGGAGAAAAACTCTTCCTCACAATAATAACATCAGGAATCAACCCCCAAACCAAATAAGCAAAAGGGGCGATGTAAACAGCCCCTAGACAATAAATTGGGTTTGCAAGAGAAGTGGGATAAAGCAACTGATTCGATTGGAGTATTCTTTCATGAACTAAGCAAACCTGACCTCCAACCTCTTTTATGGTGTTAAATGAGTATTCTTTCTGCAAACTGAGTGCAGCTTTTAGGCTGTTGGGGAATTGCTTTGGACATACTTGGCCACCAGGTAATTGTTCGGTTTTAGAACTTACAGAATTGTGAGAAAAACTTTATCTCAGGAAGAGAGTTGCCTTAATAATAACCCTCTTAGCTAGATGTTTCACCGACATTTCTACTGAGGATGGCAGTGTAGAACGTTGGGTTCTACATGCTACTTGGCATGCTTTGGGTCTCTGTATCTTAGCCTGTCTTTATTTCCTGCAGAATGGGGGGGGGGATCTTTTCACTACTTAGCCTCAGGCATCTGTGGCCAGCAGAACAAATGCCCTTCCAAGAGTCTGTAATCTAATTCCTGGATCTGTGACTATTGTTGCTTCACGACAAAAGGGACATTGTAGCTGTCAGGACGGGAAAGCACAGAGGTTCATCTGGTTTATCCAGGTGAGCTCAGAGCCATGTGAGATGGCTCTAAGTGTTTTTCTTGGTTTTGGCTTGGGAAAGTGGAGAATATTGCTAGATAATCTTAGAAGAAAGGGAATCCTAGAAATATAAGGAGCTGTGGTGATTGATTTCATTGTAATGAATGCCAAGACTCATGTCACAATGTCCTTGCAAACTGTTCTTTGTGACCCTGTAGAATATTGTTAGCTATGGGGCCCTCTGCTTCATAGGACACTCCACTCCCTTCAGGAATTCCACAGTCCTAGGCTGGAGAGAAAGCTCAGTGGTTACGGGCACTTGCTGCTCTTCCAGAGGACCTGGGTTTAGTTTGCAGCACCTGTAACGGATGGCTCAGGACTGCCTGTACCTCTTGTTTCAGGGATTCTGACACTCATCTTTGGCCTTCACAGAAACTCCACATATATCATGCACATATAGACAAACAGGCACACACACACACATATAAAATTAAAAATTAATCCCAAAAGAAGAATTGTGCACTCCTAATTCTTAAGAGTGTGTACTTACGTGAAATCATGTTTTTGCATGCTACCCATTGACTTCTTTTTCAGTCAAAGCTTTAAGGCTTAGATTTCAAACGCATCTGCAATCAAATGGAATGGGGACAGGGGTTTGATTTCTGGGTCCAACCTCAGGACTGTGGAGAGGTGGACCAAAATATTTTGGGGGAAAATGTTAGTGTAGACTAAGGTAGCTTCACGAGATGCAGTGAGTGGAGATGCTTACTGCCAAGAATGGTCCTTCGAGTTCAATCCGTGACATTCATGTGGTGGACAGAGAGAACCAGTGGATGGAGAGAACCAGTGGATGGAGAGAACCAGTGGATGGAGAGAACCAGTGGACAGAGAGAACCAGTGGACAGAGAGAACCAGTGGACGGAGAGAACCAGTGGACAGAGAGAACCAGTGGATGGAGAGAATCACTGGACGGAGAGAACCAGTGGACAGAAAAAAACAGTGGATGGAGAGAACCAGTGGACAGAGAGAATCAGTGGACAGAGAGAACCAGTGGACAGAGAGACCCAGTGGACGGAGAGACCCAGTGGACGGAGAGAACCAGTGGACAGAGAGAACCAGTGGATGGGAGAACCAGTGGACGGAGAGAACCAGTGGACAGAGAGAACCAGTGGATGGGAGAACCAGTGGACGGAGAGAACCAGTGGACGGAGAGAACCAGTGGGTGGAGAGAACCAGTGGATGGAGAGAACCAGTGGATGGAGAGAACCAGTGGATGGGAGAATCAGCGGATGGGAGAATCAGCGGATGGGAGAATCAGTGGATGGGAGAACCAGTGGATGGGAGAACCAGTGG